>NC_072443.2:20991812-21311098 GCF_028878055.3 Symphalangus syndactylus
GATGGACAGCAATGCAGGGACTCTTTGCCGTGGCAGTATAGTGAATTATTTGGTCAGTCAATCTGGAAACTTCCACCTTTGCTGTCTGGAAGAATAGCGCTTGTTCACTGTCTCCCACGGCCATCCATAGCTGGGATAGACATAGGCAAGATGTCTTTCTGGAACAGGATCAATTTAGTAATTCTATTCAGAGAGTTCTGGAGCCCAAGGGACTGAATTATCATCCAGTTTCTAACATTTCTACCTGAAGATATGTTAGCAATGTAGTCTTCTATGTTAGACGAAATTATTTTTCCCATTTATTTACCGCGTTCTTTCTCCATGCCCTGTGTCATTTTATTTTGCGTTTCCTCCTACAAGAGGTAACATATTTGGTATTGTCGTATGACTTGCTTGGCCAATGGCATGACAGTAGACATGATTTGGCAGAGGATTGAAATGTGCACATGTATCTGAGCTTGTGTTCAGTGCATGTGCCACCAACATGAGAGGATCATGCCCCAGAAAGTCCGTTGGTCACCGAAAAATAATTAAGGCAGAAACCCACGGCCTAGAGCCAACCAAGCTGAGCTTAACTTGCACATTTATATCCTAACCAAACCACAGAGATGTAAGTGAGAAACAAAAGCCTCTTATTGCATGCTACTGAGCTTTGTAGTGTTTTTTCACAAGGCATTATTAGGAATACAGATGTCAGTGACAACATTAGTATCCAGAAGTGGGATATTGTCACAGCAAAAATGTAAAATGTGTAGCATTGAGTATAAGGTTAGTAGGGGACAAAGTAACTGTTATAAAAGACCAAAAATTTAGATTAAACCTTATTAAAGGATATTGAAAAAAGCAGAGACATGTCTTATGTAATGGTCAAACATTTGTTAAAAGTATCACCTATAATAAACTGGGAAATATGAAATATGCCTAATGATCTTGTTGAACACATCAGCTGGCTCCTACTAGCTGCATTTGATAAAGAATAATTTTTTAATAATTTTTTTAAAAAGAACAAACTCAGAGGAAAACAGAAAATTTGTTCTGAAAACAAAAATTGGAAGATAATACAGAAAGCTCAGAAAAATCTGGAACTTGGTTGGAAAATAAAAGTGCTCTCCAACTTCAATAAAAGATTCAATTTAATACAAGTATTGGGGGCCAAACAAGTCAAGGGCATGTCCAATAAATGCAACTGGAGGCATAGATCAAATCAAAGGTGGTGTGGCCATCACCTCTAAAAGAATCAACGTGATGCTTCTTGGATCTGGTTCTCCCAGAAGCAGACTATGAGTCAAGCATTTAGGTGTAAGTGATTTATGAAGGAAGTACTTCTGGGAGGGAACAGCAAGGGAATGTAGGAAGTAGGATAAGAAAATAGATAAAACTGAGCACAGTGCAATTTTAAGCCTGAGAATCAGCCTAAAGCCATGGGGAACTTTTTGTGTATAAATCAGCATTTCAAAGTTTGTCTTCTTCAGGCAAGAAATTGGGTGGATTTTTGTGTGCCACATAAATTTGGGGCAATCTGTTACACCACATTATTTTAGGTAAAGCTGATTGATATATTTACTTCAAAATTTGGTAGCATTAGGTATCAATTCTGTCTCATTATGCCCTAACCAAATTCAAAGCTCATATGATATATAGTTTCTAAATATCATAGTTTCTAGTAGCAAATTTCAGCATTTTGACAATCTCTCTTACACTCATTCTAACCTGTGTTGAAAATTGTAGCCTGGCGCGGTGGCTCACACTTGTAATCCCAGCACTTTGGGAGGCCGAGGCGGGCGGATCACGAGGTCAGGAGATTGAGACCACGGTGAAACCCCGTCGCTACTAAAAACACAAAAAATTAGCCGGGCGTGGTGGCGGGCGCCTGTAGTCCCAGCTACTCGGAGAGGCTGAGGCAGGAGAATGGCGTGAACCCGGGAGGCGGAGCTTGCAGTGAGCCGAGATTGCGCCACTGCACTCCAGCCTGGGCGACAGAGCGAGACTCCGTCTCAAAAAAAAAAAAAAAAAGAAAGAAAATTGTAAGGAACGTACAATCATTTGGATAGGTGTAGAAGATTGTACCCTACCCCAAATTGTGACTTTGGCCACTTCTATGTCTCCATGCTTTTACTTCCATTTATCTGTTTGGGGCAGAGACTTAAGCTGGTCCAATTCTACACTCAACTCCGGAGTTCCGGGCTTGCAGCCATTGGTGACTGCAGTCCTCAGAGTACCCTCTTAGTGATGTTACAAAATACTGTTTTTTGTGTGAAGCTAAATATATCTCTTCATTCAGCACTTCACTGAAGTCTGAATACAGTTACTTTGAACCCTAATATTCTGATTCTGAGAGTCCTGCTCAATATAGGATTATATGATTTATAAAACACACCAATCATGTTTTTCACATCCTACTAATAACCACTGTTATATATATGCATAACCCCATCAAAGATAGTATTCAAAACAGCTTTTAAATATGTTTGGTCTTTTATTTGTATAACATCAAGATTTTTTAAACCACATGGAAATTTTTGAATAATTCAAACAATAAATGCCAGTGACAGGTAGTAGAATTGTAGGAGTGTTAGTGCTGAATGGTGTGATTGTGAATTTATTTTGAACAGAATGTAGACAGGGTATGCTAAAGGATTAATGGTTAGGTATGAAAGAAAAGGAGCCAAGGATGTATATAAGTGTTTTTCTCCCTTTGCCAATTGGAAGAAGGGAGTTTCCATATACTGAGATGAGAAAGATTACAGGAGGGACAGGTTTGGTGGAGAAAATAAGTAGTTTGGTTCTGGACATGTTCTGTTTGAGAAATTTGACACATTTACTAAAGTACAAGTAAAGATGATGAGCACATAGTTGGATCTGAAGAGAGAGGTCCTAGTGAAAACAAAAATTTTGAGATAATATGCTTTTAGATGATATTTAACATTATGGAGCTAAATATGATAATATTTGCAATTATTTTGGAGTTTAAGCCTTATCCTCCTGGGTGAATATTTATACTGGTAATCCTGAAGCATTCTGAGATTTCACCCCAGTTATGGGTCAAATGACCATAAAAGGTGTTTGGTTTTAAGAAAAATATGCATTCTCCTTTCTAAAGTACTGCCTGTGTTGAAGTTACTATAAGGTCTTCAACAAGGGAGGGTTAATATCCTCAAAGCATTGCTATAAACAATATCTGGTGAATTTATAAAGTATCTCTCAAATAAAATATAATAAGTACCTGTGAAACAACAGGTCCAAAATTGAGAGCTGTGAGATCTCTTTAATACATAATATCATTCATAAACTGAGCTTCAATAAATCATTGATTTTACCTTAAAATGTTTTTATGTCCTGTTTATAAATTCTAAGCTCAGCAACTGTTTTTTGAGTAGACAAAATATTAATAATTTATGTTGTTACATTATCACAACTTCTGTATTTTAATGATTTGAGATTTTATATTCTGAAAAGTGTGATCCTTCTATGATTTTTTAAACTTGATTGAAATACCTCACACTTTACTATATTTTGATATAGTGAAGAGTAAAAATCAACCTTAAAATTGTATTATTAAAACTCAAAATCATGATTCTAGCCAGATCAGGTACTTAACATATCAATAATATTAAAGTCAATTTATGATAATAATATATTCCTGGTAACAAATATCTGAACCAAAATTCTCTGTGGATTCCATAGGCTTTTGCTTGTGAAACTCTGAAATAGTATTTAAATGAAAAATGGTTGAAAATGAAGGGATAGATGATTTCTTTTTTGCAGCAGTTCTCAATGTCTTCAATATGGTAATGTTCTTTTTGAACCTAACATTTTTTGCTATTTATTTGCATCTGATTTTTAGCACACACTTCAAGGGAAAAAAACTTCTCTAGATACATGCTGTTGCTTATATGTATTGTGTAAGCATATTACTAAAGCAAAATTGCCATAACCAATGAACAAGGGGAAGTTAATGTATCAAAATATTTACCTATAGACCATAATAATACTCAACTATAATAATTACAAAATCAAAGTATAGATAGATTAGATAGCTAGAGATACATAGATATAGATGATATTGATACAGACACATAGATATGCTGATTTTTAAAACAATTTTGAATAGACGATACATTGATTGTTAATACCATGGAGTTCATGTTAATGGATGATAAACATTCATTAATAAAACTTGTAATATAAAATGTATTCTGTAATTTTATATTTTGAAAATAGTGTATAACTTGATCTATAGTATGAATGAAACTATATAAATTGGGTTGTGAACATTAAAACATAATTTTGGGAAAGCCTTTTGAAATGCAGCAATGATCCTTATAATATCCCTAACATATGATTAAACATACTCTTTATCATAACAATAAATTATATTAAGCATATGTCAATATACTTCAGTGCATTTTTAATAAACAGATCTAAGCTTAAATTTCATATACATTATGGAACTATCAGTTTCCTTAGTCAAATATAAATAATAGTATCTAACTTATAGGGTTTTTTTTAGGAGTAAAGAGCAAATGACAGAAGGTTCAGAATTTTATGCAAAGTTTTACATAAATTTAATATTATTAGGACTGGTATTTGCATTTCTAAAAAATGTTAGGGCTGTATATATAGAGTTTTTGACAATCTGCCCAAATCTCTAAAATTAGATTCAAAAAACAATTTACAATGAATCATCATCATTCATTTATAGTTTTATGTCATATCCAAAGGAGTTTGTACATATTAACTCATTTAATTATTACATAATGTATGTATTATTGTCGCCCCATTTATCCATGAGAAAACTGAGGCACAGAGATACTGTCAAATTTCAAACAGCTAGTAAATGGCGGTCCTGGGAATTGAACCAGAATAAATTAGGCTCCAAGATATCTGATCTGTATTTCCTTTTTTTTTCTTTCTAAGTTTTGTGGCTACATACTAGGTATATATGTTTATTGGGTACAGGAGATATTTTGATACAGGCATGCAATGTGTAATCATCCCAACATGGAAAATTGAGTATCAATTCCTGCAAGCATTTATTCTTTGTGTTACAAGCAATACAATTATACTCTTTATTTTTAATGTACGATTAAGTTATTATTGACTGTAGTCCCCCTATTATGCTATCAAATACCAGGTCTTATTCATTCTTTCTAACTATGTTTTTGTATCCATTAACCATTCCCACCTTCACCCATGCTCCACACTACCCTTCTCAGCCTCTGGTAACCATTCTTCTATTCTCTATCTCCATGAGTTCAATTGTTTTGATATTTAGATCTCACAAATAAGGAATAACATGTAATATTTGTTTGTCTTTCTGTGCCTGGCTCATTTAATTTAACATAAAAATCTGCAGTTCTATTTATGTTGTTGCAGATGACAGAATCTTATTTTTTGGGCTGAATAGTACTCCATAGTGTATAAGTACCACATTTTCTTTATCCATTTATCTGTTGATGGACACTTAAGTTGCTTCCAAATCTTGGATATTATAGTGCTGCAACAAAGACAGGAGTGCAGATATCTCCTAGATATACCGATTTCCTTTCTTTTGGGTATGTACACAGTCATGCGATTGCTGGATCATATGATAGCTCTATTTTCAGTGTGCTGAGGACCCTTCAAACTGTTCTCCACAGTACTTGTACTAATTTACATTCACATCGACAGTGTAGGAGTGTTCTCTTTTCTCCACTTCCTCGCCAGCATTTGTTATTGCCTAACTTTTGAATAAAAGCCATTTTAAGTGAGATAAGATGACATCTCACTGTAGTATTGATTTGCATTTCTCTGGTGATCAATAATGTTAAGCACTTTTTTATATGCCTGTTTGCAATTTGTATATCTTCTTTTGATAAATGTCTATTTAAATTTTTGCCCATTTTAAATTGGATTATTATCATTTTTTTCCTATGGAGTTGTTTGTTTGAACTTCTTATATATTCTGGTTATTAATCTCTTGTCAGAGGGATACTTTGCAAATATTTTCTCCTATCCTGTGGGTTGTCTCTTCACTTTGTTGACTGTTTTGTTTTCTGAGCAGAAGCTTTATAACTTAACTTGATCGCATTTGTCAATTTCTGCTCTGGTTACCTGTGCTTATGGGGTATTATTCAAGAAATTTTTTGCCCAGACCAGTGCCCTAGAGAATTTCCTAATTTTTTGTAGTAATTTTATAGTTTGAGTTCTTAAATTTAAGTCTTAAATTAATTTTGATTTGATTTTTGTATATGATAGAGTGATCAAGTTTCATCCTTCTGTATCCATATACAGATTTCCATAATCCAGTTTTCTCAGCACCATTTATTGAAGGGACTGTCCTTTCCTCAGGGTATTTTCTTGGCATCTTTGATGAGAATGAGTTTGCTGTAGGTGTTCAGATTTGTTTCTGGGTTCTGTATTCTGTTCCAATGGTCTATGTGCCCTTTTTAATGCCAGTACCATGCTGTTTTGGTTATTATAGCTTTACAGTATAATTTAAAGTCAGGTAATGTGATTCCTTTAGTTTTGTTCATTTCGTTCAGGATATCTTTGGTTATTCTGGGTCTTTTGTAATTCCATAGAAATTTTAAAATTATTTCTTTTGTTTCTGCAAAATATGTCATTGATATTTTGATAAGGAGTGCATTGAATCTGTAGATTGCTTTCGATACTATGGGCATTTTAACAATATTGATTCTTCCAATCAGTCAACATGAAATATCTTTCCTCTTTTTTTGGTATCCTCTTCATTTCCTTTCATCAGTCTTTCGTAGTTTTCATTGCAGAGGTCTTTTACTTCTTTGGTTAATTCCTAGGAAATAATTTTATCTGTGGCTATTGTAAATATGATTACTTTCTTGATTTCATTTTCAGATTTGTTGTTCTTGCCATAGAGAAATGTTACTGATTTTTGTATATTGATTTTGTATCCTACAACTTTACAGAATTTGTTCATTAGTTCTAATAGTTTTTTGGTGGAGTCTTTAGGTTTTTCCAAATAAAAGATCATATCACCTACAGACAAGGATAATTTGACTTCTTCTTTTCCATTTTGGATGTCCTTTATTTTCTTCTCTTGTCTGATTGCTCTAGCTAAGACTACTAGTACTATGTTGAATAACAGCAGTGAAAGGGGGGGGATCCTTGTCATATTCCAGATCTTAGAGGAAAGGCCTTCAGTTTTTCCACATTCAGTGTTATATTATCTGTGGCTCTGTCATATATGGCTTTTATTATGTTGAAATATATTCCTTCTATACCCAGTTTTTTGAGAGTTTCTATCATAAAGAGATATTGAACTTCACCATATGCTTTTTCTGAATCACTTGAAATGATCATATGGTTTTTGTCCATTATGTTGATATGATATATCATATTGTTTGATTTGTATATGTTGTACATCCTTGCATCAGTGGGCTAAATCCCATTTGGATATTATAAATAATCTTTTTAATGTATTGTTAAATTCAGTTGGCTACTGTTTTATTGAGGATCTTTGCATCAGTATTCATCAGAGATATGGGCCTGGTGTTTTCATTTTTTTTTTTTTTTTTTTGTATGTCTTCATCTGGTTTTGGTGTCAGGGTAATACTGGCCTTAATAGAATGAGTTTGAAAGTACTCCCCCATCTCTATTTTTTGGAAATGTGAGTAGGATTGGTATTGTTTTTCTTAAATGTTTAGTAGAATTCAGCAGTGAAGCCATTGGGTTCAAGGCTTTTCATTACCGGGAGACTTTTTAATTACAGTTTCAATCTCACTACTTGTTACTGGTCTGTTCAGATTTTGGATTTCATCATGATTCAGACTTCATAGGTTGTTTGTGTCTAGGGATTTATTCATTTCTCTTAGATTTTCCAATTTATTGGCATATATTTGTTCATAGCAGCCACTAATGATCCTTTTAACTTCTATGGTATTATTTGTCTCTATTTTAATCTCTAATTTTATTTATTTTGGTCTTCCATCTTTTTTTCTCTGTTAGTCTGGCTAAAGGTTTGTCAATTTTGTTTATCATTTCAAGAAACAAACTTTTTGTTTCATTGATCTTTTGTACATTTTTCATTTCAATTTTGTTTATTTCTTCTCTGATCTTTATTTCTTTTCTTCTACTAACTTTGGATACAGTTTGCTCTTGCTTTTCTAATTCTTTAAGACGCATTTTAGGTTGTTTATGTGAAGTTTTTCCTTCTTTTTTGAAGCAGGCAGTTATAGCTGTAAGTTTCCCTCTGAATGCTGCTTTTGCTTTATCTCATAGGTTTTGGTATGTTGTGTTTCCATTGTCATTTTTTTCAAAGCATTTTTCAGTATCCTTCTTAATTTCTTCATTGACTCGCTGGTCTTTTAGGAACATATTGTTTAATTTCTATATATTTGTATAGTTCTGAAAATCCCTCTTTTATTAATTTCTAGTTTTATCTTGGTGTATTCAGAGAAGACGCTTGATATTATTTCAATTTTTTTCAATATTTTAGGACTTGTTTTGTGACCAAACATATGGTCTATGCTTGAGAATGACTCATGCACTGAGGAAGAAAATGTGTATTCTGCAGTCATTGGATGAAATGTTCTGTAAATATCTAATTGGTCCATTTGTTCTATAGTGTAGATTAAGTCCAATGTTTCTTTGTTTATTTTCTGTCTGGGAGGTCTGTCCAATGCTGAAAGTGGGGTGTTGAAATCTCCAGCTATTATTTCATTGGGGTCCCCCTCTCTCTAGCTCTAATAATATTTGCTTATATATCTGATTGCTCCAGGGTTGAATGTATATATATTTACAATTGTTATGTCCTTTATGTGGTCTGGCTGTGTCCTCACCCAAATCTCACCTTAAATTGTAATCCAAATTGTAATCTCCATGTGTTGGGGGAGGGACCTCATGGGAGGTAATTAGATCATGGCGGCACTTCCCCCATGCTGTGTCCCATGTTAGTGAGTTATCACAAGATATGATGGTTTTATAAGGGGCTTCCGCCTTTTGCTTGGCACTTTTCCTTCCTGCCACCATGTGAAGAAGACCATGTTTGCTTTCCCTTCCACCATGATTGTAAGTTTCCTAAGGCCTCACCAGCCATGCTGAACTAAGAGTCAATTAAACACCCCTTTCCTTTATAAATCACCCAGTCTTGGGTATGTCTCTACTAGCAGTGTGAGAGCAGACTAATACAATCCTCTTGCTAAATTGACCCTTTTATCATTAGATAATGACCTTATTTTTCTTTTATTAGAGTTTTTGCCTTGAAATCTATTTTGTCTAATATGAGTGTAGCAACTCTTGCTCTTTTTGATTTCCATTGGCATGGAATATCTTTTTTCATGTCTTTCTTTTCAGTCTATACACATATTATAGGTGATGTGTGCTTCTTTTTTTTTTATTTTTTATTTTTTTTGTAGATGAAGTCTCACTCTGTAGCCCAGGCCGGAGTGCAGTGACGTGATCTCGGCTCACTGCAAGCTCCACCTCCTGGGTTCATGCCATTTTCCTGCCTCAGCCTCCAGAGTAGCTGGGATTACAGGCGCCTGCCACCACGTCCAGCTAATTTTTTTGTATTTTTAGTAGAAATGGGGTTTCACCATGTTAGCCAGGATGGTCTCAATCTCCTCAATCTCCTAACCTTGTGATCTGCCTACCTCGGCCTTCCAAAGTGCTAGGTTTACAGACGTGAGCCACTGTGCCCAGATGTGTGTTTCTTGTACACAATAAATCATTGGGTTTTGTTTTGATCCATTCAGACACTATGTCTTTTGATTGGAGAGTTTTATGGATAAGTAGGGACTTACTCCTGTCACTTTCTTATTTGTTTTCTGGTTGCTTTTCAGTCTTTTTTTCCTTCTTATTTCCTGTCTTTCTTTTAGTGACTGTGATTTTCATTGGTGATATGCTTTAATTTCTTGCATCTTATTTTTTGTGTATCCATTGTATCTTTCTTGATTTGAGGTTATCATGAGACTTTCCAACACCATCTTATAACCCATTATTTTAAACAGATGACAACTTAAAACTGATTGCATAACATCACAATTATAGTACTATAGTATTCTGTGTTTTTCTGTGTACTTACTATTATCAGTGAGTTTTGAACCTTCAGAAGATTGCTTTTTGCTCATTAACATCCTTCTCATTCAGACTGAAGAACTCCTTTTAGCATTTCTTGCTGGACAGATCTGATATAGATGAAATCTTTCCACTTTCATTTGTCTGGGAAAGTCTTTATTTCTCCTTCATACTTAAAAGATGTTTTCAGCGGATATGCTATTCAAGGGTAATTTTATTCCAGCCCTTTACAGATGTCATGCCACTCTCTTCTGGTCTGTAAAGTTCCCACTGAAAAATTTGATGCCAGACATATTGGAGCTCCATTATATGTTATTTGCTTTTTTTTTCTCTTGCTTCTTTTAGGAGTCTTTCTTTATCCTTGACCTTTGGGAGTTTAGTTATTATATGTCTTGAGGTAATCTTCTTTGGGTTAATACTGCTTAGTTCTCTATAACCTCCTTGTACTTGAATGTGGATATCTTTCTCTACATTTGGGAAGTTCTCTGATTTTATCCATTTGAATAAAGTTTTTACCCCTCTCTCTTTCTCTACCTCCTCTGGAAGGCCAATAACTCTTAGAATTTCCCCTTTGAGTTTATGTTCTAGATCTTCTAGGTATGCTTCATTGTTTTTAATTCTTGTTTCTTTTGACTCCTCTGCTTTTGTGTTTTCAAGTAAGCTGTCTTCAAGCTCAATAATTCTGTCTTCTGCTTGATACGTTCCGCTATTAAGAGCCTCTTAAGCATTCTGCAGCATGTCAATTGCATCTCTCAATTCTACAATTTTTTAGTTATTTCTTTCTCTTTGTTAAATGTATCTGGTAGATACATTTATCTGAATTCTTTCTGTTATCTTGAATTTCTTTGAGTTAACACAACATAGCTATTTTGAATTATTTGTTTCTCCAGGATTAGTCGCTGGTGTTGTATATAGTTCATTTGGTGAGATTAGGTTTTCTTGGAGGATGTTGATGCTTATAGATGTTTGTCAGTATCTGAGCATTGAAGACTTAGGTATTTATTGTAGTCTTCACAGTCTGGGCTTGTTTGTGCCTGTCCTTCTTGGGAAGGCTTTCCAGGTGTTCAAAGGGACTTGGGCCCCAACCTTAATAATGCAGTGATTTTTACAGACTCATTGGTGGTCTTGGATAAGATCTAGAAGAATTCTCTGTATTACCAGGCAGAGACTTTTGTTCTTTTCCCTTTCTTTCTCCCAAATGTAGAATGTCTTTCACTATTCTGACATGCCTCAAAGTGGGGTGGGTGTGGTGATGCAAGCACCCCTCGGGCCACCACCAATGCGACTGCAGTGGGCCAGACTTGAAGCTTGCACAGCACTGAGCTTTGGCCAAGGCCCTTTCTCTCATGGTAATGAGTTCCCTCAGGCCCTGGATATATCCAGAGATGCTGTCTGGGATCCAGGGCATGAAATAAAAAAATAAAATAAATTTAAAAAAATAGCAATTTACCTGATGTTCTATTCTACTGAGGCTAAGATGGCACTTGAGCCACAATACGAAGTCCCTACGAAGTCCCTACCAATCTTCCCTCCTCTTTCCATAGGCAGAGAAGCTTTTCCCTGTAGCCACTACCACCAATGGTCCATGGGGTATTCTGTCAAACTGATAGAGGAGTAGGGCAGGGAAGTACTGGGTAGAGAAAGGTGTGGTCTCTTGCTAGGGCTCCACTCCTATAGATCTAGATGAGGATAGGCACTCCTGCCTTTGCACCCAAATGTTGCATTTTCCAAGACCACCCTGGCCCACCACAACATCATCTTGGGCCTACAAAAACCCTAGACCCTAGTGGGCAGACACACAGTTGGCCAGACATTGAGAGGATCACATCAGCAGAAGAAGACACAAGTGGCTGAACAGCAAGAGGACATCAAGGGAGCACACTGGTAGAAAAGCACACTGACAGACGTTGGCACACCAGCAGTTCATCAACCCCGGGGGATGAGGCAGAGTTTGGCCAGGGCACTCAGAGGAGAGCTGGGGCCACCGAGCCACCCAATGCCAGCAGAAAACCATATCCCTTCTGACTCCCCATCTGCTGAGAGCTACTGCCACTCAATAAAACTTTGCACTCATTCTCCAAGCCCACGTGTGATCTGATCCTTCTGGTACAACAAGGCAAGAACCTGAGATACAAAAAGCCCTTTGTCCTTGCAACAAGGTAGAGGGGCTAATTGAGCTGGTTAACACAAGCTGCCTATAGACGGCAAACTAACAGAGCACCCTGCGACACACCCCCACTGGGGCTTCGGGAGCTGTAAACATTCACCCCCAGATACTGCTGTGGAGTTGGAGCCCCACAGCCTGCCTGTCTTTATGCTCCCCTAGAGGTTTAAGCATCAGGGCACTGAAGATGCAAGTCACACCCCCATAGCATGCCCTGCGAGGGGGACAAGGGAACTTAACCCATTTCAACTGGGGGCTCATCAGGGATCCTGGAAGGTGAATGTGAACAAATGTGATTGTCTCTCTTCTGAAACCCTGCCACCTCTTTCTCTTTCCTGCGGGTAAGAGGTTCTGTTTCCCTTCAAAAGCTCTGTCTTAACCTGTCAGTAAAAACCCCCAGACTTTGTCTCTTTCCTCTGTCACACACACTTCAAAATGGCTCTCATCTCTTCCTTCATAATGTTAAGAGTTTTGCTACAGGATGCGGCAATGTTACTAAGTAAAATGAGCATTAGGCTCAGCTGCCAAAGGTGCAAATCAGACCAATTGTTCCTAGAGGTGCCCCTCCCAGCCGGGGCACCTAGGTGTGCCTGAGCAGGCAAAAGCCAAGCCCAGCAGCCATAAGTGGGGGCAGCAGAAAGTTGCAGTTGTAGCCAGGACCCCACAGGGCCAAAGATGGGCACTTCTTGCCTGTGCACCAATGAACCCTTTCATTCCCAGGCTGAGGAATTCAATCTGGTCTGAACTGGGGAAAAGATATAAGGATTAGAAAGGCCCAGTTGCACTAAGCAAGGGATTCTTCCTCCAGAATCTTCCCCTTTTCCCCTTAAACTGTTTTTCCCTTTTTTCCTTTTCCAAGTGAGAGGGCTCCCCCTGCCCACTCTGTTTCTGATAGGGAAGTTAACAGAGGAGTGACCCCTGCTGGCTGATAACTGCAAATTCCACAAGGCACATTTGAAACACTCTAAACAGATACAAACAGCCTCTAAAAGGCCTTTTGAGTCCCAAACTTGATTCCAAGCTTCAGACAGAGGCCTTAAAAGGAAAAACCAAGTTTGAGGGATCCAAAGCCAGGCAACAGGCCCAATGTAAAGAAGCAAGACCAATTCCTGCTGACTAAACCTCCCACCTCACGGAAAGAGGCCATGCTGCAAGGCATAAACTGGCCAAGAGAAATCAAAGTTTGCCAACAATAGGGAGAAATGGAGGTGTAGCTGAGGGCGGTTAATTACTATTCTCCAGGTTTTCCTTGCTGCATGGGTACATACCGCACCAGTACTCATGGCCAGTGCCTGCCAAGGTCACTAGGGCTCAGGGATAAGGGGTGGAGAGTGAAAGGAGGATGCCTGCTTTCTCTCTACATCACACCCTGAGTTTTCATTGAAAGAAGGAAGGGAATGAGGAACACCTCTATTCCCTGTCTTTCAGGACAGGCAACCAGTTATCTTTACCCCGACAGCGCATACTCTTTTATAGCATATCCTGAACCATTGGGACTGCTTTGACCCTCAGAATCTGGAGGAAAAATGCCTCATAGCCCTCTGCACAAATTATGATTTGCATGAAGGACTGAGTTGGCCCCAGGAAGGAACCATTCATTTTGATACCATCCGGCAGTTGGAACTTTTCTGTAGATGAGAGGACAGGTGGTCTGAGGCCCCATACGTGCAGGCTTTCTATACCTTGCAAGGCAATCCAGATCTTTGCCAGCAATGTAGGATTGATCCAGCCCGTCTCTTTGCCATCTCAGGGAAGGCTACAACGGGCAAGCCCAGGGAATTAAAGATACGAGTCCCAGAGACACCCTCAGCAGAAGAAATAGCTCCCTCCAGCCCTGCTCCTCTGGGTCAACCCTGATCTCCCTGTCCAGCTTCAACCTCTTACTTCCCCCTCCTAAAAACTGTCACTCCAAATAAGCCCCAGTCTGGCTCTTCCCCCTCCAACAGATGCCCAGTGAATTTGGGCCCAGTAAGGTCCAGGTCCCCTTCTCCCTACAGGACTTAAAACAAATTAAGGGGGATCTTGGCAAGTTCTCAGATGACCCTGATAGATATATAGAGACTTTCCAGAATTTCTCCCAAATATTTGAACTCTCCTTGAGAGACATTATGTTACTTTTGAATCAGACCCTGACAGACACTGAGAAACAGGCTGCTCTGCAAGCAGCAGAGAGATTTGGGGATGAGGATTGTATCACATATATCATTAGGAATGGGGACAAATATTATCCAACCAGAAGAGAAGCAGTACCAATGGATGGCCCTAAATGGGATCCCAATGATGAAGTGGAAGACTGGAAAAGGAGACACTTTTAGTTGTGCATAATGGAGGGCTTACATAGGACTAAAACGAAGCCAAGCCTCTCGATTATACTAAGTTGTCCACGATGGACCAGGGATTTGATGAAAATCCCACTGCCTTCCTTGAAAGGCTGAGAGGACTTGGTAAAGCACAACTCTCTATCTCCTGATTCAGTCGAGGGACAACTAACCCTAAAGGATAAATTTATTACTCAGTCTTCTGATATCAGGAGGAAGTTGCAGAAATAGGCCCTGGGACAAGAAAGTACATTAGAGGACTTCCTGAAAGTGGCTACCTCGGAGTTTTATAATAGAGACAGGGAGGACTGGGAAAGAGAGAGGAAATACAGATATTCCCAGTGGGCTATTAACTGTTAAAGATATGGCAAGAACAGTTATCTCTCTTCTACGGTTTATCCGCTCCCATACAAAGTTTAATTTCTTTCACCAGGGTGAAACAGCTTGGGGTACAATGTTGTCAGTATATTTCACTTCTTATCTCTGTAATCTTTGGCACTAAATTCTTTGTTGTTGTTGTTGTTGTTTTGTTTTGATATGGAGGCTCGCTCTGTCGCCCGGGCTGGAGTGCAGCGGCGCCATCTCAGCTCTCTGCAAGCTCCGCCTCCCAGGTTCACGCCATTCTCCTGCCTCAGCCTCCAAGTAGCTGGGACTTCAGGCGCCCGCCACCATGCCCGGCTAATTTTTTGTATTGACGGGGTTTCACCGTGTTATCCAGGATGGTCTCGATCTCCTGACCTCATGATGCCCCCGCCTCGGCCTCCCAAAGTGCTGGGATTACAGGCCTGAGCCACAGCGCCTGGCCTTTTTTTTTTTTTTTTTTTTTTTTTTTTAATAGTACACGTTTAACTCATGCAATCTTAACCTTATAAAACTTGTTTTTTTCTCTCACGGCGTAGAAGCCACCAAACTCCAAATGGCCAGGCCACTAGAGCTTCAGAGATGGTACCCCTTTGCTAAGACATTTAGACGGACCTCTGCGAGGAGTCTGACTGACGTTTTCCCCAAAGCAACGACCCTTGTCAGCAGGAAGCATCTAAGACCGGTCATCCTTCATATTCTAATGGCAGTTACATATACCTCTTCAGAGTGGGGAATGATAGGGGAGGGCTCAGGGAATTGCTGGGTAGAGAAAGGGATAGTTTCTTGCTAGGGCTTCACCTCCATGGACCTATAAACCCCCGAGATCCTAGTGGGCAAACACACAGGTGCCCCGACATCGAGAGGAGCACATCAGTGGAAGAAGACACAAGTGGCTAAAGACGAGAGGACGTAGAGGGAGCACGCTGGAGGAGGAGCACGCTTACAGACGCCAGCACACCCACAGCCCAACAGCCAGCGGTACAAGGCGGAGTTTGGCCAGGGCAGTCCGAGAAGAGCCAGGGTCACCGAGGGGCCCAACTCCGCGGGAAAACCATCTCCCTTCAGGCTCCTCCCCCGTTGGCGGAGAGCGACTTCCACTTCATAAAACTTTGCACTCATTCTCCAAGCCCACGTGTGATCCAATTCTTCTGGTACACGAAGGCAAGAACCTGGGATACATAAAGCCCTCTGTCCTTGTGACAAGGTAGAGGGTCTAACTGACCTGGTTAACACAAGCTGCCTATAGACGGCAAACTAACAGAGCACCCTGTGACACACCCCCACTGGGGCTTCAGGGGCTGTCAACATTCACCCCTAGACACTGCAGTGGGGTCAGAGCCCCACAGCCTGCCCCTCTGTGTATGCTCCCCTAGGGGTTTCAGCAACAGGGCACTGAAAAAGCCAGCCACAGCCCCATCACATGCCCTGCGAGGGAGACAAGGGAACCTTTCCTGTTCCAAAACCACCTCTGATGTTTGCTTAAAGCCCAAGGCTCTTCCATCTGCTTTTGGTGAATCCTGCCAGGCCTTGTACTAACCCTTCAGTCCAGTGGGCTCCCCTCTGGCCCAAGGCAACTTCCATAAATGCTGTTCAAGGGCCTAGACCTGGACTTGGGGATCCCAAGAGCCTGCCTGTTGCCCTACCCACTGTGGCCGAGATTGTTCCTGATTTTTGGTTCTTGAGACAGTGCTTTTCTGTGTGCAGATAGATGTTAAAATTTGGTGTTCCAGCCATGGGGATGAATGGTATCAGCTTCTATTCTGCCATGTTGCCCCAACTGTGCTCTTTACTTCTATCACATGCTGCCCCTGTAACTATAGCTCAATAACATATAGATTCAATAGATTATTTAAAAATAGATGAAAAAGAGAGTCAGCTGAAATAGATGACAGAAAGACACAGAAAGAGGTGCTTGTTCAAAAAGGTGTGTGTGTGAAACTAGTCTAGTATAAAGCGATAATAACCTTAAACAAAGATTTTATCAACAGAAGGGGAAATTGGTAAATAAGGAAGGAGTAGGGGGTGAGGACATAGTCAGAGGAAAGATTTATAATTAGTTCTCAGAATTTCACAGTGGGGTAAATTTCATGGCTTTTAGACTCTACCTGCCATATGGCTTTTTAATGGAGTATAACGCTGGGTTATCACAAGATACTAATAAATATTTGAATCATGTAATTCCTTCTCTTAGCTCTAATTCCGTTAATTCATTTATTCATTAATTTAATATTCAATGCCTATTAAGCCAGGTGCTGCTGTGTGTGCTTGAAACATACTGAAGACCTAGGCAGACAAATTGATTCTCCAAAATATTCTATTGTTCATGGAATGATTGGAAAAAGTCTGTCCCTCTGCACTTGAGCTCATGGCAGACATCAAATAAAATCTTAAACATATTCATCCAGATAAAAAAGACACACTTCTGATCACATTTCTGAATCTGAGTTAAGTAGCGAGTAAGAAGCTGAGGGGTAGTACTAGAAATCATGGAAGTGTACTGAAAGCTTAAAAGAGATTGAGCTCTTACTCATACTCCCTTTGTAAATAAAGGATTATAACATAAAAGATTGTCATATTTCTCTGATGACTATTGACAAAGGGCCGATTCCCACAGAGTGGTATGAGACTGGCAGAGAGGAAATAAATGAAAGCCATTCTACAACAAACTCATTTATAAATATTTCTGGGTAAGGTTTTATATATATATATATATATATACACACACACACACACACACACACAAACACTACTCGTCCCATATTAAAGAGATAGTATACATCTTCTGTTAAAAGACTATTCAACTGCATATTATTCTCCAAAAGATTTGCTATATATTCAGAAGAAAATATTTTAAACCTGCAAAGAGTTTATAACAGAGCAAGAGTATAATCTTTATATGGATAAAGTTTGAACTGTTTCCCTGATTGATGCAGACACAAATCGAAAAGAAGTAAGAACAGTGGATCGGTGTAAAACTCTTCGGGTTTTCACTTTAATGACAGAAAAAAAAAACTAGGTGTGGTCACAACTCTGCACTGAGAGCTAGTAACTGGGGAAAAAGAGATGAGTAGTTATGATGCCCATTTCACGTCTGGCACAAGAGTAAAAACAACTTATATCCAGTGTAATTGACACTAAGCAGGCAGAAACCATACAGTGAAGCTTCTGATCTTGGAGCAGTGTGATATGAGTTTAGCCAAAATCAAAACACCAATGTTGATGGCAGCAGCATGACAGATAGTGTCCAGACCATAACTATAATCATCTCTTCTATAAATCTCTAAGGCTAGTGCTGTGGAATCATCTGCTAATTATTTATTAAAGTATTCTGGTAAAGGACACTTTAGTGACATTTTTATATCACTCGTGTAGCTAAAAAATAAAACCTGTAATATTTACCTAGTGCAATTTATAAATACATTTTTTATTTTCCCAGAAGTTGAGAAGCTTGGCATCTAGTAAGCACAATTTGAGAAAGACCATTTTTCCAAGAAATACTTTTAATCATTGAAAATGCATACAATTTCATAAATTTGGACTGCTTATCTAAATCATCTGAACATTTTGCAAGGGAGTATCATTTTCCCTGTGTATAAAATATTCTTCACAACGCTTCTTCACCTTCTCTTACTATAGTAACTGGAGAAGTCTTATTTTATAAGAACACTCACTTTATCTGTACCATCTCCATAAAATTATCTTGAATTGATTCCTGTCTGAGTTTATAACATGTTTTGCATTCCATGTATTTTACAGAGATTTAACAATCATAACCCACATTCATATTTTGCACTCAATAGAACTTGCATAAACAGAGTTAAAAGTTTTGCAATCTTGTTAGGTCTCAGAATCTAGATGACAGATGTTGATTTTAAAGTGAGCTTGGCTCATCTCAAAAGTAGAAATGCCTTAAACAAGATAAGTGGGTTTAGCTGCTATCACTATTGAAATATGACCAGATATCTAACAATGATTTTAAAAACGATTTTAAAATCTGAAATGGATGATTCATTCTTATTTATGCACAACATATTTATCATTCATCTGTGCATTCAAGTTTTCATGCATACATTCAATTAAAACATTTACTGAGTAAAGTACTAGGTATTTCACTATGCCCTGGGTTTAAAAAAAAAGAAAGAGGTGAATGATAGACAGCAATTGTTCTCTGAACTCGATGTGGAAGACAAAGAAACATAACACTTGGGTTAAAATCCTGTGGTGTATCTTTTCATACTAACCTGGAATCATTGGAGCAAGAACAATTTGTGTTCAAATCCTGACCTAGCCATTTCTTAATTATGTATTTAAGTTACTTGAACATCTAAACTCTAGTTCTCTCTTCCAATAAATGAGCATCCTCTGGGCCAGGCATGGTGGCTGACGCCTGTAATCCCAGTACTTCAGGAGGCCGAGGTGGGTGGGTCATCTGAAGTCAGGAGTTCGAGACCAGCCTGACCGACATAGTGAAACCCTGTCTCTACTAAAATTACAAAATTAGCAGGACATGGTGGCGCATGTCTGTAAACCCAGCTACTCAGAGGCTGAGGCAGGAGAATCACTTGGACCATTGCACTCCAGCCTGGGCGACAGAGCAAAAACTCTGTCTAAACAAAAAAAAGAAAAAAAAGTCAGCATCCTTTGCTTTGAAATAGCTATGATATCACTTAACATATAGGGTTTGAGGATTAGATGAAATATGTATAGATTACAAAGACACTAGTCTAATACTTTTATGTTTTTAATAATTCATACAAAATAAGAATCCAGAAACACAGTGGCCAATTCCAATATAATGATTACTCTGATCCTCCATACTGCCATTAATTTGGAATAAAATATACAGATTTACTGCTACTTTATAGTTTTAAATTTCCATACTACAGAAAGGTAAAAGATTGGTAAGCATTTAAACTAAAATTAAAGTAGGAACTAACCAAAAAAGTAGTACATTTTATATGTGAACCATTAGACAATATGAAACAGGAAGCCCTGTTCTTATCTGAGATAGCACAAAGTATTTTTGACTAATGTTGCTCATTACTGCATATGGCTTTGGAATCTTTTCACATCACATCCCTTTTAATTTATTCTAATCTTATAATAATGCTCAAACATAGCAGGTCCCATAATTGAAAGAAAAATTAAATATGAACCCACAAAATATTTTCCCATCCTTTTATTATAAGAATAATATTAAAAATAGTCCCACTTGTACGAAGGGTATTTCATTTCCTTTTAAAAAATTGTCAACATAAGAGGATTATATTTGAGTTTATTTCTATTTCTTCACATGTTCATTTTATATATGCTAATTTATCACCTAAGATTTAAAATATGTTAAATCTGATGTCATGAAACTTATTCTGAAAGTTGAAAATATCTCTTATTTCAAACTATTTTTCAATGAAATTTCAAAGTCTACTTTTTAAAATCATGTAAGATATATAAAATAGAAGACTCCTATAAGGGAAGTGAGATGGGAACAAAGAGATCAAGAACAGCACAGTCATCTTTCTGAGAAGAAATATAGCAGAATGTAAAGGTACATGGATACTTGTCTAGAAAGCCCTTCTCTCTCAGGAGATGGTATCTGACAGCACATTAGAGGAGCATCACCACTGTTAAAGGAAACACACATAGTGCGAAGAGGGCTAAGATTTCCTACGCATCACAAAACATTGAATTTGGTCTTAATGTGTTCATTCTGATTTAGTTGTAAGTCACCAAAACCAAGTAATTAGTGGGAGATGACAATGGAAACTCACCAACCCAAGGAAATAATGCACAAACCAGGTTTCAACACCTTTCTCTTTTAGATACTCTGTTCAGAATTTCTAATTTCCAGGGAAGAATCTGAAGGAGGTTGTAGCAGGAGTTATCTACCGGGTCATTTTGTTATAAAGGGGCTGGG
The DNA here is from genome assembly GCF_028878055.3 of Symphalangus syndactylus. Taxonomy (NCBI): domain Eukaryota; kingdom Metazoa; phylum Chordata; class Mammalia; order Primates; family Hylobatidae; genus Symphalangus; species Symphalangus syndactylus. Next base: position 21,012,607 of record NC_072443.2, read on the forward strand.
TCACATTAACACATTTATCTGCAAGAGGAACTATGAATGTTTATCAAGGGAAGAAAAAGCAAACCCCAACAAGTTATCCTAAATGGCAGTGAAAATTGTGGTGGCCAATTAACTGACCAATTTTTCCATATTCGGACCAAAAGCAAGAATTTAAAAAGATAGTGCTTACAGAAAAAAAATATCATTTCTACAGACCTCAGATCTGATGAATTCCAAGAAGGTATGCCTATGAGGTTCTACCCAAGTGCTGAAGTAAAGTTATAGTCAAATATTTGGTACATATATTAGGATATTGGTTAAGCTGCTTTAAACAGAGGTGATATACTAGTTGTTTAAACTAAATAGAAGTTTATTTCTTTCTTATGTTAAAGTCTAGCAATAAGTGGCCCAGGCATAGTAGAGTGACACTGTTATGCTTGAACATGTAATTTCCTTTTTGGGGTCCAAGCAAGCTATGTTTTTTAATATCACCTGCCAGACAGGGAGAAGAAAGAAAGGAATTAAGAAGCACATGCTCATTCCTTTTAAAGAAAGGACCTAATGATGGCTCAAAGCACTTCTGTTGCTTTCTAGTGATAGTAACTTAATCAAATATCCATATCCAGATGCATGGGAGACTGAGAAATGAAGTGTTTAGTTTAAGCAACCATGTGGCCAATTACAAGTGTTATTATGGAAAAAAAAGAAGACTGAATATTGATGGACTACAAGCAATCTGTCACAAAGCTTTTCAGAAGCTGAGAAATGAGGCCAGCAAAATAAAGAATGGGAAATTTAACAGGGACATAGAAAAACCAGAAGTATGAATACTGCTAATTCTCAAATAATCAAAAAGGCATAAAATTTTTCAAAAACAGAGCAAGAAATCAAATGTTTGTTGTAGTCCAAAGTCCTAAAGTGAATTTAAAATGGTCTCAACTTTCTTTTGACTCTGAAAAATAGTAGAAAAGGTCAATTTTGACTTGGCTGTCATAATCACGGCAAAAGCAATTCAAAATTTGAATTCAAAAGTTGCAAATATAGATCTAGTTTTCTAAAGTTACTTTTCTCAAATTTTGATTTTAAATGAGAATATTTCCTAAAGCTTATTTCATACTCATCTTCAATCATAAAGCTTATGATTATAGGGTTTAATTTATTTTTAAAGTATGAGATGATTATGCATTTAAACTTTGTTTTTTAAGTGAATGCCTCATTTATTTTCAATTCAGTAAACTTAATTTAAATTAATTAAAGTGAACTTGAAAAGTTCAACTATTTTAATTTTTTTGAAGTAAAGTGATTCATTTTTAGAAATAAATATTAAATACAATGTTCACTTGCTTACATTTTAAGACTGTACTTTTAGTTTATATATAATATGTATTTTATAATATGCATTATATATGTATTATGTATATGTGTATATATAGAGAGAGAGACACCTTATACATTTATTGCATCTCAAGTTCACCATCCATTGTTTGTTTGTGCTTTCAAATGAGCAAGTGAAAGAATCAGTATAAGTTGATTAGAGAATGTATTTCTGTTTTACTCAAATAATCTAGGGCATGGTAAAAAGAAACCTGAAGCCTGTGTACAAATATGTCCCAGATATTTAACAAAATATACTTATATTGAAAATTTAAATTAAATTTTCTTTTATAACTGTAAACCCATAAATACCTTAAAGTTTCACCATGGCTCCTGACAAAGATGTGTGGAAACTTCACCTCAGGGCTCCCATTGCTGTTGACAAACTTTGTAAGATGGGGCCCAAAGGCCAGGGATAATTACATAGGAAGAAACCAATTCCCCTTCTGCAGAGAGGTTACTCTAGTTGACTACAGAATTATTACCCTAATTCTAGGTTTTCGTGTTTTTCCATCTTGGGAATCAAGCTTAGAATTAGGGAGAATGAAAAGCATTACCTAGCGCTGATAAACAGGGGGTTACATCGCTGATCTCAGTCCCTTTCCTCTGTAGAAAAAGGGAGAACTCAGGATTTCAAAGTGAATGAGTGAATGAAGTCTGAGACTTAGTCCTTGCCTCATTGACTATCCAAACAAATCTAAAAAATACTAAACAGAATCCAAATGTGTGCTGTTGAAGAAGATTTGCTCTCCTTTTTTTTCTGTTTGGTGGTTGTTTCAGTATGCCTGTCAGAATCATATTTATAGAAAGAGAGAGAGAAAGAGCAACTAAAGAAATGGTCTAGAGAACTGTGGTATCAGTAAAAGTGGTAGAACAGGATGATTTTCAGAGGGCAGCAAAAGTTGCTATCTTTTGTATTCATCCCTTAATCATATGTTGCCACTAAAGCTTGTGTTACAGAACACACGGAAAAATATTACCAAGTGCATACGTTTGTTGCCCTTGTTTATGAAAGCTCATCAGTGTTTTCGAACTGCGCCTAAGTAAAAGCAAATTATTCAACCAAAATATGTTGGGAAACAGCGAGGATAAAAAGCACATAATTATGTTTTGTTTAATGTATTCTACAAGGTAAAGCCTAGTAATTTGTTTCACTACTTGTAATACATAGGGGTATTAATAATAGGTTTTCTTCAAGGTATTTATCTGTCAATCTCCAGCTCATTAACATCAGCTATTAATATTTGATTTGAAAGCAAAAGCCTTAATTTGTAACATAATATAAACTTGACATTAGCCAATATTTATAGATTTTAAAAGTACAGGCAGTCATCACTGTAAACAGTAATGCAGTATCGTAAACATGACTGTGGAAGTAAACAGTGCCAAGTGATCTTACTAAAACGTGGTAAACATTATAAATGAGACATGGCCCATGAAAATATTTGTCAAAATATTAAAAACTCTCTTACTCTTATCTACAGATATATAAAGAAATGGAAAAAAATTGAAAGTTAATATTTATTTTATACTCTGTAATTTAAAACATTAGAAACTTTAAGAAAGAAAGTAGGTTTTTTCGTAAAATTTATATAAAGAATAGTGTAAACAGGGTTTGCCTTCTCATGGTATAACTGACAATATGGAGTATTTCTCTATGTTTTGGAAAATTGTTATACTCCTAAGTTTTGATCAGCTTCCAACATTTTATCCTTTTCCCTTTCAATGTCAGGAAATATCTCCAAAGTTCCTTTAAAGTGAAGGATTTTTGCCAGCATCAATTCTTCTGAGATATTTTCGTCCTTTTGCCACAACCACCGTGCTAATTCAGGTCGATACGTTTGCCTTGACTCAGCTCCTCTAGAGTCCCTTAAGCTATTTCTTCTAGAACTCAATTTACATAAGATTCTAATTCTATATCCAGCATGATCGCTTTTTGTTTCTTTGCTGCATTTTCATCTTTATTGGTCAATTCCCTCTTTTGACTATCTATCTTTGTAAAATAGCTCCTGAATTTATCAGGGGAGAGAAGGAGGCAATACAACGGTAGCATTGCTTTTTGAGTGTGAAGTGAATAACAAATGCATAGTGGCCAGTCACCAACAGATCTTGAAAGAAGTGACAAGATTCATCACTGATCATAATGTGTGTCTGTTTTTTACATGGTGATGTATGGACTGAAGAAGTAGCAAGTTTGTACGTTATGCAGTTTCTCAGTGTAAATATAAGGGGGTATTGAAATTTGAACTGTGGTAGTAGAGGGCTAGGGTAAGTTAAATAAATCATGGTAAATAAAATCTGTTCATATCAGAACCGTGCAAAGAAAGGGCTGTCTTGTATGTTGTAACAAGAATTAGGCTAGATGTTAAATTAAGTTGGCAATAAATGTTTTCTTCATTGACCAATCAGGTACCTCAGCATGGTTAACAAGGAAGGGTAACCTACTGAAGATTTAGCTCCTGCCATAGGCTTCATAAGAACCCCCAAACACATACCAGCATCCAAGCAAATATAGACAATAAATAAAAGTAGCATGCTTCATGTAAACTGATCTTCAAGACCAGTGTCCCACTTGTCCCAACCAGGTTGATACACATAAGCCTATTTTATACAGAAATTCTGAATTTTCCACTCCTTTTTAAACCCTATATTGTATTAGATTTTGCCATCAGCAAGAGAGCCCAACACAGAAAAAAATAACTTTACAGAGACCAGCATTCAACTGGAAATTTGAGTTCATTAAACTCTCAATAAATATTAGCCAAACAGTGCTTCTACCTTCCCCCTACAAAACAGTTAGACTATGACTCTACCACTTCATGTCTGTTAATATTGTCAATATCCATAATTACTCTGCATGACAAATGTCTATTCCATCATACCATCTTGCACTTTTAGTCCTGTAGAAATCACACTCATTCCTCCTACACAAAAGTCTTTCTTACCTAATACCTTTCCACTCAGTCATATGGGTTCTCTATTTTAAAATTCTAATGATTTTCTCAAATTTTATTTGAGTATTATGTTCACATTATATGCAACCACACTTCGTGTGCATTTCATTTCTCAATTCATTTTCCTTCCATGGAGAAAAAAATAAATGATTTGAGAGAACTTAAAATGTTCACATTAAAACAATACATTAAAAGAATCATTCACCATGATCAAGTGGGATTTGTCTCTGGGATGCAAGGATAGTTCAAAATATGCAAATCAATAAGTATGATACACTACATTAATAAAATGGACATAATTCAACATTGCTTCCTGATAAGAATTCTCAACAGATTAAGTATAGAGGGAATGCTTCTCAACACAATAAAGGGTATATATGACAAACCTGTAGCCAGCATCAGCTTCGAAGATGAAAAGTTGAAAGCTTTTCCTCTAATATCAGGGACAAAACGAGAATGCCCACTCTCACCACTTCTTTTTAACATAGTGCCAGAAGTCCTGGCCAGAGTAATTAGGCAAGAAAAAGAAATAAAATACATTTTAATAGGAAAAGAAGAAGTTAAATTGTCTTATTTGGTGACAACATGAGCTTATATACAGAGAACCTAAAAACTCTACCAAAAAACTGTTGGAACTGATAAATGAATTTGGTGAAGTCATAGGGTATAAAATCAACATACAAAATAAGTGCAGTTTCTATATTCTAATAAATTATTCAAAAGGGAAATTAAGAAATCAATCCTATTTTCAATAGCAACAACAACAAAATGACAGTGCCAAAGTGTAAATTTAACCAAGAAGCTAAAAGAGTCTGGGCACAGTGGCCAAGGCGGGTGGATCATGAGGTTAGGAGATGAAGACCATCCTGGCTAACACGGTGAAACCCTGTCTCTACTAAAAAAAAAAAAAAAATTAGCCAGGTTTGGTGGCAGGCACCTGTAGTCCCAGCTACTCGGGAGGCTGAGGCAGGAGAATGGCGTGAACCCAGGAGGTGAGCCGAGATCGCACCCTTGCACTCCAGCCTGGGTGACAGAGCGAGACTCCATCTCAAAAAAAAAAAAAAGTGTAACAGAGTTGCATAGTGAAAACTATAAAATTCTGATGAAAGAAAATGAAGAAACAAATAATTAATATTATAAAAACGTCCATACTATCCAAAATGATCTACAAATTCAATGCAATCCCTATCAAAATTCCAATTATTTTCATAAAAATAAAAAAAATCCTTAAATTAGTATGAAATTACAAAAGACTCCGAATAGTCAAAACATCTTGTGGAAAAAGAAAAAACGTAGAGGCATCACACTCCCTGATTTCAAAACATATTCAAAAGTGATTATAATAAAAACAGTATGTTTTTGGCATAAACAGACACATTGGCCAATAGAAAAGGACAGATAACCCAAAAATAAACCCACACATTTATAGTCAATTGAGTTTTGACAAGGGTAAGAGCACACAATGAGAAAAGGACAGTCTTTCAATAAATCCTGTTAGGAAAACTGGCTATCCACATGCAGAAGACATAAATTGGATCCTTATCTCACACCATACACAAAATAAAATCAAAATGGTTTAAAGACTTATACATAAAATCTGAAACCATAAAACCACTAAAACAAAATATATGGAAAAATGCCAGAATATGGGTCTGAGAAAAAATTTTTTGGATATGACCCCAAAAGCACAGACAACAAAAGCAAAAACAGACTAACAGAATGACATTAAACTGAAACGCTTCTGCACAGCAAAAGAAGCAATTAACAAAGTGAAAAGACAACACACAGAATGGAAGAAAATGTTTGCATATCATACATTTGATAAGGGTTAATATCTAAGTTATATAAGAAATTCCAACAACTCAATATCAAGGAAACAAGCTGATTTAAAAACAGGCAAAGAACTTGAGCAGACATTTCTCAAAAGAAAACATACAAATGACTAACAGGTATATAAAAAGAAAGCTCAGCATCAGTAATCATTAGAGAAATGCAAATTAAAACCATAATAAGATATTATCTTACACCTGTTAGAATGGCTATTTTCGAAAAAAGATGAAAGACTCATGTTGGCAAGGATGCAGAGAAAATGGAACACTTGTACATTGTTAATGAGAATGTAAATTGGTATAGTCATTATGGAAAACAATATTCAGATGCTCAAAAAGCTGTAAATAGAACAACCATATGATTCAGTAATCCCGCTTCTGGGAATATATCCATAGGAATTGAAATCAATATATCCAAGTGATAGCTATACTCCCATATTTATGACAGCATTATTCACAAGGTTCAAGCTATGGAATCAACCTAAGTGTCCATCAAAAGATAAAGAGTTAAAGAAAATTTAATAAAAATACACAATGGAATACTGTTCAGTCTTAAAAAAGAAAGATATCCTGTCATTTGTTACAAAATAGATGAACCTGGAGGACATGATGCAAGTGAAAGAATCCGAGCACAGAAAAAGAAATACCACATGATCTCACTTTTATGTGGAATCTAAAACATTTGAACTCATAAAAGCAGCAAGTAAAATGATGGCTTCCAGAAGAGAGAGGAAATGGGAAATTGTTGATCAAAGGGTACAAAGTTTCAGATAGACAAGTGAAATAATTTTTGAGATATATTGTACTGAAGGGTGACTATAGTCAAACAACAGTGTACTGTGTACTTCAAAATAAGAGAATAAGAGAGTGAATTTTAAATGTCTCCCCATAAAATAATGATAGGTAAGCAAGGGGGTGGATATGTTAATTAGCTTGATTTAGTCATTCTACGTTGTATTCACATTTCAAAATATCACATTGTATCCCATTAATATATAAAATTGTTGTCAATTTAAAATAATATTAATAAAAGTACTTGAATAAAGCAATTCTTCAAACAAAGAAAACACTATCCAAATGAATTCAGTGTTATATGTGTCTGACTGCACATTAAAAGCATGAGTAAAAGCCATCTAAAATATATATATATATAATTGAATGTATATGCTGAATTTACAAAGGATAAGAGAATGTTCTTAAGAAGAAATAAAACTTTTAAAGGGAGAAAAACAAGATATCCCCAAATTCATGGATATCTTGTGTCTCTTTTTTCTTAAAAACAAGATACCAAAATTTTGTAATGATGCTCTATAAGAAAAGAAAGCCCTAAAATACTTAATCTCAGTAGTTGGAATCTAATGCTAAATTCTTTTATCTGACATTACCAGAGTTCAAAGATTTTTGTAAATGTCAGCAATCAAATCTACAAAGGACGTCTCTGAGGATAGGATTATGAAGAAAACACATTCTAAAGTCAACAGTTAACATCAAATTATATCTTTCTATACAGTGGGAAAACATCAAGGAGATTAGAACTGAGAAAAAAAACACTAAAAGTGTACCTTATTTTATTGCACTTCCCTTTATTGTCCTTTGCAGATATTGTGATTTTTATAAATGGAGGATTTGTAGCAACCCTGCATTGAGCAAGTATATCAGTGCCCTCTTTCCAACAGCATGTCCTCACTCGTGTCTGTGTGTCACTTTTTGGTAATTCTCACAATATTTCTAAACATTTTCATTATGATCACCATATATGTTGTGGTGATATGTGATATGTGATCATTGATGTTACTATTGTAATTGTTTTGGGTCACAATGTACTGTGCCTATATGAGACAGTAAACTTAATCTATAAATGTTGAATGTGTTCCGACTGCTCCACTAACAGGCCATTCCGCTGTTTCTCCCTCTCCTCAAGCCTTCTTATTCCCAGAGATAAAATATTGAAATCAGGCCAATTACAACCTCACAGTGGCCAATAAGTGTTCAAGTAAATGGAAGAGTCACTCATCTCTCATTTAAAGCCCAAAGCTAGAAATGTTTAACCTTACTCAGGAAGGCATTTCAAAAGCCGAGACAGGTTGAAAGTTAAGTTTTTGATGCCAAATAGTTAGCCAAGATGTGCATGTGAAGGAAAAGCTATTGAAGAAAATTCAAAGTGATACTCCAGTGAACACACAATGATAAAAATGCAAACCAGCCTATTGCTTATGTGAACTAAATTGGAGTGGTCTGGATAGAAGGCCAAATCAGCCACAACATCCCCATAAGCCAAAGCCTAATCCTGGATGAGGACCTAAGATGAGAGGGGTGAGGAAGCTGCAGAAGAAATGTCTGAAGCTAGCAGAGGCTGGTTCATGAGGTTTAAGGAGAGAGGTCGTCTCTATAACATAAAAGTGCAAGATGAAGCAGCAAGTGCTGATGTAGAAGCTGAAGCAAGTTGTACAGAGGGTCAAGATAAGATCATTGATGATGGTGGCTACACTAAACAACAGTATAGACAAAACACAGCCTTATATTGGAAGAAAATGTCATCTAAGACTTTCACAGCTAGATATAAAAAATCATTGCCTGGCTTCAAGGCATCAAACTACAGACTGACTCTCTTGTTAGGGTCAAATGCAGTTAGTGACATTAAGTTGAAACCAATGCTCATTTAACATTCCAAAAATTTTAGGGTTGTTAGGTATTGTGTTAAATCTACTGTGCCTATGCTCCAGTGGCACAACAAAGCATGGATGACAGCACATCTGTTTTAGTATGGTTAATTGAATATTTTAAGCCCACTGTTGAGAACTTCTCAGAATATCACTGCTCACTGACAATACATCTGGTCACCCAGGAGCTCTGATGAAGATAAGCAAGGAGATTAATGTTTTCGTGGCTGCTAATGCAGTATTCAGTTTACAACTCAGAGATAAAGGAGTATTTTAACTTTCAAGTCTTATTATTTAAGAAATACTTATGGTAAGGCTATAGCTGCCATGGATAGAGATTCCTCCAATGGATCTGGGCAAAATAAATTGAAAATCTTCTGTAAAAGATTTACCATTGCAGATAACATTAAGAACGTTGGCGATTTTTGAAAGGAGGTCAAAATATCAACATTAACAGGAGTTTGAAAGAAGTTGATTCCAACTCTCGACCTTTGAGACTTTGAGGTGTTCAAGACTTCAGTGGAGGAAGTTGTGGAAATATCAAAATTAGAATTAGAAGTGGAGCATGAATATATGACTGAAGACTGCTGCTATCGCAGGATAAACCTTTAATGGATGAGGAATTGCTTCTTATGGATGGGCAAATAAAGTGGTTCCTTGAGATGGAAAATATCCATGGTGCAGATACAGTGAACATCATTGAAATCATAAATAGGATTCAGAATATAACATGAACTTAGTTCAAAAACCAGTGGCAGAGTTTGAGAGGATTGACTTCAATTTTGAAAGGAGTTCAACCCTGCATAAAATGCTATCCAACGCATCACATGCTACAGAGAAATATTTTGTGAAAGAACTAGTTAATCAATGTGGCAAACTTTACTGTTGTTACCAGGTGTTTCCTTTACTAAAGGAGTTTAAACTATTGTGTAAGAGTGAGCTTTGTTTTAAGGTTTATGAGAGTTTCATCTGTGCTGAGATGGTCTTGTCTCCAGGAAAACCCCGGACCAAGTTGCATCATACTGCTAAGTGACACATAGTGTCAGCCCTGCAAGATACTTGTGTGGGTCTTATGGCTATCATTAGTCCTATAGCCATGTATGCCTCTTATAATATACTTACAAATATGAAGTTGGGAGAGAAGCAACTAGGTAATAAAAGACAGGAATCAGGAAGTGAATCAGAGCATCACTTTCAAGATAAGATCAGAGTGAGAAATTATATCTCAGTTCACAATCAGATGGAAACAGGCAAAGTTTAGAACAACATGATTCAACTGGAGTGAATAACTTTCAGTTCAAATGCTAAACCATACAATCCTGGGACAAGAAAGCAAAGCATCCTGACCAAAGCTTAGGTACTGAGCAGTTAGACCAAGCTACAACATTAGAAATCGTAGAGCATGTATATTTCCATGGCAGTACTCTTCTGAAGGCCTAGGCTTTATACCATTTGGCTTACTCTCTCTTAAGTTAAAAACATATTATAAAATATAGCATATAAAAATAAAAGTATGCTATGGTTATCAACTACTTTGGTAACACTTTGACCTAGAGAGGTGCAATATTTGGTGTTCAAGGACAATGTCTCTATAGTTTGGAGATTCTGAAGTGGACATTTGGATCTAAAAATTATTCAGTTTTCTAAATTCTTGAGCATTAGGAATTTAACAAGGCCTAAATAGTTTATTCTATTGGCCATAGTGAGTTTACACTTCATCTAAGTGATACAGATGTTTGCCTTACCTTCACTCCTCTATTAAAAGACAATTATTGATGACCTACAACGTGACAAGAGCTTTATCTTCTATTTATTAGGAATGCAAGTATGAGTAAGAAAGAGTTCATGACTTTAAGAGCTTAGATTCTATGAAATCTTGAGAGATGGAGAAAGGTAGGAGCAGAAGATTCTACCGTCAACTTTTTGTTGTACTGAGATACAGGCTTAAGCATTTAATTGTCTTTCTATTATTGGTCAATGTGCCTAACCTTGTACCAGCAGATGTGTTTTCCAAATTATGTCAATCAGCATGTAAGAATATTAGGGATGGGGCTAATAGAAGATAATGGTCAAAATATTATAGATCGGACAAAATGTAGGTAGATATCTATCTTCACCAACCGCAGTAAATAGTAATGATATTGTGTAGTATCTGGGGTGATATATACCTTTGTATTTGTGTTTATTTTCTTTTTAATTTTGTACTTATTTATTATATATATTTGTGTACTTATATGTATAAATGTTTTTATATTTGTGTGTAATATCTTTATATTTTTATAATGTGTTTTGTTCATCTAATTTATATTTCTTATAATCAATTTGTGTAGTGGGTATAAGTTTTTCAATGTCACAGAGCACAGGAATGGTCTCTAGTTTTTTTTTTTAATTATACTTTAGGTTCTAGGGTATATGTGCACAACGTGCAGGTTTGTTACATATGTATACATGTGCCATGTTGGTGTGCTGCACCCATTAACTCGTCATTTACATTAGGTATATCTCCTAATGCTAGTTTTATCTTTTGCTGTCTATATTCCTATTGATAGAACAGTGCCTGCAACATAATAGGTGCGTAATAACTATTTGTTGACTCTTGTGTCATATGAAGGCAGAAGTAGGGCTGTATTATCAGATTAGTCTTAACCTCCCTGACTACAATGGACTGAGTGTTTATGTCCCTTCAAAATTCATATGTTGATATCTTAACCCCCAAGGCAATCATATCCAGAGATGCAAACTTTGGAGGTGTTCTTTTTTAAATTATGACAGAAATCTTTATTAAAATGTGTCTCTTGAATATGTTTAGCATTTGATATACACACATACATATGTACACTCTTTGACACACCTCATGGATTGCCACCATCAGTTAAACCAATAAATTAAAACTAAAAAGAGGGAGGGGGGAATGGGACTAACCACAAACTTTTCATGTTTTATCTGGTAAGAAATTGTGGATTTCTCAGAATTTCCCTGGGGAAAACGTGGCTAGAGAATCTTTGAAATAAAATACGTAAATCCCTACCCCTTGCAAAAAAAAAAAAAAAAAAAAAAAAAAAAAAAGATTCCAAAAGATGCAATTACAACAAGTGTGCTTCCCAGAACAGGAACATTCATTCCATTTCATACTCTGGCTTCTGCACCCTCACCTAGCTGAGGGGAGAGAGATTCATATGGGCACTGGGGCTCGGTGCATCCTGGGATCTGCCCTATGAATGGATTTGTGCCATTATAAAAGAGATCCCAGAGAACTTGTTTTCCCCTTCCATGTGAAGACACAGGGAGACAGTGCTATCTGTGAGGAAGCAGTCTCTCAACAAACTGAATCTACAAGCCTTTTGACCTTGGACTTCCCAGCTTCCAGAAGTTTGAGAAATAAATTTTCTCGTTTATAAGCTACCCACTTCATGGTATTTTGTTATACTAGCCTGAATGTACTGAAACACTGGTAATGCTGTGTTCAGAGAAATGGATCATTGAAGTATAAAATCAAAATTAATGTCTGTGATTTAACACCACTTATTTTGTTAGCCCATGGAAAATTACGTCTGTAGCAGCCTGTGGGCTAAAAGCATGAAAGGAAATACACCATTTTAGGTTAAGGTTAAAATCTCACCATGTCATTATTGCCTGGTAATGAAGGTAAACTGTTAAAGTGTTTTCTGCAAGGAGGGACATGGGCATACAATTGACATGCATGAAATAACATTAAAACACACAGTCAAAAATTATTCCAGCATGTTCAAATCTTCTGATTAAATCAAAGATAACGTCAATGTGCTGTTATTATGCCTTTTACATGCCACTATTACCTGCTAATCTGATTTTGTGAAAGACAAAGCAGGCTTTGTTATTAGCACCTTTGTTAGAAAACAGTATTTACCTCAAATTTTAAAACCTTACCTTGTTTTAATTTATGCAGTTATTGCCTATTTATTGTGATAGTGTTCTTTAACGCAAAATTTTGAAAATAATATATATCTTAAAATTTTGATTTAATCAAAGCTGAACAGTCTTATAGGAAATGCCTGGACGTGTACAAAACTGTAAAAGTGGTATGAAAGAGAATAAAATTTGAGAAATTCCATTGAAAATCCAAGGAGACAAAGTTGTTCATTATTTGTCATGATACATAATGCAGATATCAAACCTAGAGCTTGGGAAGACTCCCTTAGGATCAAGGGCTTATTCATAATGATATATGAAGACCACAAAGAGATTATCCTAGAAGAAATTTCTATCCTCTTCATCATCTTCACAGCTCCATACTGCTCATCCAAATAACAAATCCATTGTCTTCACCTTTTTTTTTCCTAAGATTTTCTAATCCTGATTGGCAGTCCAGTTTCACCTGCCTGTTGCCTTTTTGCTTTCGGTTGTCACACTGGTTTTTAATCCTCTTTCAGTACTGACCCTGGGACCAGTATACTCTAATTTGCTACTGAACTTTGGCTTTACCGTAATTTGTCTATGTCTTTGTTTTCCTTGGATTAATTTTCTCACAAGACTAATACAGGTCTTGTTTTTCCAGACATCCTCATTCTCCCCAGATGAGGCTCCTGACTCTACATCTGTGAAGTTGCAACCCAGGGGGACATTTCTAATTGTTGTATACTAATATAATTCTACTCAAAAATGAATTTACCCTGACAGTAATAAAGTATTATTGAAAAAGGAATTGTTCAAAGCCAGGTACCTAATTATATTCCATAATTTCGTATTCCTTTTCTATAAGAGAGCTCACAAAATTATATAACTTTGGGCCCCATAGTATGAGGTCAAAGCCAGCTTCAACTATAACAATAATCAAGTCATAGCAAGAAAATAATGAAATGTTTGTAAATAAATGATAGGTACAATTATAGCTTGAGCACTGAGGATTTAAACCATCTACTCTTTCAAATAGTTATTTTCTAAATAAAATAATTTTATTTCATTGCCTTCATTCACATAACTTTACTATTCTGAAAACCTCTTGCCCAAGCAAACAAACTTGTAAGTTATTTAAAAAACTTCATGAAAGACACAGATGCATCACCTCTTCAGTATAAAGCATCAACAGTTTACATCCTAAGAGTCTTTGATCCCCTAGCCCCAAAGCCTTGCTTTGTTGTTTCTAACAGTCCCCAAGTGCTCTATCATGATTATCACCCAATTCTAATTGATCTTCCTCACTTCCAACAATGAAATACCCACATTATATCAAACTGCCACTTCTCAATAAAAACAAATCCTGCCCATCCCCTAGGAGACACTTCCAAAGTTCTGTTGTGGTGGTCTGCTCTCTTACTGTGACAAATAATAAACTCAAATCTGTCTTATGGACAGATTATGTTAGTGATATATGGGGAGCCAGAATTCAACAGTTTACAAGCCCTTTTATGTATTCATATACCTGCAAGGAATTATTTTAGCAGAAAAATAATCTATAGCCATGCCCAGTGGTTAAGAGGATATAGCTTGCTCATATACAAACAGATGAGACCACCCAGCTGATATTCATGGTTTCCTTCATTAATTTTTGCACCTTCTTTTGAAAGATAAAAATCAGAATTTTAATGTTTCAGCACTGAATCTGAATCTTCCACAGTTTTTCATTTCTTCTGAATATATACGGACTTTTAAAAAGTAGTGCCTCATTGTTTTTTACGGGAAAAAAATAGAACAGCAAATTTTTGGAACGGATTAAATGTGATTTAATGTAAGGTTCTCTTTGCTTCCTTCAAATTTCAATAGTAAGCAAATTAAACCACTAAGTTTTAATTTCAGAGACAAGGGAAACAGATACTCAAGTAAAGAATGCCCTGGTCCCCATTTTCAATATATTCAATTCAGTTCATAAATATTTGCAACACTTCTCCTTGTTTCTCTATCAAATGCAACGCTGGAACAAGAAGCAAGAGGAATGGCGACTCAAGTCTGCATTAAAAGGAAAGACGACAGTATGATGATACTAAAAAAATAATTATTGACTATTTTAAAATATGTACCCATCTTCATTGCCACAGAGGCAAAGCAGACAGCCTCCACACCTTTTCGTCCCTGCAGCCATAATATCCTGCTTCTTTCTTTCTCCAGTCTTGTTAGTTCTGATATTCATTCAAAATGATTACATTCGTGAAACAAAGTGTGTGATAATAAACTGAGGAGATAAAAAAGTGGATGAATGAAAATCAAGAACCCACATAATAGGGACCCTGCATTCCTCTGTACTAGCCAGTGATAGTAGTAAGTTTGGTAAGAACTCGTATCTGTGGAATTTGCTTTCAAGATTAGATGTAATGTATTGCCTGAGAGGTAGAAAGACAAAGATAAGGGGTAAGGATTAATTTGTTGGGGGAAAAATGAGGGATATGAAGGTCCTCAGGTCAGGTCAAAAAACCTATCCTCAATCTTTTATCAGCAGCCGTTTTTGACATAACCATTTAATTTTGATCCTTCCTAAAAAGAGAAATATAATCTTTGTTTAAAGAAACTGTTGCTTTCAAAATTCCAAAATAAAACAAAACCAAAAATAAAACAGATTTATATTGCCAAATAAGGAAAAAGTATAGAGAAAAATGATTTTTCTGGATTATTTTCAAAGGAAGTGAGAAGGTATTCATTCTCATGTAAGTATTCTAATATTAAACAGTTAAAAATAATTACTGTGAAACACCAACTGAAAGTGGTATAAATAGAAACCTTATAGTCTGCTAATATGTTAATATTTTCATAATTCTAAAACTTAAACTCTTTTTATCTATTTATACTGCCTTAGTTACCTGATTAAGTTTGTAGATTCTAAGAAGTCAAGATCTTTGATTTTGAGTCCCTTAAATTTTCAGTCTGTTCAAAGCATATTACAATTTTGAAAACCTGTGACAGTTGTGTGAGTTAACATATTCATTCTCAGTTAAAGAAATCCATCCCCAAATTTGCACTTATAGAAAGTTGTGTCCCACAAATACAGTGTCTTTACCTCCATATGTGCTTCATGTTGAGTTAGACATTTAAAGTTCCAAATTTACTTTACCTCATTTTATTGCCAAAATTAAGAGACATTTATTAGTATGATTGCCAGTCCAACATAAGGAAAAAACGTTTTTTAAAGCAAGTGGATTTCTTGGAGTGATCTATAAGTCATATTCCAAATGCTTAAAACTCTTTCCCCACATACACAGAGCATCATTGCATGGCATTATCACCCTGCTATTTACCCTACTAAGGAAAAAAACCCCTGGTTTACAGTGACAAAATAGACACTTGTTAGCTATCCCACAAAAGGTGAAATCATGAAATAATTGTTTTCTAAGAATGTTTTTCCTCACAGTGTTTATCTCCCAGAACTGTGTCTACTATCAACCTCTTCCTTCTTCTGTAAGATTGGCCAACAGATGATTTCATCACTGCTCCACTCTTGGCTTGTTAACAAATAGAGGATAAAATATAACTCAGTTTGAAAATCATCTGGGTGGTAGACTTTCTATTTGCAAAGAAATTGTTGGAGCTATCAGCGTCTGAGACTATGGATTTGGGATTCAACTTACAATTAGAGAATGATTTATCTCCTGATTCTACTATAGAGGCCAGATGTCAGGCCACAGAAAGCTGTGCAACGGTGCTGAAAAAGGAAGAACTCCGTAAGACTGGTCTGCAGAAGCCAACAACAAAAAAATGATATATTTACTGGCATGTAAAGTTATTTTTGCTGAAGCAAGATCTTTTCCATTAAAGAATAACAATTCTTTCTTTTATAGGTGACAAGTTTAGAATCAGTACTTTGCTTTTAGGAAATCCATGAAAGGGGAAAAATGTCCCTATGTCCAGGAGCAGAGGCAAGGAGTCAAAAAATACCACACTAGGGATAACATAAATGTTTTCATTTACATAAATCAATATCATTCTATCAATGTCTCATTTGGAAAGGATCAACTGTAGGAGGACTTGCTAAATGTCAGTGGAGTCACTTAGGATGAAATTTTTAACCTGGATTTTCTGCCAAAACTCCACACTATGCAAACAAGGAACAAATCCTGACACACTGATTTGTCCAGCCACAACACAAATGGAACAGTGTGCACATTGGAAAGGGGCTAAAGTTAATAGTCCACCACTGATATATACAAGACCCTGGAATGACTTCAACACTGCCCCCCCGACCACCGCCTCTTGTTCAAAGTAGATGAATGTTCCCCAGAGGGACATGGCTTGGTGAGCGGTGGGGATAGTTGTCAGCCTTTGCTAGTTCCCTCAGCAAGGTTCCTTTGTGCTATAAACTAACTGCACAACCATATGTGATAGCCTTGGGCTCCCCCACAGCTTGTACACCACCTGTGCTGATGGAACTATTGCTGTATGTGTTTGATCTCGGCCCGCTGTATCACAGGACTGTGCAAAATTTATGCTTATTAATTATGTGCAGAATAAATGGCTTATATTTCTATGTAGACAAACTTTAAATATCATGGTAACTTGTTACTTTTGTAATTCTCTCTATAAACAATTTTATTAATGTAAATCTAGATGTAAATCATCACTGTAATATCTATCTCTTATTAAGAAGTATATATAGGCTAGTAACTTAATATTGACTCATAAGATTTAATTATCCACAAGACTATTATTAGTTATGAAGTCAAAATCAATAGTGCTTGTAAAAATAGAAAATATAATTAAGTGGTAAACCATTATGCTTACTTTTAAAGGTATGCCTTATAAGTAAGCATATAATATAATTTTATAACTGAGCATACCTGGTTATACTTATAAAGGTATGCTTTATAAGTAACCATACCTTTATAAGTATAACCAGGTATGCTCACTTATAAAATTATATTATTATTATAAATTATCACTGTTTTTTGTTTCAATATCCACATAAGTAATCAGACCTCATGAACATAACCCGCTATTGTGTGCCACAACACAAATGGTATTTAGTGTAAAGAAGACACTTCTAGACATATATAAAATGGTGGCATTCAGAACACAACATAAATAATCTTGAATTATTTAGGTTGTACAATCCTCTTTTATATGTATCCTCAGATACCTTGGAAATCCAGGGTACCTCTGTTATTTGCATGCCATCTCAGCCCAGGCTTTGAAAAGATTTGATGGTGCTAAAATTCTTCTAGCCAGGTATTCCATCTTCCCACTTTGTGGCAGCCAAAGCATGATGAGGCCATTTAGATAAACCTCCCTGGAATTTACATACTGAAGAAATAAAGCAAAGGCAAAATATATGGTTAAAGAATGACTCAATGTGCTGGTCATGGCAGGAGTCTGGCTGTAGTGTAGTCGAGAGTTCAGCAGTATTGGCTGACCAGGTAAGCATCCTAAACACAGGTTTCCTTGGCTGGTTGTAAAGACTAGATTCTTAGATCCTGGTGGTTTTCAGAGCCTAATTCTTTTGCCTTTCCATTGATTACTTGAACTACTTGATATCCCTTCAATAAATTTATTTTTGTTTAATTGAGACAGAATTGGTTTTTATTGTTCTCAACTAAGAACTCTGAATGAAACAAGCACATTGAAGGAATGATCGTTATATTAGCAAGAGATTTTTATTTACTGGGACATATTTGCATTGTGGCTCTAATAACTATATAGCTTTATAACAATGTCTTGAATAGTCATAATAAAATTTTAGAGGGGGGAAATATGCTAATGGTCAATATTTGCTGAAATGCTAAAAGATTTCTCCAAGGGATGCTTCTGCCTCTTCAATCTGAAAAGCCTAATTGCATTTCTATTTTGAATTCCCTATCTGACAACTACACAAAAGTATGGCATGTTTAAGGTATACCATGCCCCCATGTATTATTTTGCATAATTTTATTCAAAAAGTTGCTATTCATTTTATGTCTGTAACTTAACCAGGTTCGATTGGTTAAGTTACATGGACAAATGACAAATGGTGCATTTTTTCCAACCATATAACAAATAACATTATTTACCAGTAATTTATAACATCTGGCTTAAGTAAAATAATAATGCACGTATTTGTATAGGTTAAATGTGAATTCAAATCAATATAAATAATTATCATGAAGAGTGCTTTACCTTGAGTGATGTCCAAAATTCTACACTATATTAAAACACTTACTAGATCAAAGGTCCACATTATCTATGTGAGTAATGTTAATTCTGAACATCATGCAGAAGAAAGTAAAACATCAATCCGAACCTTGCAGAGCATGCAGATTGCTTGGCAACCTAACTGCTAGAAAAAAATACCTGTGGGTCATTAGAAGGAGAGGAGAGCACAGATTGGCTAAAAAATATGGTGTTTTGTTGGAATTGCTTCATCCTAGAATACAGATATGTCTGTAAAATATGGCCACAATGACTTTTTAATGATTTTATACTGACCCATTAGGAGAGTAAAGATATTTTATTATAATCATGTAGATGTAGTCATGATATAGCTACTGTATTTTAAAGAAATATGATATGACACAACCCACAGTGAGAAGTAATTTATGTATTTTTAAAAAAAAGCTAAACATTTTGAGTTAAATATCCCAAATCTACAGCAACAACACTGGAATTTTATAAAACATACTACCATCCCCCTTTTAAAAATTATTTCAGTAATAAGTAACTTGCCCTGGCAAGATAGGACAACTATTAAGGGAGCAATACTCAATATCATTTACCCTGCTTCCTCCACTTCTCAAGTTCTATATTGCAGGTGATGCCATTGTTACCATGCCTTTTAGTTATTACTAGTACATAATTCTTATTATCATTATTATTAATAGCCACCATCAATGGTTCATTGCCCATATTCTGATCTAGAGCAACTAGACTTCCACGTAGATGTGAATAAAATTATGTTCTAGCCCACTTAATGGCTGAGCTACATGTTCTGAGCATTCATTGTAGAGCCTTGCTTCTTTTCTTTTCCTCCCCTAGGAACAAGGCAGAGCAGTAGTCTCAAATTCTAGCTACCAGGAACATAACACTATATAATGGCTGTTAATTCAAAGTATACACTACATCTTGAAAACTTGCACTCTAAATTCATAGGAAGCCAGGCCCAAACTGGCACCTGGGTGACACCTTTAAAAGTGCCATTTCAACTTTTTTATCAGGCTGGCGGTTTCTGGGTGATGATGTGGTACACTATAAGACTACTGGAGCCCACTTTTATGTGCCCTTCATCATATAATGGGTTTCCTGTTTTGAAGTGATGTTGTACAAGATCCCACTAGGTAAATAAGACATTCTGTGAACTCTCAGATAGTGGTCCAGGCTGAGGCAGTAGGCAGAAAAGGGGAACTCTTATCAGAAATATGTACCAATTACAGTAAGGGTGAAATGCTGTCCTTTAGGGTATAGGGGATGTAAAGTATTCAACTTGCCAATCTATGGCTAATTGGTCTTTCCAGAGTTTATATCATATTGAGGAATCAGCTTCTGTCTTTGCTACTGTCGGTTGAAACATCTGTCATTGGCAATAGCTAAACCATGCTTGGTGACAAGGATATCAGGTAATTATATCCATTTATAGCCTCTACATCTGCCACCATGATGTGGGTCATTTTGCAAGCATCAGGTGGCCAAGGACAGAGACTGGCTGATGTACACTGGACAAATTACCTTATTCATCAGTCAGTTTGGTTTATTTCCTTCAGTGAATGTGCTCCACAGGATGTTGACTGGAGACACAAGTACTTACACTCTTCCTGTTCTCTCCCATAAGTTCAATTATATGCTTCTTCTTAAGACCTTCTTTCTTTGATCTTCCCATCATAATCATTCCAGGCTCCTGACAAACCAACTAAATCAATCACCACTGCTCAATAATCTGGAAACGCTTATCTACAAACAATTCTCCCTTCTTGCACTATTGATGGCCCAGTATACTGCCCAAATGTCTGCCAACTTGAAGAATTTTTCTCTCACTACCATATCTCAGAACTAATTCTGACTGAAGTGTAGTGCAGCAGAAATCCATGTTTATCTTTCAACAGCAAATAGCACTGACACACCTAGGAATCAACCTGATTTTGTTTGTTTTCACCTATATCATGTGGTCACAGGGAAAGTCTTATAATGCCTGTGGCAGACATTGAGAAAAATGCATTCGTGCAATAAATTTGTGTGATATTGGGTGCAGGCCATCTGTTAGTGTACCGTCTTTTAAGCCCTGTACTTACTGATGTCCCAACTTAATGTACCATTGTAGAAAATGTATTGTTGTTGTGCCACAAAACCATGTGACCTGGTGGAGCTGACAATACTTCTGAAGACACAGCTCTGATAACATGTCACTTCATATCCCACATTCAGGCATCCAATCTCTATTAGGCAATATAATGAAACAAAAGCTGATTTGTTACTTTGTTATTTGTGAATGATTCTCTGCTACAGATGGTATTGTCTTACTCCACAACCCAAAGTATCTGCACTGTTATTCTCCTATTGGAGCTTGCTAGAGACTTCATATGGCATCTTTACCTACATTATATTTGGCAGGTCTTCTGACTCACGTGCTGCTTAAACCTATCACAGATTTCTTTCACGTTCTAGGCCCCACTGAAAAACTGCTAAATTTCTAAAATAATAAAAGAAGCAAAACAGTATTTTCAATTATGGCATATGCTATACCCCCATACACACAGATATATAGAAGTAAAAGATACCTTTTTTTACCTTAAGTAGAATACCAAAGACACCTTTTTTTAAGTAGTAGAAGGTATGTGATGCCATAATTTCTTTACTTTGGAGAATGTGGTATAAATTGTTTAGCAAATACTTATTTCCTCTCTTCAACTTCCACTGGTGGTGTAGACCCCAGCACCCCTTCCTCTACCCCAATGATAATGGGCTTATCCATATGACTTCCTTTGGTCAATGGAATATAGGTGGAGATTACAGTGTGCCATATCAAAGACTTAAATGGCATAGGTTATTTCTGCTCACCTCATTGGGAGCCTCCAAACTCTGAAAAGAAAAGAAAATACCCAGATACTACTTTTTCCTTCAGCTTTGGACACACCAACTAAGATAAAAAGTAAAATAAGGCCAGTAGTCAAACCCAGCCAAATAATAGCATGAAGTAGAACTTCCCCAGCTAGGGCAAATAGAATATTCTCTCATGTCCAGATAATTGAACTATAAAACTTTTCTAAAATGTCAAGCCCTGGAATCTGCTTAGGGATTACACCTCTACTCTGGCATGCCTGTAACATATCAGGCCACCTGAAGTATTTGCCATTTCCTGCTCTATAGGTCCGATTAAAGTGCTGTTGCCAATATGGTATACCTGCATGATGCTCTCTGGAGAGCATGGAGAGTCAAGATAATCATATTTATCTTAATGAAGATGCTGTCCTTTTAGAGCGTAAGGGATATAAAGTATTTAACTTTACGTAAAGTAAATAATCTGTTCTACCTATTTTGCCTGTTATGCTGAGAAAAAAGGGCAGAGCATAGTCTTAGAGGGTATGTGTTGACTGTGCATTGCTATCTTTCTAAGGTAAATATAAATGCTTTGGCTCTTCCTTGACTGAAATCAAAAGGAACACATTATGCAGATCAACAGAGCAAACCAAGTACCAGTGTTTGTGTCGGTCTGCTCTAATAAAGATACTACGTTCACACAGAAGCTGTGACTGGGCCACACGTGGTTCAGTTTCTGATAGTCCATTAGCAGCAGCCATAGTCTTTCTGGTTTTTACAAGAGTCATAACAATGAATTGGAATTTTTAAAGACTCTACATTTTTAAATAATGGAGGAAAGCATCTGAATTCTTCAAATATTTGAGTGTGTCATTTATTTTTCTGCTTCTACTTGGGTTGGAGTGTTGTTTATTATTTACTAACCTGTCCAGTGGTGATAGTTTCATATGCTCCCTCTCAGAATTTTCTTCTATAATGGCTCAAACTCCATACGGCAGGCAGCCAAAATGAGTACCTTTCAAGCCAATAATTATATTCATCCTGATTTTGTACTCACGAACTAGGAAAATGACCACAATATAAACCTATGGGCCTACTAAACCCACCATAAGATGAATGGAGGCCATGTTGCCATTCATTATTGTATGAACTCACTTTTAACAAGGGGCTATGATGGCATTTTGTGTTCTCTGGTGTCAACGTCAGCTAACAGCCAGTATCCAAAGGCTCTGAAATGATACTGGTATTTCTCTTTCCCCTATTGTGTACTTTTTGGAAATATATTTGGTCCATTTAGCAAAACATTGGATGAATAGTTATTGAATATGTTTGTATTGCATGTCAGGCTTCTCCCACAATGGTCATGGTTTCCCTTTCAATTCGTGGTTTTTATGTCTGTGAATTGAATTAGGTCTGAAAACTGAGAAGGGCTTATTCTCCATTGTGATATCTGACTTCAGCTTTCTGTTTGCATGCTCTTGATTATTTTGGGTTATACAAGTCAAGCAATGTAATTCTTGGCAGCTCATCTGTTTTGTCCTTAGGAACACTGCAGTCTATTAGTTATTGTCATAGGTCTATTAGCTACTGTCAAAGTCTTTCTGACCTCATGGTCTATTATACAATTATGTTCACCTTGCCACTGAATTAAATGCTGCCATCTGCCCTCTGCTATTTTGGAAACTTATAATCCACAGTGACAATGGAGAGACTAGTTTCATAACAGCATTCCCTATCATTGGACTTGGCCCACAAGTGTTTCCCCTTCGATTAGCACATTCTTTATCATTTCAGCCAGAGGAGTGTTCTCTGGGCAGACTCAGGAAACAAACTTGGTCAACTGGCTTATTCTTTGGTCGTATGTAATCAATCAATTCTAACAAACCTACCTTTCCGACCTTTTGAGCTCGTCTTTGATATTGTTCCAAAGCAGTTCTTGCAAGTCTACCTCTTTTACCATAGGCCTTCATTTTTTCACTTCAAATTTTCTATCGCCTCGCTTCAATTGCTTATAAACAGGTTCCTTTGCCAGAGTTATAAGAGAGTACTCAAATTTACAAAATATCTTTCTTATCCAGTCATATATTCATTCCTCCCTGGTCAAGCATCCATAAGCCAAATTCCCAAACATGGTATGTTAGTTATTGCCATGTGTGTTAGCCAGAGGCAACAGCTCTTTCGCTGAACAATCACTTTCTTTCTGCAGCAAGGTTAGGCATTTCCTCTTTAGGCCTTACGAAGATTTAATCTGCTTATTGTATTGAAAGCAATGAAGACAGTTTGAGGAAATTATGAGGAGTTCAAGCATCATCACATAAGGCATCAATTTCTTGTGAAGATTTTGATTGATATTTAATCAATGAGCGGCATATTTTCTCTAACAAGCAAAGATTTGTGATCCCACACCTTAGGCAGCATTAAACTTCCATTCATGCCTCTCATACATATGCCAAGTTGTATTGGTCTCAGAGGAATTAGACACATGGAACAGACATGAGGCCAACTGACAGCTTGGAGCTGAGCTAGTGAAGCCTAGATAATAACAGTTGAAACCAACTCACAGAGTCCTGTGTGTAAAATTAAATGTTTATTATTCAAATCCTCTGAGTTTTTGAATAGCTAGTCATGCAGGAATATTGTTACAAGAGCTGACTGCTACAGAATACTATTCATTTTAGAAAATGAACCATAAAATTATCATATATAATTTCATAATTTTTTCCCAAGAGTCTTGTGATATTCTTTTCTAATATTTGTCAAACTAATGCATCAGTACATCCTGAACGCAATATGTATATTCATTGTTTACAAGTATTAGTAACATAAAAATTAATTTTAGCTCAACTACCATATATTTCAAAGGAATGAGAGTTCAGTAATTCTTTTTCCTAACTTTCTTTAGATTATGATCAAATAACACAGCAAATAACCAAACAGTTAGTAAGCATACAAATAGATGGCTAGCTAAACATACAAACTGCCTTGAAAAGAACTTCGGTTTTCTACAGACTTGCTTTTAGATGTTTGGTCTACAACTGTCCAGTTTTGTTCATTTTGGCAGGCAGTGTAACTCTCAAAGACATATCAACTTCCGAAGAGCTCGTGTGAAGATATAATTAAATAATATATGTGAATTTGCCTATCATATTACATAGTGCAGGTTCTGAAAGACAGCAGATATTCAATCAATGTTACTATTCTGTTATTTTTTCTCCCTTATTCCCTCATCACTATGTTTAAAGACACATAACACTGGAAATTGATATTTGTATCATAACTACCTCTATAAACTGTGTTCTTATGAGAAGAGAGAGAACGTACCTAGTTCTTTTGATACCTGTAGCTTAATTTTTGTTACACTTTTCCAGATTTATTTTAGGCATGGTTATGCTGGATTGTTTTATATGTCTGAATAATTTGGGAAATCAAGATCCTTAAAATACAAGAACACCATCCTTGTATTTAAATGCCAACACAACAGCATTGTAGAAATGCACATATGGGTGTTTATTTTGAAGTTTTGCATTTTTTCTGGCATTTTACATTGTGAAATATTCATTCATTTTTAATGTTTTAAAATACATTTTGAGTAAATGATGAACATAAAATTGAAGTGGAAATTCTAGCTAGGGGTCTAGAAGTACGCTAAAAAAGTGGTTATCCATTAATTTCCCTTTTTTTTTAGTGTTGAAAGATAAAATAAAATTTAAAATACAAGCAAGATACTGGGATGGACAATTGTAAGTTCTTCCCTGATATCAGATTCTCTCCTGTCCCATCGTTGATATTCAAATTTCCTATTGACAAATTCACTCTTCTTCAGTTCTCACCCAGAAAGTTTGAATGAGATTGTCTCCACCCTCAGCTCTAGAGACTGATGGGAAGGAAGGGCTTAAGCCTATTAGCAGATCACAGTACAACTGCAACAAAGGACATCCTTAGTGTTGCTTCCAGGAGAAAAAAGTTCCCTCCTCTTCTGAGAAAGCCATTGGTTAGACATTCATTTCATAGGAAACAGCATGGGGACTGGAGTATCACTTTTTGATCCCAGGAAAAACCTGCCTGAAAATGGAACTGAGAGACAACAGAGTCAAGAACTGAAGAGAGAACATCTGAGGCCCAGTCATATTTCTTCAGTTTGAATTTAAAAGCTTTACCTAAAGTCAGAGGTCTTCCTAGATTTTTAAGTAACGTGAGTCAATAAATCTGAGTCTTGTTTCCCATACCTTGACATATAAAGCATACTAACTGATTTTTAAAATACAAGTAAGAAGCTACTTAGATATTTCTCACATAATTAAGCTTTTAGTAGTTATCTTTAGAGACTTAACATAGCACATAAGATCTTAGTCTCTGGAATCCGGGTGGAAATTCTATTTTTGCGCTGTTTAGTGGTTGACCTTGGGTAAATAAAGTAATATGTGTGTGCTTCGGCTTCCCCATGTATATGATCAGGGTAATGGTACCTACCTCACAGGGTAGAGTTAAATGAGATAGTATGTGTAAAGTATTAATAGGGCCCAGCATATAGCATGCTCAATAAATGTTAGCCATTATGATTTTTATTGTTTTTGATTAATTAGAAATAAAATTTTGACATCAGGTATATATTAGAATCTTTTATTTGTACCTCTACACGTCAGGAGCATAAGATACTTCTTTTATTCATTCAATTAAAAATGCTAAAATAGGTGTCAATTCAAATATTCCAAAATTCCAACTGCAATAAACAAAATGTAACAAACCACTAAAGAAATGTAATACAGTAAAATTTTCCTTAGCTTGACTGCCATATCATCAATAATAAAATGATATATTAATAATAATTAGAAGAAGTGGTGTACTTCACAAAACAGTCTCAAAATAGGGAAAAAAATGAACTCTCAAAAAGTTATTAGTTATTCTGTACTTGCATTGGCTTACATATTAGGGCAGGATTGGGTATATTGTAGCTTGAAACAATCTCAAAATCTCATTAGTTAAAATAACCAAAAATTAAATTCTTGAATTTTCAACAAGTTTTTACTAGTCCAGACAACTCTCTAGATCAATTGCACTCTATGACTCCAAGACTTCCTTTGTTTTTATTTAATAGCTGCAGCGTTTCAATATGAGACTGGCACACTAATTAGAGTGAGGAAAGAGAAAAATTGGAGAAGTGTCACTTCTGCTTTTATTCTGTTGCCCATAATTAGGCACATGATCCTGTCTAATAGCAAGGTACTGAGGAAATATAGACTCCCAACATGCCAGGGAAAGGAAGGATAATGGGCTGGTTTCAAGCACTTAGTAACACTGTGTTAGGCCATTCTTGTATTGCTATAAAGAAATACCCGAGACTGGGTAATTTATAAAGAAAAGAGGTTTAAGTGGCTCGTGGTTCTGCAGCATAGCTCCAGCATCTGCTTCTGGTGAGGGCTTCAGGAATCTTACAATCACGGGGGACGGCAAGGGGATGTGCCATGTGCTTCATGTGGCAAGAGAGAGAGGGGAGGTGCCACACAATTTTAAACAACCAGATCTCATGAAAACTCACTTCCTATCACAAGAACAGCACTAAGGCATTATGAGCCTCATGATCCAAACACCTCCCACTAGGCCCCACCTCCTACATTGGGGATTACATTTCAACATGAGATTTGGAGGGGACAGGTATCCAAACTATATAAAGTAGCTACCATAATTTAAAAAATGCAAAGGCAATTGTTTGTAATTTCAAATGAAAATGCAACATTATACATTAAAATAAAAAGCTTATAGTTTAAAAATTACATATCAAACATGATTAAAATAAATATGAATAAATAATACATTATCTGAAAATATCATAATTTGCCATGAAGGAGGTCTAAGCTTAGCTATCTACATTGTAATCTCTATTATTTGAAATTTGCTAATATTTCTTCCCCTTTTGATTACATTTTTAAAATCGCTTTATAGTCTCTCAATTCTCCAATTTTTGCGCAAACAGATTTTCTTCAAAACCTCTAAGCTTGTAATATGCGACAAAATTTTATCTTTTATTAGAAAATCTCTGGGAAGTGATCAACACCACAAATTAAATCAGTTAAGTCCGAGATATGGTAAGGATGCTTGGTATATATTATAACTGAGATACAGGAATAAGCAGTACTTGAAAAGGCCAGAAGAAAAAGTCCTTGGCATCTCCTTGGCATCTAAGTCCTTAGGGGATAATTAGTAACCATTCTATCTGTTGATCTCAAATGTGCACTTAGCAACAACAATGATGGAGGAAGTACTTCTTCTGAGTACAGTTCTAACTTTAATTGTTCTGCAGCAGCAGATAAGAAGGCGAAAGACTCAAGAAGTTTCCATTTCAATGTTATATTCATTGTTTATTCAGAATATCTTTTAAAAAGTTTTCCAAGTCCCAAAGTGTTTTGGGGACAGAATTACCAAAAAATTCCTTTAACCTCAGTTGTAGGCAACACATTTAAAATTTACTTTCCCATTTACATGTTTAACAATAATGCTATACATGTTATTTTATAATAGTTACATAATTAATGCCACCTTAATTTAAGAAATAAAAATTACACTAGAATAAT
Source organism: Symphalangus syndactylus (assembly GCF_028878055.3). Taxonomy (NCBI): domain Eukaryota; kingdom Metazoa; phylum Chordata; class Mammalia; order Primates; family Hylobatidae; genus Symphalangus; species Symphalangus syndactylus. The sequence continues at coordinate 21,040,869 of NC_072443.2, forward strand.
ATCATTGATTTTCAAGACCCAAAGAAAAAAATATTTTTAGTATCACATGCTTCTGAAACAGACAGTTATGACACAATTTTTTCTTTTTAATTTCTTATTTAAAAAACAGAATTAGTATATAGTCTAAATTTATTTCTAATCAAAGATAGGACAGGATCAATATAAGACTGATGAAACAAGCCCACTTCATCAATTGACCATGTAACTCTGCTACTTGAATAATCACTTTGGGTTAAGAACTAAAATAAAAATAGGTACATAAACTCTACATATTTACTTTAACTTTGGAATGACAGGAAAGTATTAGATACAGTGAATATGTGTGTGTGTGTATGTGTATTTGAATTACTGTTTATATGTGTCTATTTGATACAGTGCATCTGTGTGTATATATACACATATATGTATATATGTGCATATTTTTCAAATATTATGTATATATGTGTGTGTGTATATATATATATATATATATATATATATATATGTATTCTCTATGCTTATATTGAAAAGGATAGAGTACTTCAATTTTCCCAAAAAGGTAGAGGCTTGAGTTTAACATAAATGAGCTATCTTCCCTCTCAATTTCCTCTGTAACATAAAATAACAGCCAGGGTGGGAAAGCTAATAAAACAGGAAGGCTTTTAATAAAAAAAAAATGATTACAAGTGACAGAAAACTGAACATTTTAAAAGTCTGTAATGAAAATACCAGTGTTGGCAAATATGTGGAAGAAATAGAACTCTCATGTATTGCTGATAAGAGCGGATTATTATAAATGTCATGGAAAATTGTCAGCATATTCTAAAGCTGAAAACATGCCTACCCTATGACCTGGTAGTTACATACTCAGGTATACACCAACAGCAATGCATACATATGTTCACTAAAAAAAAGCTTATCAGCAGAAAAATGGATAAATTGTGTTATATTTACAAATAGAATCCATTGTATCAATAAGAAAAAACAAGCTGTAACCACACATGACAACATTAATGTATTGCAAAAACAAGATGTTGAACTAAAGAATTCAGAACAAAAAGGTCACATATTCCATTCATATATAATTCAAAAATGGCAAAACTAACATATAGTGTTAGACAACAGGACAGTGGTTTCCCTTGAATGTCACTGATTGACTGGAAGGGAGCATGAAAGGAGCTTCTGAGGTGATGGTAATGTTCTCTTTCTTGATACACATTTGAGTTATGCAAGTTTATTCAGATTATAAAAATTCAGTATTTGTGATATTTCAAAAATTATTTTTTAAACTTCTTGGCAAAGAGATACATTTATTTTTTCACATAATTGAAAAATTCAGATTATGTACAAGGCTGCAGGCAACCTGCTTCTCAGGAACACAAACTCTGCCTGTGTTTCAGCTCTTTTCTCCTCTGTGCTGATTTACAAAGCTATGTGTAGTGCAGAGTACTTCCAGGCATTGTAGATCTTTCCTTTCAAATGTAAATTCAAAAGAGACTAAATTTCTCCTTCTATAAATGTCTTCTTCCTCAACAGACTATACTCAGCTTGGTAACCATTATTTGAGTCAATCAATAGAGCCACCTAGAAGAGAATGTGCGGAGGACTATGGATTCAGTCAAACACCCTCACATGAAAGTTGATGTGGGGTCATTTTCTTCCAGACCACATAGACTCAAAAGTGGAAAGAAGATTGTCTATTTTTTTTTTTAAAGAGAGAGATAGCAAACAAGCAAAAGAACATGGGTTCTTCTTACCAGAAATAGGGTGAATGCTATGTATCACAGGTCAAGATATCTCTCAAGCAATCTAGAATAGGTTTGATTTGACCTTTAGGGCTGCACTTTTCTTATATGATTAAACTAATGGGGAATTTTGAGTGTCACAAGGGAAAGTTTCCAACTGACTTGCTATCATGAGTGAGATGCTTAAAAATCCTGGAGAGCCATTAATGTTACCTGCCATGGTGGGCTGAGTTACTCCCAGTTCCTGTAATGTCTAATGTGTCCTAGCAGGAATTATTATTGCTTGTGATATCATTGTGTTCAAAAGCATGAGCAATCAAAGAAAACCAGAAGATGCAAAAAACAGAGAAGAAAACAAAGAAGAGCAATTTCACAAGAAGTAGAACTTATGGAAATGTCAGATGAGATAAATAAACAAAGAAATATGATCTGTCAAGTATATCAGGTATAAAACAATTTGTGGAACAAAAACAAGAAAAAAAAACTTCAACTTAAGTGTTTCCATAAACTAAAAATAATAGTTATGATTAAAAGTTGACCAGGAAGATCTATTGAAAGAATTCCAAAACATGTAGAAACAGCATAAATGATGGCAATCACTAGTGAAGAGATGAGCTATTGAAAGCAGAGACAGGAGAATTTTAATGTGCATAAAAGGAAATCTTGAAATAAAATTAAAAAGTGATAGAGGTAATATTTAAACAAATAAAGAAAATTTCTTTTGTTTGAAGAAAGATGTGTGCCTGAAGATTGAAAAGTTTCCCTGAGTCCCAGAAAGGATTAATAAAAAAGGTCATTTATTTAGACATATCCTTGTGAACATTTTGAATTCCAACAGTAAATAGAAAGTCTTATAAGTTTCTATAAGGAAGTAATTTTCAAAGGAAAGTAAATCTGGCTCATATCTGTCTTCTTTAAAATATCAAAACTTGGCCAGTTAATGAAATATTATCTACTGAGACAAAAGGAGAGAGATCCTAGTTACTATTCACCCATCAGAGTAAAGGAATGACATTTTCAGAAATACATGGATTCAGAAACTGTTATCAGCAATGTGTTCTGAGGAGAATAATCATAAAAATACAATAACCAAACAACAATTAAATCAGACCTGAGATATCGTAAAAGATTAAAATCATAGTGGAGAAATGGTGGTAATGTCTCTGCAATTTATGTAATTGACTCCAAATGGATAATGCTACTATGATTGGGAAATTGTAACAGTGCTTTAAAATAAAGTTTCTTTAAAAATTAGACAAATTCAGGAAAAGCTTAAAAACAGGTTTCAATGAAATCCAGGGCCTTGAAACTATGAGGAATGGAAAAGGAGTAAAAGCATTTAGCTTTCACATCTAGGAGAAGGGGATGCAGCAGAAAGTGTAACTATACAATACTCATATTATTTCTCTTCCTCAGTAGTAGAAATTCAATTTTATTCATACCAGCAGTGCATTCAAACAAAAGTGACATTCTGTGTTATGTCTTGTGAGAGAAGAGCTGTGTGATCACATGCTAGGCAATCGGTATATATGGAAGTTTTCTATCTGATGGCTGGAAGGCTACTAAAATGGTTTCTGACCAAGCTGGTAGGTGTGCCTATTTTGCCTTCTCCCTTTCTCTTTGCTGATGCCTGGAATGAAAATTTAATGGCAGGAAGTCAATGCACTAAAATAAATGAAAAAGAAAGAAGTTAAACCAAAAGTAAGAAGAGGAAATTAATAATGATGGAATTAACTACGTGGAAAAATCTAGAATGATAAACTAAATATATAAATATTTTAATATTACCAATATAATAAATAACCAAGTGTAGATTGATTAGAGGAGAAAAAGAGAGTCAAATTAAAAATACACAGGCACACGCCTGGGCACGGTGGCTCACTCCTGTAATCCCAGCACTTTGGGAGGCCAAGGCAGGTGGATCACGAGGTCAGGAGTTCAAGACCAGCCTGGCCAAGATGGTGAAACTCCATCTCTACTAAAAATACAAAAAAAGTTGCTGGGCATGGTGGCGGGCACTTGTAATCCCAGCTACTCTGGAGGCTGAGACAGAGAATTGCTTGAACCCGGGAGGCAGAGGTTCCAGTGAGCTGAGATCGTGCCACTGCACCCCAGCCTGGGCAACAGAAGGACACTCCATCTCACACACACACACACACACACATACACACAAATAGATATAGATATAGGTATAGATATGCAGGCACAAGAATGCAAACTCATTTACATATGTATGTATTTGTGTGTAGAAAGAGAAAGGAAATATTGCTAGAAACCTGATAAAGGAGCTTATAAAAATAATGAAAGACTAGTAACTATCATTCTCAATTTAAAAATAGAGAAAATCCAGGTGATATTTATTATGTATGGGGAAAGTACAAATTATTAAAACTAAGAAATAAAAATCTTGAACATAGCATAAAAGTATACAAATAATTAAAAGTTTAAAGATAAAATCAATGTATTGTTTTACAACTGAGTTTTATCAGGTAATTTTAGTAGCTTTCAAAAAATAATGTTCTATATATCCATTTACAGAAGAATGGTTGGATGAACTGTAGAGCATTCATGATACAAAATATTATTCAACTATGGAACAAAATGACAGATTTCTCTCTATTGATGAGATAAGACTTACATGATGCAGATATTTTTTGAACATATTATGAAAACTCATTTTAACACATTAGTATTACTATGTGTTTGAGGGATTTGATTAGAGAATTATTTTATTCTGCATTATCTTTCAAGAGGTTTTACTCTTGTATAATAGTTAACATATCCTTAAAAATGTTTAAATGGCAAGGTTATTTCACCATCTTTCACTTCAGAAATAGTCTATTTATATCCTAAGTAATATTAAATTTTACAAAAGCTATGTTAATTTCATAGAAAAAGTAATTACACATGACAAAACATTTAAACAACATATATAGCCCCAAAATGGTTCAATGTGTAAGACATCAATATTAAGTTAAATATTTCATTTGTCTTGATAACACCATGTATTTAGAAAATTATTACCCATAATATCCATGATATATTATTATGTGGGGAAAATAGTTTACAGAATTATATTAGGGAAGTAACTAGTTTACTTCATTTTGTTTTTTAATATCAAATAGCAATACTATGCTTAATAATAGAAATATTGGGTTTTCATTACATTCATTACATTTAATTTCACTGTAATTTCATTAGATTGAATCCAAATGATGGACAAGAGATCTAGGGATAAGATAGAGACATCAAGGAACAACAACACTTAAGATGCTACTGTATTAGTTTTCTATTGCTACAATGACAAAGCACTATAAAGTTATTGTTTTAAAACAATACAAATGTTTTCTTTTACATTACTGGAGATTAGAAGTCTAAAATCAAAGTTACATTCCTTCTAGAGTCTTCGGGCTATTTTCTGCTTCTAGAGGCCCCTTGCCTCCCTTGGCTCACAGCCCCTTCCTCCATTTTGAAAGTGTATCACTCCAGCCACTGGTTCTGAGTGATACAACATGGTACTTTAATCCTCCTGTCCCACTTTAATAACCCTTGTGATTACATTGGGCCCACCCATATAATCCAGAATAATCTCCACATCTCAAGGTCCTTAACTAAATCACAACTGCAAAGTACTTTTTGCCACAGAAGTTAATACATTCAAAGGATCCAAACATAAGGATGCAAACATCTTTGGAGGGCTAGTGGCTATTTACTACAGTTATTAACCATTACTTTGCATCAATACTATAATGTCCATTGGCTGAAAATTCTTAATAAATCTACTAACATTTTCCTACTAAACCATAAATATGAATATTTTGTACTCAAGATACAGATGAGTCAAGATATAGAGTTAGGGCAATGTTTTCAGCTCTAAAACAACAACAAAAGAGCTATCTAGTAGCAACTTTAAAAAACTAATATATTTACACAATTTCAAAAAATGAAGAGGAAAAGAAACTAGTTCAGAATATTTTCTGATTATTGTATGTAATAAAAGAAAAAGATAATAAACTATGACAAATGTAAATTAAGTATAAAATCTCCACTCTTAAATTATGAATAACACTGAAAGCCACCTTAATCGTATGAATTACATGCCTAAGTATAATTTGATTGAATATATTATAAATCATACAACTTTAAATGTACCTAAGACTTTTCATTTTGGGGAAATGAAAAGATTCATTTTTACTTAAAACATCAACTAAAATTTGTAATTGCCATTATATCTTAGAATTCCATTAATGGCTAAGCAAATAAATATTTTAATCATAAAATTTAAAATCATAATTAAATTGTGATAAAATATAAAGTTAACTATAGAAGGTTTGAATAAAACAAAAAAATTATCTCATCAAGCACTTTGCTTTTGAGTATCCTGCTATTGATCTCTTCTATCAGTAAGAACGGTACCTAGAATTTCAGAGTTTTGTTATTGGAAAGAGATTGGTGGTTGTTCAAGTAAATGGGTTCCCTTTACAAATCAGCAGAATAAAGTAGAATAATTCAGTGATTTATATAAGGTCATAACACTAATGAATGTTAAATAACATCTCTAAATATATAGTCGAATAAAGCAGACTTTTTTTGAACACATTGTGAAAACTCATTTTAACACATTAGTGCTACTTTGTGTCTAAGGGGTTTGATTAGAGAATTATTTTACTCTTATTTTTTCAAGAAGTTTTACTCTTATATAACAGTTAACTTATATCCTAAAAAATGCTAACATGGCAAGCTTAGTTCACTATCTTTCAGTTCAAAAAAAGTTTATTTACATGCTAAGAAATATTAAATTTTACAAGTTATTTTAATTTCATAGAAAATTCAGTATAGATGACAAAACATTTAAACAACATATATATCCCAAAATTGGTTCAATGTGTAATATCAACGTTAAGTAAAATATTGCATTTGTCTTGATAACATCGTGTATTTAGAAAATGATTATTCATGAGTAAATGTATGTTCTATGTAAAACGTCTATAGCATTTATTAATTCTTTATGCTTAATGAAATGTCTTATTTCCTACATTAAAATGTTGTTTCATTGAGTTGTTTTATATTTCACTATGGCAGAATAAAAATGTAAACATTTCAATAACAAATGCTTTTGAAGGAATGCTAAACCCATTGGAAGATAATTGCTGTAAATAATTAAATATCCTCGTAACGGGTACCTTCAGCTTTATATTTATAATATTTTTGGAATGTCAAAATATATATATATGTTTAATAAATATAGCTGAAAGTTAAATTTGGTGGTCAATTTTAAATTAAATAATATAAAGTTGATTGTGAAACTTTTGTGCAAACCTTAAAGCATCTGGACCATTAAAAAATTTAATCTTTCAAAATGACATCTCCCAAAAGTGATGAATATTGGAGTTTCTTTTAACTTCGTGTTATTTTATTATCTACATTGGTATAGTCAGAAATATCCAAATATTTGAATTGGTTTTACCTTTGTGTTATTTTATTGGCTACATTGTTTAGTATAGTCAGTAAGTCCTGAGACATCATTAAAGAGATTCTTTATTAGAAATAAATGTATATGCTAAAGGCTGAATAAGCATATTACTTTTTATAGTACAGTATACTTTGAAAAATTTTAGAAATAAATTTAAACAATTAATTACGTAATGCCTTACTACTGAGTATTACATTTGGAGTTAGATACATGCTGAGACTTCATCTATAGAATATAAGGAACAAACAACAAAACCGATCTGAGAGAAGAGGAAGAATAAGGAAGAGGAAAGGGGAGTGTTATGGACTCAATGTTTGTGTTACCCAAAATTTGTGTGTTGAAGCCCTAATCTCTAATGCGATTGTATTTGGAGGTGGGGCCTCTGGGTGGGTAATTAGCCCTAGATGAAATTATGAGGGTGGAGCCTCCATGATAAGACTAGTGTTGTTATGAGAAGAGGAAGAAACCAGTGCTCTCTCTCCCTCTATGCCATATGAGGACACAGAGAGAAGGCAGCCATCTACAAGCCAGGTAAAAGACTCCAGCAGACACTGAATCTGCCAATGTCTTGATCTTAGGATTCCTGACGTCTAGAACTGTGAGAAATAAATATTTGTTATTTTAGCCCCCCAGTCTATAGCATTTTGCTATAGCAGCCCAAGAAGACTAAAACACAAAGGGAGAGGGGAGGGGCAAAAGAGGAGAAAGAAGAGGAGGAAAAGAAAGAAAATCTTGGTAAAATTTACTGTTAGATTGCAGGTTGAGATAAACTGATTAACTGATATTTTTGCTTTTCAACTGATGGTATCAGTATTGTGTCAAGAAAGCCAAAATAAGTTTCCATCAAATCATCTGTACATAAAATACTGCTGTTTAATAGATAATAATAATTGCTTATATAATATAAAGCACACTATTTGTTCATTTATAATTCAGTACATTATGTACTTATATATCTTATTCTACAGATATAATGCACAATAAGATGAATGAACAATGATGTAGCCACATATCTCTGTCAATGACAGAATGCATACACTGAAATGTATTTGTCAAAAGTCTGCCGCTGAGGTAAATGCACATGTAACTGTAATTCTTATAAACATCCTTATGGTCTGAGAAGTGACTCTATACTGTCCTGCCTTAGGGACCCCTCACAGATTCCCACTGTCAATCAATGATTCCTGATTACTGTGATCCCCAAAACTGCAACTTCCTTTACCTCTAAAAGAGGGTTAATAATAGTCACTGTTTCACAGGAGTTTTAAGGATTAAATACATCTTGCATATAAGGCACTTAGCACGATGTCTAACACCAAGTAAACACTTTCTATAGGGCAGAAATTTATTATGTATCTATCTATTTCCATATTTAATGTCTAAAATGGATTTAGCTGTACATTTTCTAAGGTATTAGATATTTGAAGTCTCATTAGTCAGTGTAATGAAGAGAAAAACATAACCAATGAAAACAATGGATAAGCATATTTTAAACCCATAGCTAGATGTTTGATGGATAGAGTTGTACTTTGTTTAATACACTATTATGTTTCTTGTGAATCTTAGAGATGCTCTATCAAACATAGAAATAGTATCAGGAACTCAGCATTCATTGATGAATTATAACTCCTCTTAAAATTTATAGTTAAATGTTTATTTTGCTTTATTATCCTAATTCAGCCTTTTAAGTGAACAATTTTTAATTACCCTAGAGTAAAATTTTATAATGAACTCCATAAGACAGGAGAGTATATACAGAAAATTCATTTACACTTAGCTTGTTAACAGTTCAAGTATTAAAGAGGGATTCATATATTTGAATTTATTTTCTAAGAGAATTTCTTTAAATTCAAGTATATTTCCATAAATCTGTTATGTTAGTCCTCTCATAAGAATGTCTTCCAAAACTATAATGTCCGCATAATTTTAATCACTGGCATTGACTTTCTTTTAGTAAGGAAATGGTAAAATGATTCTCTACTAATTTTCTCAGATTCTGGACAATTCAATACAATGAAATTGTAACTTATCTTGTAGAACTCTAAATCATAAAAGACTAAACCCAATTTCCAAAAGTTTTTAACTTAATATCACAGTAAATATTGGAAGAAAAAGTTGTATTATTGAAGTTTCAAAGCTGGTCAATTCGTTTTTCATATTTTCAAATTTTAGAACAGTTTTAGACTTTAAAAAAATATTGTAACAGTTTTCCCTATTATAAACAACTTATATTAGTGTAGTACATTTATTACAATTAAGAAACCAATACTGTTACATTATTATTAAAGTCTATGCATTATTCAAGTATTCTTAGTTTTTACCTATTGTCTTTTTTCTATCCCAGGATCCCATCCAGCATGCCTTCACTACATTTAGTTGTCTTTTCTCTTCAGGTTCCTTTTGGCTATAACAGTTCATATTTAATATTTTTGACTGATTTTCCAGTAGTTTACTTTTTTAAATTTATTCCTTAAATTAGTCTTTCCTTTGAAATATTAAAGTTTATAGTAGTAGACATACATTAGTATTCTTAGGAGGACTGGTGGACTCGAATCTATATTGATTTTGTCTTTGAAGATCAAACCTATTAAATCTCAAATTTGTTTTGTACTAGAGCATTCTTCACACAAATACTTGTGTCACAGAATTAATTGATCTTCTTACTATTAAATGCAAGTTAGCTCAGCTATTGTGCGTGCAAAAAATTTTTTCTTATAACTTTTGCTGTCTCTGGCAAAGAAATAAATAGAATTTATTTCTAAATTATCCATAAGTATAGATACAACATCTTCTTACAATGCACTGTATTCGAATCTTGTATTCAAATCTTAATATGACTAAACATATAATAACATCCTATTGAATCTGTTGCAGTTCTTAGTGGTGAAAACTGAGGAATGAAAACATTTAATTTTTTTAAAGGCCAGTCAAGAATACGCCCTTTCATTGGATTTGTTCTGCAGAGCAGATATCAGAAAGAGGGCTTAAATTTAAGAGAGAGGCATAAAAATTCACTATGAAAATAGTTTTGCAAACATATGCATGAATAGAAAACCACAAATCTGTTAAAAATCATTTTATATGGAACTTTCTAATAAAATATGAGGGTATTTAGCCTCTAACTGCCTAAATTATTCCCTTAATTAAGATAGTACACTGAAAATTTCAGCCTGAAGTTTGATAGAAAAATAAAATCAGAAATTACTGTGAAACAGCATCACACCCAAGAAGGTCCAACATCCAGAGGAAAAAAAAAGTCCATTAGGATCATTCCAAATATAATGACAATAAAATAAAACTGTTGAAAAGATAGAGACACTTGAACAAAAATTTAACAGTAATTCTTAAGAAGATTCAAGTACAAAACACACACAGACAGAAATTCAAACTTCTTTTTGAAATAGAAAGTTTGAATTGTTGATATCTCTGTAAACTTCTATAACAAATATCTCATGTTATTTTAAATACTGATGGCTCCAGATGGCCTGCCGCTGCCATCACAGCAGCTGCAGCAGGGAGGCCAGGGCTGCATGCTCCATGGAACCAGTGGGAGCTGGGGACAAGCAGAAGCCCCATCTCTTCCAAGCTGAGGTGGAAGTAGCTCCCCAGGTGATGGGTACTGCTGCAGACCCAAACCCTGGCTGCATACCCAGGCCTCACACTCCACAGGGCAGGCAGGAAGCCCATCCATCTGGGCAGGGCTACAGCCACCCGAGTTGTGGCTGCAGATCCAAACCTCCCTGTGCTACTGGGGGACCAAGAGCAGGCAGAACCCTGCCCTTATTGGCCCAGCTGCAGCTGCCCAAACCATGGCTGCAGACTTGAGCCTCCTGCTCCACAGAGCAGACAGGAGCCAGGACTGCCTCCCTCACCCTGCCTTTGCAGGCTCAGAAGTGCTTGCTCAAGTGCATGCTCTAATCTGGGAGCAAAGTCTGGTGAACCTTGGCACATAAAGGCAGCAGGAAGCAGATTCCTGGGCAGAAGGGGGAGAGTCCCTGGTGAGGCCCCACTTTCAGGCCAAGGAGGGCCTGAAGGCTGGGGGCAGACTGCCAGTCCCACAACCAGAGTGGGAACTTGTGGTGCCTTTGCCACCAGCCCATTGCCTCCCATGGACCAATTGGCATGCACTTCCTCCCATTTGAGGCCCATAAAAGCCCTAGGCTCAGCCAGAGCTCAGCAGATGACAGGAGGGCCAGCTGCAGAGAGGAGCTACCCTCCCTGCTGAGAGCTTCAGAGACCTGCAGAGATGTCAGGACTACCAGCTACAGAGAAGAGCAACCCACTCCAGGGTCTCCTCTCTGCTAGAAGCTGGGAAGACATTGGAATGATCAGCAGCAGAGAGGAGCCACCCTCTCCAGGCCTCCTCTCTGCTGAAAGCTGCAGATGTCAGGATGACCTGCCTACAGAGAAGAGCTAACTACAGTGGGTCTCCTCCTAGCTCTTCTAACACTCAATAAATCTCCTCTTCATTTTGCTCACCCTCCACTTGTCTGCATACCTCATTCTTCCTGGATGCAGGACAAGAACTTGGGCAGAGGTGCCACTGGCCCCAGAGGTTTGTGGGCAGAAAAGTGACACCCCAAAGATTCCGTGATAATATCACTTTTTTTTTTTTAAAGACAGAGTCTCACTCTGTCACCCAAGAGGCTGGAGTGCAATGGCACAGTCTCGGCTCACTGCAACCTCTGTGTCCTAGGTTCAAGTGATTCTCCTGCCTCAGCTTCCCAAGTACCTGGGATAACAGGTACCTACCACCATGCCCAGCTAATTTTTGTATTTTTAGTAGAGACGGGGTTTCACTATGTTGGCCAGGCTGGTCTCAAACTCCTGATCTCAGTTGATCTGCCCACCTCAGCCTCACAAAGTGCTGGGATTACATGCGTGAGAACAATACCACTTTAACAAGCCCATATTACTTTAATTCCAAACTTGTATGACTCCAATTCCAAAACTAGATTATAATGGTATAAAAATAAAACTACTAATCTCATCAGTCAAAAAATATCAAGTAAAATATCGGTAAACTGAATATAGTAATTTATGAAAATAATATCATTCTAAAACTCTCACAGACAATTGTCATAGCAGTAGCAACCAACACCTTTGGCACACTTGTCTTCTATTCTGGTAACTTCACACAGTCAATAGCTCAAATCTCCATTTAGAAAGCAGGGCTTACCTACTAGCCTCCCTGACTTCCACCTATAGGAATCTTTGATTCATAAGAGAAGGTGTAAGCATACAAATTTCACTTTGTTGTGGGAGAAGGAGAAAGAGACTTCAAGTTGTAAAACCTACAGTGGCTAAACTCCTGAAAGAAAGTCCCTTTGTTCAGCGTCATCAGAATATTGTTTATTTTCTTCCATATCTGTGCCCAGCTTCATTGGACCCACACCTGCAAGCAGAATGTTGATGAAATTTGTGCATTTTTCAATCTGAAAGGCTCTGAACTCTACTGGAGACTTACTGAATTGCTAATACACTACAATAAATTTATTTTCTTTCTGCTTAAACTTTTCAGAAGTGTATCTGCTATTTGCAAGGAAAAATTGTGACTGAGATGAGCTGTTTATAATAGTAATTCAAATATTTTTAAATGGTAGGCAATTTATCAATAGATTTATTTCATCAACAAATTAAGAGAAAACACATATGATTACACTGACAATGCCAAAATGACAGTTGATTATGCTGAAAATATGTGTAGTAAACACCTAAACAAGATAGCAGACTTTTTCACCAAAAGGTTAATGACAATCTTGTTCAAACTCTGTATCTATTATATAAATGTAAACCACTATTTAGCTATAAAACCAGCAGTATATCTGGATATATATGTAAAGACATAGAGAGTAGAAATTTTCATACTGACAAAAATTGCAAAGTGAATGTCCTTCAATAAGAGAATGGTTAAATAAACAATGACATATCTCAAAAATGCAACACTTTAATTAAGCCATTTAAACGAATGATTATTCCAAATGATTTGAAGTAATTCCATCAGGTGTTATTGAGTGAAAATAGAAAGATACAGGTTAAAGTGTGAAATATTATCTTCATATTTTAAAAAAATCAAAACACGACCAAAACATTCCACATATATATATACACCATATAAACACATACAAACGTGTAGAGAGTTACATAACTCAGAAGAAGAAAAGGAAGGAGCAAACCTTCATTCTTTAGCATGGGTTAGAGCTTGGTCATGGGATGGGGAGAAGTTGAGGAGGGAAGGACAGGGGTTTTTATTGGAGTAGGTGGAAGATGTTAGGAGAGGTAAAAAAAAAAATTTAAGGGAAAAAAAGAAATAGAGATACAGAAAATACAAAAATAAAAGAAAGATGACATCAAAACGTAAAGCAGCATGTATATAATTCCTTTCATGTAATTTGCAAGCATTGAACATAAAAGATATAGTTTCTTCATAGCATATGTAGGTAAATATTGTGAAAAGTTTCCTAAGTGATGACTATGTGCCTTTGGGATGGAACATGATAGAGCATGATCAGATCATTGCTGTTTGTTTTTACTCTTACTTTCATTGTTAGCCTTTAGTGTTATTTGACATTTTAAATTACATGTATTCTTTTGAGAAAATTAATACAAAATAGTTTAGATTTCTCCCTCCAGCCATGACCATATCCAGGAAGAAGGCAGGGGCTGCAGCCTGTCAGGAGCCTCACTAGGGCAACAGCTCTGCCTATGCTGGGCCCAGGAAATGAAGCAGGCACCTCCAGCAAGAGGCGCAAGCGGCAGAAGCACTGCAACAGCAGCAGCGGCAAGGACAGCAGCAACGACCTTGAGGACGGTCTGGAGCTCCACTGGGCCCCCAGTGGGGACGGGATCAGGCATGCAGCAAGACCAGCAGTGGTGGGCAAGGGGGGCAGCGTGGTTGTGGTCATCACTCAGCCCAAGTACACCAAGGAACACATCAAACTTGAAGGGTCGAAGTACAACGGGCAACTTTTGATTTGGAGGGCAGTCAACTGGGACTTGACTGGTTGAAAGGAGGTGCCTAAACAGCAAAAGCTGCTTACGGCAATCTCGGTCAGAATTTGCAAGGGGCCTCAGACATGTGGGTACCTGGTGGTGCCCAGGTGTGGACAGTGGTTTCTGGTTAGTGTGCTGCTCACAGCCTCCTCATCACCATAGAAGAGAAGCTGTGGAGCTGCTGTGGACAAGAGAAGGGGCATCTGGGACATGACAACACCAAGAGAGTGGAAGCTCCCAGACTCATCAAAGGTCTTAGCCACGAAGTGATCCTGCCAGCAGCATGTGGGCAGAACCACACACTGACCTTGACAGAAATCAGCTCCTTGTTCACATTTGGGGAGAACAAGATGGCATAGCTGGGCCTTGGTAACCAGACAAATGCTGTCCACAGCTTGGCACAGACAAGGTATAAAGGCCAGCCCATTACCAAAATGGCCTGTGGAGTTGAATTCAGTGTGATAATGGACTGCAAAGGAAACCTCTTTTCCTTTGAGTGCCCTGAATATGGTCAGCTGGGACACAATTGGATGGGAAGTTCATCACCCTGATGCAGCCATTAGAGTATTACTGCAAACCCTGCCATTGGCTGTCTTCATCCAGAAAACAAAAGATGGACAGATTCTGCCTGTACCAAACGGTTGAATGAGACACAGCCTGTGGCACTAACTACACGCTGGTTCTGGACTCCCAGAAACAAGTCTTCTCAGGGCTTCATTGGCTATGGCTGGCTGGGCCATGTGGAGCAGAAAGTTGAGACTGTTCCCCCTCGTCAGGTGAAGCTGTTTGACTTCCCTGGGCATGGGGTGCCCCCAGATCTATGCTGGCTATGTTGGTTACACCTGCTCCTTTGCTGTCAGTGAAGTGGGTGGTCTGTTTATCTGAGGGGCCACCAGTACCTCCTGTGAGTCTACCATGTACCCCAAATCAGGGCAGAACCTCTGTGGCTGGAGAATCTGGAGCCTGGCTTGTGAGAAGAGCAGCATCATTGCATAAGAGCATCACAAGCTGGGGCCCTGTTGCCAACATTCAGGAAACTGGCCTGCAGGGACCAGAAACCAAACTCTTTATAGTTCCCTGTCCAGCCAGAGCCTTGTCACAGCAGTTGCCAGTTAGAGATTTGCCAGCTGTCAAGTGCATTCTCTGGTCCTTACAAGAAGGATCAGCGCTTTATGTATCAGTCTTTATTGCCTTTAGGCTTCAGTCTCTCTCTCACGCAACCCAGACACTGACTAGTACTGGCCGTCCTGTTTCTGAGACTGGGAGTAGTGCTCTTCACTCAGCTCTCTTTTAGTCTCCTTTGCTTGGCTCTGGTACCAAATGGTTGGGATTACTGAAGAATCCCTTTCCTCGCTTGTCAGCACTGATGCCGTGACCACTGCCTGTGTCCCAGTCAAGTGCCCTGTGCTGGAGCTTGGCACAGTGCGTGCTGTGCAGCATTAGTTACAAGGTGCCCTTCCCGGAACCCTCCCCTCACTTGAGCTCAAGAGAGGCAACACCTCTGGCGGGAGGGTCCTTGCTTCCAGAGAATTTGGACTGCTTTGGGTGCTTTAAGATAATTAATTAATTCAGTGGTGCTTTTGCGGGAGATGGGAATAGAACTTAAGTGTGAGACTTGGGTGGATGGGCAAGTTAAATATTGGTCTTTTCAAGTTATTTATTGCTTTTTTGTTACCACTTGTCATTGTCTTCATGTTAAAATGCCAAAAACGACTTGGTTGTTGCTTTTTTCTCTACTTTCCACCCAGTCCCTCCTTATGGTGACTTCTTCCCTTGCAGGGGACTTAGCAGTATCTGTCTGGGCCAGTCCCAAGGCCTTGCGGCAGGAAACCAGCCTGCATCTCTCAAAGACTTCATCTCACTTTGTACTCATCTCTATTGTCCTGTCTTCAATCAGGAGTCATGGGAAAAGCTTCTGCAACTTCAGAGCTTTGCTAAACTAACCTAATTTGTCCAAATCACCACAAAACCACCATCTCTGACTCAAGCTTCCATGTGAAGGCCTAATTGACTTCCCTGAACATATCTCTTTCCTGGAACGTGGCTCGGGGATCTGTGTTTCTTGTACCCTGGAGGTCTCCTTTGTTGTGTAGTCACCAAGAAGGTTGAGGAGCCAGCACCAAGCACCCGGCCTTTGCAGGAGCTGCCCTGGGCAGGGCTGGGCTTAGAGCTTCCAGTGGACTCATGGAAAGCGGGCAGCTAGCCTTTCTATAACTGTTGCCAAGGACTGGAGCAGGAAGAGGATCTTTCAAGTGAAGACTGGCTCGTCCCTGCCCCATTCCTTTTGGCTGATATTTCAAAATGAACTTCCTGATGTGTTAAATCCTTTAAAACAAGGAGTTGGGGTCTGGGGAGGGGTGGCATGCACTCTTCAAGAAAGGTATACAGTGGCTCTGCTGGGAATATGGCATGGTGCTGACCCCACGAGCATTTGACTGATCCTCTAGTCAGGAAAGAGAATTTGAAAGAGGCTTAGAGTGAAGGGGAATTGAAGACAGGGTTGTGGTTTGGTCTAAGGTGCCGGGTTTAATGCTGTAATTTTCATATATATATTTTTTCTTCTTGGAGTAAACTTTTGAATAAACATTGTTTAAAAAAACAAAAATAGTTTAAAAGGAAAATCAAATACTCTTCATGTGGGCCCTATGTCTTATTTTAATGTCCTTTCTCTTTTTGTGTGTGTGACTATACAAAAACACAAACTGAAAAAGAAATTAACAAAAAAATTAAGTCCATGATAGTAAGTTTATTTGTTTTTCCCTTTTTAATTACATTGAAAAAGTAAAACACATACACACACATTTTTGTAGAAAACATGTAATAAGCCCAGCTGTTTTCTCACTCCAAAATATTTTCCCAACAAACAAAACTACACTTTTTACATCACTTCTGTTTATTCTGAACAATTTATACCTTACCACTCAGCTGTCTCACATGCCATGCCATTCCCTCCTTCAAGTTTTCTTAGCTCTTCTAAACACATAATTAATTGATTTTCTTAAAAATCTAAACTCTCATATAAAGTTACTTACACCTATGCTTAGAATTCAAAATATTGTTTTGTACAGCAGTTTGGTCTTTATTTCCTTGCCTAACACTTTCTCTTTGTCCCTGTGGTTTCATCGATCTCTGTACTGAAACTTTCCATCAATGATCTCCCTCATGGGGAGTGCTGGCAGATAAGGAAAGAAAAGAAAGCAAAGTAAGGTATTTATCCTCCTAGTTTCTGCCCTGTGAGGTCATCTCAGGCTGGCTGCCTTCTTTGACCTGAGGTCACTGCTGCTCTCCAGACAGTCCCCTCCATAAGCCTCTACCAAAACTTACTGTAGTTGCTTCCTTTATTCCTCACTGTAATCTTGAGTTACTCACTCTGAGATTCCCCTTTATTAGCCTGCTACTTTCTAATAAGCAGCTTTGTGAATTAAACATTAGTTTATCCTAATTTGAGTGTGCCATCTCCTTCTTGTATCCCAAGTGATATGCTTATGTAGGAAATTGTCATTTTTAAAATAACACAGACCATATCTTGTGCTTCTCCTCATCTTTGTATCTAGAGCAGAGTCCCTTCAATGTAGTAGACGCCTAATAAATATGTAATCAATTGCATTGGATAACAACTTGAGATCAAAGTATTACTGGGAATGCCACGCATTAAATGTAATTTTAAGAGAGCTGCTGATTTAGTCTTCATTTAAGCAACTGTGCAAACATGTGAAGAGTTTGACAATGCAATGCCACAAAACTGACAAAATAAGGCAAAGCTACCTGACACTTTAAAGAGTTCCTTTTGTAACAATACAAACACAAAGTATTGAAATATTGTTTCTTAATACATTATCTTTTCCAGCTTTTTAGAGGTATAATTAACAAATAATTATATATATTTAAGGTGTAAAATGTGATGTTTTGAAACGTATATACATTGTGAAATGATTATCACCAGAAAGCCAATTAACACATCCTTCACCTCACATTGTCAACTCCATGTGTGTATGATGAGAATACTTGACATCTATTATCTTTGTATATTCCAAATACACATTATTAACTAAAGGCACCATGCTATATATTAGATCTCCAGAATTTACTTATTTTATGACCAAAAGTTTGCTCCCTTTGAATAACATGTTCCCATTCTACCACCCCCACCTCCAACCCAAAACCCCCAGCCCCTTATATTCACCCTTCTACTCTCTGTTTCTATTAAGAGGACTTTTTTAGACTCCACATATAAGTGAGATCAGGTGGTATTTGTCTTTCTGTGTCTGGCTTTTTTCACTTAGTATAACATCTTCCAGCTTCATTCATATAATCCCAAATGGTAGGATTTTCTTCTTTTTGAAGGCTACAGAATATTCCATTGTGTGTATATACCATTTTTTCTTTATCCACTTATCCATTGATGGACACTTAGATTGATTCCACACCTTGGCCACTGTGAATAATGCTGCAATGAACACGGGAGTGAAATCATCTCTTAACATACTGATTTCATATCCTTTTGATATATACCCCATAGTGAGATTGCTAGATCATATATATGGTGTTTCTATTTTTAGTTTTTTGAAGGACCTCCATAATGCTTTCCATAATGGCTGTATTAATTTACATTCCCACCAACATGTATAAGCGTTCCCTTTTCTCCTCATCCTCACCAACACTTGTTTTTCATTGCACTAATAGCCATCCTTACATGTGTAAGTTGATATCTCATTGTGATTTTGATTTGGACTTCAATGATAGTGATGTTGAGTAGATTTTCATATGCCTACTGGTCCTCTGTATCTTTTCATTAGAAAAATTTCTTTTCGAGTCATTTGCACATTATTTAATTGGGTTTTTTAGTTATTTGCTGTTGAGTCGTATGAGTTTCTTACATATTTTGATGAACCTTTATGAGATAAATTATTTGAAAATATTTCCTCCCATTCCATAGACTGCCTTTTCATTTTCTTAGTTGTTTCCTTTACTGGGCAGAAAATTTTTAGTTTGATATAGTCTCATTGGTTTTAGTTTTGTTGCTTGTGCTTTTGGTGTCATGTCCAAAAAAATCATTATTTTAAATGGCTTAAATTAAGTGAAAAATATTTTACTCAATAATACAGAAAATATTATTTATTCTGAAATAAATTATTTAAAAGTGAAATGAATTAATGCAGAAAATAGTTTAATTTTTCATAACATGTTGAAATGTTAAATATAGAAATCACTATCTGGCATTTCCACTTTAATAAAATTTCCTCTACATTTTCAACTGATGCTTCTGAAAGACGCTTTTGATAATACAAGTACCTCTAGTGGCATCTGATATGAACATTGTAATACATAGAAAAAGTGGTTTTTTTAGTGCTTAGAAAACACGTTAAGACATTTAAAAATTTATTAAAGTTAGAAATGATATACCATCAGTCATTAATTTTTTGTAATATTTATTCACTCTGATATGTAACATATATTTATTGTGTTAAATTAGTTTTAAAATTGATAAATAAGAATATTGCATTTTCTTACTTAAAAGGGACAGTTCGAAAGAGGGAAACCTAGTCTGTGCTATGTGCTTTATCTATTAACTCGTTAAACTTGATCAACAACCAAGTTATAGAGCAGATTTTGTCATTTCCACTTTAAAGAAAATAAAACTCAGAAAATAATAAAACTCTATAAGTCATCTATCTAATTAGTGACAGAGCAAAGAGCTCACGAGCAGATTTGTCTAAGCCATTTTTTACTCCACATTTCACTTAAAACATACCTGTTTAAAAATGAACAGAAAGACTGGCATATAACCAGAAAAATTTGACAGCTAATTCTAAACCGACAAGTAGAAGGGCAATACTAAGCTGTAAGAAGGTGAATGGGTCAAAAAGAGGTTTTTAAATCTCAGGAATTTTGATGTAACTAAATTAGCTCTCTCTCACTCTCTCACACATTTTTCTTCTTAACCAAACTATATCTTACTGAAAGGTAAATGGATAAGTATTTTGTTTCATTTTTAAATGAGATTTTGAATTTGATCAGCTGGTTTACTGTACTTATATTATTCACACTCTGATTTTAGTTGAAATGATATAAGTGATACCTCATGGTAAGCAATATCACTCCATGTCCAGATGCAAATACAATATACAAAATTTGTTTAACAGGACATTTCTTATCATAATCTTGATTTTTAGTTTAAGAAGCCAACAAAAAGAAGTATCGTTGTATGGGAGATGTGAAACACCAATTTTGAAAATTTTTCCCCAATTTTCCTAGAAAAAGTACAAAATATCAAATTGTTTACAGTTCTACTTTATTTATATTTTATTTAAGGTGTAACCTTTGAACTATTATTTTATTATTCACATTACTAGGTCTGAGTAATATTTTAGTATCATGTCCTTTTAAAAGTAGATTTATCCTGGCTAACATGGTGAAACCCCATCTTTACTAAAAATACAAAAAAATTAGCCGGGCGTGGTGGCAGGCGCCTGTAGTCCCAGCTACTCGGAAGGCTGAGGCAGGAGAATGGCGTGAACCCGAGAGGCGGAGCTTGCAGTGAGCCAAGATCACGCCACTGCACTCCAGCCTGGGCGACGGAGGGAGACTCCGTCTCAAAAAAAAAAAAAAAAAAAAAAAGGTAGATTTAATATTTGCTCATTAACAATATGCCCCAAAACTTACAGTCGTTGAAGCAATGAAAAAATAATATTTTCATAGTATTGCTTATTTTTAACATTTTCATAGTATCACTTATTTTAAAACTATCCTTGTGATGCCAGATCTTTCTCTGTGCTTGGAGGTAAAATCTCTGTAAAGCAAAAATACAATTCTAAACCCCCAATTCACTAAATGGACCCTCTTATCAGCCAAGGGAGCCCAACTAAACCTGAGAAAGCACTTCTGACCATGAGGTGAAGGAAGGATCAGACATGCTCATAAACTCTCCTCCCTTTGGGAGTTCAGGCGCATAACTAACCAGCATTAACTTTAAAACAGAGATCCTATGACTGGTAGAACAGACTCTTTGTAGCAATAAGATACTAAATTCCAACCTGGCTATAGTATAGCATCACATGACAGACAGCAGGGCCCTTAGGGAAATCAAAATATTTTACCACAAAATATGTTTCTTTGACATATTTTAAAATGATTCTGCAAAGTTGACTCTTGTGGGGGAAATTTACATTCTACAGAATCTCTTCCCTTTCCAGGTCTCTTTCTGATCCTGAAAAGATTGGCTGAGAGTCTAGCACATTTTAAAGTCTTAATAGGAAACATTTGCTATCTATTGCCTCTGGGAGTGACCATCTATGAGACTTCATCAAAATAATAAGAACTTTGGTCTCCACAACCCCTTATCTTAACCAGACACTCCTTTCTGTTGATTCCAGGTCTTTAGGTAATAACTTAACTTTTTCATCCAATTGCCAACCACAAAAGCTTTGAATCCACTTAAGACCTCTAAGCCTCTATTTGGAGTTGTCCTGCCTTTCTGGACCAAACCAATGTATACTTCACATGTATTGATTGATGTTTTATGTCTCGCTAAAACATATAAAAGCAAGCTATAATCCAACCACAATGGGCACATGTTCTCAGAACCTCCTGAGGCTGTGCCATGGGTTATGATTCATAACTCTGGCAAAACACAATTCTAAACTGATTGAGACTTGTCTCAGATACTTTTTGGTTTACATCACAAATAAGATCTGGAGTTAGTTGCCTTTCACAGAAACATTCTCAGTCGATGGGAATAGGTCTGGGGTACATTGTCCCTGGATGTGGCAGATGTTTAAAGCTGACCATTTTCCTTTTATATATATGACTACTACATATGAAGTGTTCTTGATCTGGTATACATCTTCGCTGGCTGTTTGCAAACAATCCCTTTGGACTTTGAGCTGATAACTCCAACTTGTTGCAGCAGTCATTTCTCAGACCATCCAGGTGGTCATTTTAAATAAAATCTGAGACAAAATCTGGCTGTTTTTGTCTCCTTAGCACATATTTGATCTATGGAAAATACTCATAGTTAGCCACTAAGAGTAGAGAAATTTTTCAGTCTCAGCCTGGATTGTAATGACTCTGGATGCTTCAGTAAACCTCCCAGCCTAAAGACACCAGGGTATTGTTTCCAACAAGATCATCAAATTTCCCCATTTTTGAAGCCAATTCTAATTTGCTTGAAAGAGAGAGAAAGGATACACTCAACAGAATGCAATCATGAAAACCCTTACTATTTTCTCCTTTTATTCCCCAAACTGCATGTGTTAAAAGCCCTTACTTGTATTTGCTGGTAATGGCTAGGGACTGTAGAAACTGAATAAGTAGATCTATCTCTCTTTAACCTCAGCCCAAGCTAGGGGAAAAAAAGAACAATTAGATAAATTTTAAAGATTTTGAATATCATTCAGAGCTTATCATTCACAATATATCTTCTCAGAAACATCTGTTCAAATGTTTTTTTCACATTTTATTATTGTATTGTCTTATTACTGAGTTCTTCATATATATTATGAATGCAGTTCCTTTGACATATACGTGATTTCAAATATGATTGCAAATATTTTATCTCACTTTTTGATTTGCCTTGTTATTTCTTGAGGATGGATTTCAAAGAACAGTGGGTTCTTTGAAGTCTTTTTTTTTTTTTTTACCATTAGGCTTCCTTTATTTATATTGTTTTCTTCTTCCTTTTCTTTATTCTCTGACATCCTATTCTTATTCTCCCTTTCATTTGATTTTTTTCATTGAAGGAACTTTTCCCATGGGAATATACAACTTATGATTGATATCGTTTGACTGTATCCCAACCCAAATCTCATCTTGAATTGTAGTTCCCATAATTTCCATGTGTCATGGGAGGGGATCCTTTGGGAGGTAATTGAATCATGGAGGCAGTTACCTCTAGGCTGGTCTCATGATAGTGAGTGAGTTCTCATGAGATCTGATGGTTTCATAAAGGGCTTTTCCCCCTTTTCTCAGCACTTCTCTTTCTTGATGCCATGTGAAGAAGGATGTATTTGCTTCCCCTCCCACCGTGATTGTAAGTTTACTGAGGCCTCCCCAGACATGCTAAACTGTGAGTCAATTAAACCTCACTTCTTTAAAAGTTACCCAGTCTCAGAAACATCTTTATTAGCAGCATTAGAATGGACTCATACAGTAAATTGGTACCAAGGGAAAGGGGAACTTCTGTAAGGATACCTGAAAATGTGAAAGTGACTTTGGAACTGAGTAACAGGCCGAGGTTGGAACAGTTTGTAGAGTTCGAAAGACAGGAAAATGTGGGAAAGTTTGGAACTTCCTAGAGGCTTGTTGAATGGCTTTGACCAAAATGCTGATAGTGATCTGGAAAATAAAGTCCAGGCTGAGGTGGTCTCAGATGAAGAGGAACTTCTTGGGAACTGGTGCAAAGATGACCCTTGCTATGCTTTAGCAAAGAGACTGGTGGCATTTTGCTCCTGCCCTAGAGATCTGTGGAACTCTGACCTCGAGAGGGATAATTTAGAATATCTGATGGAAGAAATTTCTAAGTAGTAAAGCATTCAAGAAGTGACAGAACATAAAAAGTTTGGCAAATTTGCAGTGTGACAATGCAGTAGAAAAGAAAAACACATTTTCTGGGAAGAAAATCAAGCTGGCTGTAGAAATTTGCGTAAGTAATGAGGAGCCAAATGTTAATCACCAAGACAATGGGGAAAATGTCTCTAGGATATGTCAGAGAACTTCATGGCAGCCCTTCCTATCACAGGCCAGGAAAAATGGTTTCCCGGACCATGACCCAGGCCCTCCTGTTCTGTGCAACCTCAAGACCTAGTGGCCCGAGTCCCAATTGTTTTAGCTCTAGCCATAGCTAAGAGGGGCCAAGGTACAGCTCAGGCCATTGCTTCAGAGGGTGCAAGCCCCAAGCCTTGGCATCTTCCATGTGGTGTTGAGCCTGTGGATACACAGAAGTCAAGAATTGAGGTTTGAAAAACTCCACCTACATTTCAGAGGAGTATGGAAATGCCTGAATGTCCAGGCAGAAGTTTGCTATGGGGTTGAGCCCTCATGGAGAACTGCTGCTAGAGGAGTGCAGAAGGGAAATGTGGGGTTGGAACCCCCGCACAGACTCCCCACTAGGGCACTACTAGTGTAGCTGTGAGAAGACAGCCACCATCCTCCAGACCCCAGAATGGTAGATCCACTGACAGCTTGCAGCATGAGCCTTGAAAAGCTGCAGACACTCAACATGAGCCAATGAAAGCAGTGGGAGGGGAGCTGTACCCTGCAGAGCCACAGGACTGGAGCTGCCCAAGGGCATGGGAGCCTACCTCTTTTATCAGCATTACTTGGACGTGAGACATGGAGTCAAAAGAGTTCATTTTAGAACTTTAAGTTTTAATGACTGCCCTACTGGATTTCAGACTAGCATGGGGCCTGTAACCCCTTTGTTTTGGCCAATTTCTCCCATTTGGAATGGCTGTATTTACCAAATGCCTGTACCCCCGTTGTATCTAGAAAGTAACTAACTCGCTGTTGATTTTACAGGCTCATAGATGGAAGGGACTTGCCTTGCCTCAGATGAGACTTTGGACTTAAGACTTTTGGGTTAATGCTGGAATGAGCTGAGACTTCGAGGGACCATTGGAAAGGCATGATTGTGTTTTCAAATGTGAAGATGTGAGGTTTGAGAGGGCCCGGGGTTAGAATGATATGGTTTGGCTGTGTCCCCACAAATCTCATCTGGAATTGTAGTTCCCATAATCCCCACGTCATGGGAGGGACCCAGTGGGAGGTAATTGAATGATGGGATGTTTACCCCCATACTGTTCTTACGATAGTGAATCCATTCTCATGAGATCTGATGGTTTTATAAGAAGCTTTCTCCCCTTTGCTCAGCACTTCTCCTTACAGCACCATGTGAAGAAGGATGTGTTTGCTTCTCCTTCTTCCATGACTGTAAGTTTCCTGAGGCTTCCCCAGCCATGCAAAACTTTGAGTCAATTAAACTTATTTTCTTTATAAATTACCCAGTCATGGATGTGTCTTTATTAGCAGTATAAGAACAAACTAATACAATGATAAATATCAACTTGTTTCTAATTTTCATTTCAAATTTATGTTCAGGGACTTCACTTCATAAGTGAGTTTTTTAATGATATCCAACTTACCAGTTTTTTTCTCTTTTATACTATTGCTTGTTGTGCCTGCAATATAAATATTTAACTTTTAAAATCATTATGGTGTCCCCAGACATCTAATGTTTATGATATCTAGAAGTTTTATAGGTTTAGATTTTATTTATACAACCATAATCTTTTGAGTTAATTTTTATATATAAAGTGAAGGACAAGGATTATTTTCATATAAGTATTCTCCCATTGTTCAGCACTATTATTTTTGAAAAGAACAAAGCTATCTTTTCTCATTAATTTACCTTGATACCTTTGTCAAAATTCAATTGACCATGTGGTTATGAGTCTATTTCTGTTCTCTATATTTTGCTCCATTGATCTTTGTCTATATATATATGTCAATATTCCACTCTTTTGATTTATAGTATGTCTTCAAAATCACTCTTTAAGAAGTGAGCCACTGCCTCTGTCCAAAGCTCCAGAGCAGTGGCATGGAAATTTTGCATAATGAGAAAGGCTAACCATAATAATGGGAGCTTAAATGTCTCCCCAAGGGAACTGACTTTATTTGAAACAAACTGCGGAGGGCGGGGGGGGGGGGGGGCGGGGAAATTCAAGCCTAATGGCACTGTAGAAATCAAAGAATATTGTGGTAGTAAGCAATAAAGAAGAGGCTACTAGCTCCATGAGAGCAACAACCTACACTGTAGGCCAGCTATGTTGTAAGAAAGAATCAGAGATTTCTCCTGATGTCAAAACCAACCCCAAAATTTTGTGTTCAGAACTATCCCAGTAAAGTGTCCCATATTTAATTGGATCACACTTCAGAAAATTATGTGCACCAGGACATTGTTGAAAATGATAAGTCAGTCAAAACCAATTAATGTAACCTAACAGCAAGAGTGAATACCAACTGAGGCAGACAGCTTAACAGAGAGATCAGAGAAAGGAACAAAGAGAGCACTGCTAAAACCACTGTCATCTCAGTGTGACTTGCTACATACTCAAGGATGGGACCCTGTGAGAAGTAATATCAGAAATTTCACACTGAACAAAAAAAGACTTCAATGAATACTGCAGCCAAGTTACTAGAAAAAAAAAGCCATGAAGTAGGGGAATCAGTAACTGGAGCTGCTAAAATATATTATCTAAAATGTTCACGTTTTAGCAAATATGTTATGAAATAAGAAAAGACATAGACAAGCATGTGGCTCATATACAGGAAAAACACAGGCAAAAGAAACCGCCTGAGAAAGGAAGAAAGATAAAGTTAGGTGACAAAATTTCAAAGCAGCTAATAAAATTATGTTAAAAAATTAAAGAAAACCATGTTTACAGAATAAAGACATGATGACACTATCTCATTAAATAGAGAATAAACATATGAAGACAGACATTTTAAAAAGGAACCAAATTAAAATTCCACCATTGAAAAGTAAAACAATTTAAATAAAATTTACTAGAAAGGTCAACAATAGATTTGAATTCTAAGAAAAGAATCACCGATGTGCAAATAGATTTGTTACCAGAGACAGCAGGTGTCCCAGTTCCTGTCTTAACTTGGAAGAAAGATTTCAACCAAGAGACAGTACGAAGATAGCTTTATTGAAAGGAAATATAGTGTAAAGAGCTTATTATAAAAATAGGTATGCCTCAAGGGAGGATCAGGCTGATCCTATAGGAAAACTGCCCCAAGGGTGTCTGCACAGGGAGTTTTATCGTGTTGGACTTCTTCAAATTCCTGACTCGTCTCAAGTCTCTGCCTTATTTCTTTGTCTAGTTTTTCCAGTTCCTGTCTTAAGTCCCTACCTTTGCCCCCACCTAGGCTTGTGGGACCCTCCTTTACTGTTGGTTAATGCACATGCAAGGGCCAGTGATCAAGATGAATTCTACCTGATGGTGACCCTGCTCATTATCGCCACCCCAGGAAGGTTGTATAGTGGTTAAATCTACACCTATTGCACCTGCAGATCTCTTTAGAATTTCCTTCTCTGACTTAATCTGTACTTATGGTGCCAGGTTTTTCTTAGGAATGTCCCTTTTGTCCTTCTTATCAGCAAAAGCATGTAGCTGGCAATATTCTGACATCTTAACTGCAGAGTGAATGAGGTGTTTTGGGTCATTTCTTTCTGCATAGGTACTTCCTCTCCTTCCTACCCACATTTGACTAAGTCCCCACCCACTCCAGCATTAGAGATGCTAGTAATATGCAAATTTTGGGTGGTCCCTTGGGTGTGAGCCGTCCCAGACTTTTCCTTTCTCAGGGGCTTCTTTCTCCTGCTCATGTCTGGCTATCTGCCTACTTGAACAGATTGATAGAGATTAAGAACAGGAAAAAAAAAGAATGAAGAAAAATGAACACAGCCATACAGATATGTAGAAAACCATTAACTGTGCCATCATACCCCTAATGAAAGCATCAGAGGAGAGAAGAGAGAAAAATGAACAGAAAAGAGCTGAAAAAAAATTCAAAGAAATAATGACAAATACTTCCTAAATTTTATGAAAATCATTAATGTATATATCCAGGAAACACAATGAACTCCAAGTAGAATCAACACCCAGAACTACAAATAGAGCCACATCCAGAAACACTGTAGTAAAAATGTTGGAAGACAAAGAGAAAAACCTTGAAAGTGGCAAGAGAAAAACAGTTCAATACAAACAAGAGAATCACAATAAGATCAACAGTTGACTTCTTATCACAAATAATGGCAGCCAGAGGCAGGAGGATGACATGAAAATGCTAAAAGAAAAAGAGTCAACTAAAATTCTTGCATAAAGCAAATGTATTTTTCAAAAAATGGAGGTAAAATAAAGACATTTAGATCAATAAAAGCTTAGACTTTATTACTAGAAAACTTTCTTTTCAAGAAATATTAAAGGAAATTCTTCACAAAGTGAGTGACGCCAGACAGAATTTGAATCCACACACCAAATAACAAAGAACACCTCTAAAAGTAATTATGTAATTATACAGGTGATACTAATGCATATTTCTTCTCCTTTCTTCGTTCTATTGATTTAAAGTGCAATTATATAAATCATTATGAGCATTTTTGGGCCTATAACACATAGAAGTGTGATAAATTTGACAATAATAACACAAAGGAGGCAGGTGCAAGTAAAGCTATAACAAGGTAAGGAAATGATACCAGATTATAATTTGAATACACAGGAACAAATGAAGAGACCCAGAATAAGACTACTAAATTAACAAATTCTATAAATAAATATTTTTTATCCTATTATCCTCAGCTATTTTTTAAAATGGTACAATGTGATAGTTATAGCAATGTATTATGGATTTTTAACATACATAGGTATAATATTTATAAAATAATAGCATATTTATAAAATAATAGCATAAAACATATAAAAGGAAGAAGTATATATGACAATAATGATTCTGCATCTAATTGAATTAAGTTATAAATCTAGTAGATTCTAGTAAGTTAATACATATATTGTAAGCCCTACAGTAACAACTAAAAAAAACTTTAAAACATTTCAAAAAATTATTAAGGAAATACAAATGTTACACCAGAATACATTCAATTCATGCCAAAGAAGGCAGTAAAAGAACAACAGAGGAACAAAAAAAGACATAAGATATGTAGAAAACATTAAGTAAAATAAATGTTTGATGTAAAGCCAGCAATATCAATAACATCAAATGTGAAGGAATTAAAAAATCCAATTAAATTCAGAGATTGCCAAACCGGATTATAAAAAGAAAGTTCCAACTAATGCTGTCGATAAGAGAGACATTTTAGATTTAAAGCTAAAAATAGTTGTAAGTAAAAAGTTGGGAAAGATGTATCGTGCAAACAATAATCACAACAAAGCCAAAATGGCTATACTAATATCAGACAAAATAGACTTAAAGTAAAAAAGTGTCACTAGAAATAAAAAGAAATGACATCTCACAATGTCAAAAGTATCAATCTATCAGGGATCCATAACAATGATAAACATATATGTACCTAATAACACAGCCCCAAAATATATGAAGCAAGAATCAAAACTGACAGTAATGTAGGCGGATATAGATGATCCAACAATAACTGTTGGAGACTCCAGTGCCCCACTTCAAATAATGAACAGTAAAACTGCATCTGGTCAAGAAGAAAATAGAATGTTTGAAAAACTCTATAAACTAACTAGACCTAACAGACATTTAATAACAACCAAAGCTGACTACACATTATTCTCAGGTAAAAAGAACATTTTCCAGGCTAGACAATATTCTAGGCCATAAAAGATGCCTCAATAAGTGTAAAAGAATTGAAGGCACATAAAATATGCTATCTAACCACAATGTGGCTAAAAAAAAATCAATAACAGACAAATATTTGGGAAATTTAAAATATCTCAAAATTAAACATAAAAAATCAATAACAGACAAATATTTGGGAAATTTTAAATATCTCAAAATTAAACACACTCCAAAATAACCAATGTGTCCAAGATGAAATCAAAAGGGTCTTTAGAAAATGCACTGAGATGATGGCTGGGCACGGTGGCTCACGCCTGTAATCCCAGCACTTTGGGAGGCCAAACTGGGCAAATGACCGGAGGTCAGGAGCTTGAGACCAGCCTGTCAAACATGGCAAAACCCCATCTCTACTAAAAATACAAAAACTAGCCGGGCATGGTGGCAGGTGCCTGTAATCAATCTCAGCTACTCAGGAGGCTGAGGCAGGAGAATCACTTGAACCTGGGAGGCGGAGGTTGCAGTGAGCCAAGATCATGCCACTGCACTCCAGCCTGGGTGACAGAGTGAGACTCTATCTCAAAAGAAAAAAAAGAAAAAAGAAAATGCACTGAGATGAATAAAAATCTATACAACACATCAAAATTTATGAGACGTGGATAACACAGTGCTTAGAGAGGAAAATTACAGCTGAAACACTCCTATTAAATAAGAACAACAAAAAATTTCCCATTAAACACACTGAAAAAATAACAGCAAACTAAATCTGAAACAATAAGGTAGAAGGAAATTATAAAAATTAGAGCAGATATAAATGAAATCGAGAATAGAAAACCGCATATAAAAAGTATAAAAACAAAAGTTGGTTATTTTCAAAGATCAACATAATTAACAAATCTTTATCTAGATTGAGCAAGAAAAAAGAAATAATGTTGAAATTTTTAAGGCAGGGATGGACATTGGGATCAAGCTTATAGAAATGCAATACATGATAAGGAAATAATATAAACTACTATATGCCAACAAATTAATTATCATAGATGAAATGAGCAAGTTACTAGAAAGACACAAACTACATAAACTGACACAAAAAGAAATAAACAGTTTGAATAGGCTATAATAAAAGAAGGGTTAAAATAAGTAGCTTAATAGGCTATAACAAAAGAAGAGATAAGATAAATGACTTTAAAACTTCCCAGGAAGAGAAACCCAAGTACAGATGACTTTGCTGGTGAACTCTACCAAATATTTAAAGAAGAATTAATAACATTTTTGAAATGAAATCGTCAAGATTTTGGAATAGAAGGTTCTCTGGCATCATTTTCCCCACAAAAACACAACTAGAAATGATTCAAAGACAAGAATACTACTCTGAATTCAGATGAACTCAGGAGAGTAATGGAGAAATCTTCTGGGCTCAGAATCAAGAGAAGCAACGACCCTTAAGAGAAACTGTACTTTCAGGCTGTGTTACTTCCTCCCTCAAGCTGGCATATGCCATTAACAGAATTTCACTAGATAACTATTGTTTCTGAGGGGAGAGGAGAGAATTGGAGGTGGAGGTTTATCTTCCTACTAGTACGAGAATTTTCACAGGAATTACCACACTAGTTGCATCCCATGGGAACCATTGGAAGCGACAGAAGGGCTGAACTACCTGAAGTATATTGGGGACACAGTGACTGCCATGTAGATCTTGGCAGCTGCTCTGCACTTCAATCAGCAGAGACACCATGTGGAAGAGACCACAGGAAAGCTCAAATCCCTGGCCAAATTTTCCACAAAACCCAGGGGTTTGTGTGGAGTGTTCCTTTGGTCTGTAGAAAACTAAATAGTTGGGATTAAGTTCAAGTGCCCACTTAAGTCTTCCTCAGACCAGAAAACAATGGAAGGGCAGTAATTTAGTTTTAACGTGGCATTTATTTTCCAGTGCTCATTATAAGTCTTTCTGATGTTGGGGAAAATAATGGCAGGGTAGTGGTGTAGCTCCAGAGCAGTGTTGAAGTTCCAATATTCACTGTAAGTGATGGGGAAACAATGGCAAGGCAGATGGGGAAACAATGGCAAGACAATTAGCTCTAGTGCAGGGTTTTGCCTCCAGAACTCATTGTAAGGGTCCCCCACTTCAACCCCTGAATGAGCTATGACAACAGGCTAGCATTTAAGTTGCAACAGTAAGTAATAAAGTTCTAGGATGACCAAAAAATGCCTACAAAACCTGAAAGATGTAGCTGTTTTCTCAAATGTAGTGACATAAATGTAAAAATGCAAGGATTGTGAAAACTGGAAAATATGACACCACCAGTAGAAATTGATAAAACTCCAGCAATAGGCCCAGAAGAGTTGAAGACTCATACAATTTCTGACAGAGTTCAGAGTAATTCTCTTTTAAAAATTCAGAGAAACACAAGAAAATACAAACAAAAATCTAAAAATGTGGAGAACAACCCAGGAACAAAATGACAAATTTGATAAAAAATTGAATTTTTTTAAGGACATAAATTGCATTAATAATGCAATTACCAAACTGAACAAAACTCAGAAAACTATGACAGAAGACATAATCAAACAGAGAAAAGAAATAGCCAGCTTGAAAACAGAACAAATGAAATTAACCAATCAGAGGATCAAAAAGAAAAAAGAATTAAAAAGGATGAAAAAGATCTGTGAGAATTATGTAACACCATCAAGCAAACTAACCTCAGCATAATAGAGATCCCCAAAGGAGACAAGAGAGTAAAAGGCCTAGAGAGCATATTTTTAAAAATGATGTTGGATAATTTCTAAAAACTGGAGAAAGATAACAGCATCCAGATATAGGAAGCTCAGAGATCACCAATCAAATTCAACTCAAAGAGGGATTTCCTAAAGCATAGCATAATTCAATTAGCAAAAATCAAAGACAAAAAAGAATACTTAAAGCAGAGACAGAAAGAAACATATCACATTCAAAAGAGCCTCAAGACAGCTTTCAGCAGATTTCTCAGCAGAAACACTGCACCTTAGGATGCTATGTTCAAAATGCTGAAGAAAAAAAAGCTGTCTACCAAAAGTATTGTATCTAGCAAAGTTTTGTTTCAAACAGGAGAGACAAAGACTTGTTCAAATTTTTTTTTTAAATGAGGGAAAACATTGTGAACCTAGAAAATCTGAGACAGGTCTCAGTTAATTTAGAAAGTTTGTTTTACCAAGGCTGAGGACATACCTGTGACACAGCCTCAGGAAGTCCTGATGACATGTGCCCAAGGTGGTCAGGGCACAACTTGGTTTTGTGTATTTTAGGGAGACATGCCACATTAATCAATATATGTAAGAAGTACATTGGTTGGGTCTGGAATGGCAGGACAACTTAAAGCAAAGGCAGGAAGACTCGAAGTGGGAGGGAGCTTCCAGGTCACAGATTGGTGAGATACAAACAGTTGCATTCTTTTGAGTTTCTGGTTAGTCTTTCCAAGGAGGCAATCAGATATGCATCTATCCCAGTGAGCAGAGGGATACATTTGAATAGAATGGAAGGCAGGTTTGCCTTAAGCAGTTTCCAACTTGAGTTTTTCTCAGTGATTTCGGGCCCCAAGATATTTTCCTTTCACAACATCAACATCAAACCTGTATTATAAAAATTGCCAAAGGTAATTCTTCAACCCCCTCACAAAAAAAGAAGGCTAACATGTAACAACAAGGACAAAATCTAGAGAAATTAAATTTACTGGTAAAAAAAAGAAAATAGACAAATTTAGAATACTTTAATAATGCAAATAGGGTAAGTAAACCACTTACATCTTAAATATGAAGAGTAAAATACAAAACTATTGAAACAAAAATAATTATAAAAATTGAATAAGAAGAGATAGGCAAAATAAAAAGATACAAATGAAAACATCAAAAAGTCAAAGTGGGGAGGTGGTGTCAATGTATATAGTTTGTATTTTTACTTTTTTTCTTTACAATTAAAGTTGAGTTATTATCTGTTTAACTTGATAAGACAATGAGATGATAATGTAAACCTCATGATACGCACAAAGCAAAAACCTAAAACAGATACACTAAAAATAAATAGTGCAAAATCAAATCATACCACAAGAGAAAAGTACTTAACCACAAAGGAAAATAGTAAGACAGAAAGAAAGGATCTGCAAAATAACCAAAAAACATGTAACAAATAGCGGTAGTAAACATTCACCTATTAATAATAATCTTGAATGTAAATATATTAAATTTTCTCAATTAATGACATGGAGTGGCTGAATTGATTTAAAAAGACTTAACTATATGCAGTCAACAAGAAACCCACTTCACCTATAAAGATATGCACAGACTAAAACAGAAGAGATTTAAAAAGATATATCATGCAAATAGAAATTTTAGAAACAACAGGAGTAGCTACACTTACATCAGATAAAATGGACTTTAATAAGGAATGGTAATTAGAACAAAAAGGCCATTATATAATGAAAAAGGAAACGATGGTGTAAGAGGGTATAACAATTGTAAATAAATTAGCATCTAACACTGGAGCATCCAAATATATAAAATAAATACTGATAGACCTAAGGAGATAGACTGGCTGCAATATAATAACATTAGGGGACTTCAACACCCCAGTTTCAGCAATGAACAGATCACCTAGGCAGAAAATCAACAAATTTTGGAGTTAAACTGCACTCTAGACCAAAGGAACATAACCGAAATTTATAGAATATTTCATCCAACAGCACCAGAATACACATTTTTCTCATCAGCACATGGAATATTCTCCAAAACAAGCCATATGTTATGTTACAAAACAAGTCACCAATTTTTTAAGAGACTAAATCATGTCAAGTATCTTTTCTGGCAACAATGGAATAGAACTAGAAATCAATAACAAAATGAACATTGGAAACTGTACAAATTTATAGAAATTAAGCAACATGTTCCTGAACAGTAAATGGATCAATGAAGAAATTACACAGGGAATTTAAAAATACCTTGAGACAAATGAAAATGAAATTGCAATATACCAAACCTATGTGATACAGCAAAAACAGTTCTAATAGGGAAATTTACAGCAATAAATGCCTACGTCAAAAAGTAGAAAGACTTTAAATGAACAACCTATCCATACACCTCAAGGGACTAGAAAAACAAGAACAAACTAAGCCCAAATTAGCATAAGGAAAGAAGTAATAAAATAAGAGCACGACTAGATGAAATTCAGACTTAAATAATAACACAAAATAAAAAACCAAAGAGTTAGTTTTTTGAAAACATAACAAAATGACAATTCTTGAGCTCAACATAAAAAAGGAGAGAGAAGAACCAACTAAATAAAATTGAAGACAAGAAAGGAGACATTAAAAATGAAATACAAATGATCATTAGAGACTAATGTGCAGAACTGTACCCCAACAAATTGGAAAACCTAGAAGATAAATTTCTGGACATATAGAAACTAGCAAAATTTAACCATAAAGAAACAGAAAATCTGAACAAATCACAAATGAGTAGTAAGACTGAAATAGGGGTCTGGTGTGGTGGCTTATGCCTGTAATCCTGACACTTGGGAGGCCAAGGCAGGAAGATGACTTGAGGACAACAGTTCAAGACCAGTATGGGCAACATAGCAAAGCCCTGTCTCTACAAAAAATAAAAAATTAGCTGTGCGTGGTGGCACATGCCTGTAATCCCAGCAACTCCAAAGGCTGAGGAAGACTTTGTAATCCCGGGAGTTCAAGTCTGCAGTGAACTATGATTATGCCACTGTACTCCAGCATGGGCAACAGAGCAAGATCCTGTCTAAAAAAATGAAAATAAAAATAATAATGATGATGAAAGACTGAAACAGGAATAAAAGGCATCCAATCAAAGCAAATCCTTGGACCTGATGGCTTTACTGCTGGATGATACTAAAAACTTATAGAAGAGATATTATCAGTTCTACTCAAACTCTTCCAAAAATTGAAGAGGAGTTAATACTTCCAAACTCTTTCTACAAGACCAGCATGACTGCGATATCAAAAGCAGACAAGTAAACAACATCAACAACAAAATAAGACTACAGGTCCTAGTAGCCTGATGAACATAGGTGCAAAAAAATTATCAGCAAAATACTAGCAAATTAAATTCACCAATACATTTAAAAAAAATCATTCACCACGAACAAGTGGGATTCATCCCAGGGATGCAATGATAGTTGAATATATGCATACCAATAAACATACATTTCATTTAACAGAACTGATATGGTTTAGCTGTGTCCCCACCTGTATCAGTTCATTTTCATAAAGACATACTGCCGGCTGGGCAATTTACAAAAGAAAGAGGTTTAATTGGACTTACAGTTCCACATGGCTGGGGAAGCCTCACAATCATGGTGGAAGGCAAGGAGGAGCAAGTGTTAGCATCTAACACAGATGGCAGCAGGCAAAGAGAGAGCTTGTGCAGAGGAACTCCTCTTTTTTTTCCATACATTTACTTTTTATTGAATTTGTTAATGTTACAAAGTTCTTGCACTGCCAAACCATGCCTGAGAATTCAAACAAATGGTACAATGGACAGCCTCATCCACCTATCATACAGGATATTAAAACTCAATTCATGTACATTTTGGTATTTTCACAATCTTTTAGAAAGTTATAACAAGAGTTGAAGTTTAAATCTGCTGCAAGTCTTCAGACTTTGAGTACAGTATTACCTTTACATAAGACCTCCACTTATACATCTCTGTTCATTCTTCAGTAACATAACCGCCAACAAAATTTTGCTGGGAAAAAATGCATACTTTTCATGGAAAATACGCAGATCAACAATGAAGAGACTATTTTTTAAGGTTTTTGGTTCCCAAATAAAGTTTTCAGTTTACCAAGAATCCCATTTCTGATTTAATCATTCAACCTCCCTTTGGCTGGCTCAGCTACTCACCCAAATACATTAGAAGGCAGGCATTGTGCCTGCCACCTCAAATATCAACATTATTGCCCAGATGTGGGTGGCAGGTCCCGTCAGGAGATACTGTAACCCTCCTCGGAGTCCAATTCCTGCACGGACACTTTCATCAAGACTAAACTCCTATCCGAAAATGCTCCCACATCAAAACAGTTTTACTCGCCCACTTGCTTCACTCTTGCCAGTAGCAAGTCTGCAACTCATGCATTTGGCAAAGGGGTTTATTATAGAGAAACCCGGACTCTGCATCAAGTGGTCACATTATCACTTTCAGATATTTCTATTGAACCAAAGATACAAAACTAGGAAACTGCCAGACTATCTCACTAGGTGGACACTCTTCTGTAATCCTGCGTAGCTTCTTCAAGTCCCTTTAAAGGACCAAAAACTACTATTAATAGGTATTTTAAGCTGTAATCATTAAAAACAGAAGTGCTACATCACCTGTCTTTCGCCCTGACTCTCTAAGTGAACATAAAGACACACCAAAAGGTTGAAAACAAAGCTAGCTGGGACAATCGCTGTATCTATACAGCAGCCAATACCTTGAAAATTTGGGCAGAAGTATATAAGGAATTCTTAAACATCATGCACAATCCATGACACTTAAATGGGTTTTAGCTGAGGTTTTGTCCATGTTGCTCTGAATTTGTAAGGATAGATCAGTGAACCCCTTAGCCTCACCAGAAAGCATATTCTTCCCACTGCAGTTTACTATACAATTTAGACCTAATTAGATGAGGCATTAGCAGCACCTAATGTAGAGCCTCCAGCATCCACTGCCCTTTACATCAAAGGCTTTTTGGGTCCACCTTCAGGATTGGCATACTCACCAGACATTTCACAATCCTAACGCATACTTCAAGTTACTTTCTGACTACCTCAGATTTGCTGCACTCATTGTGGACTTCATGTGGATCACAACTTCTTGATAAGAAGGTTACAGTTAAGTGTCGATGTGAACCTTGAAACCAGCTCTTCTGGATTCTTATCAGAAATCCTGCATAAAAAGTCAGCCATCTGGGCTCTGATCTGCTGTAAAAGATGAAGACTTAAGTGACCTTAATTAACCTGTCCTGTACCCTACCCTTATGGAATACTATCTGTAGTAGGCTGTGGCTATATTAGACTTCCTGGAACACACCGCTGAAAAGAACTGATGTGTTCAGATCATCTGTGTAGGGCTGTGATTTGTAATTTAAACTTCTAGTTGTATTCTGAGGTAACCATAAAATAAATTCAACCATAAACTGGGGTCCACCAAGTGGGGAAAGGGGTGAGAGAGAGAGTAATCTTGATTTTTTTGTTGTTGTTGTTGTTAACTTTTTATTTGAATAGTGCTTTTTTGTTGTTTTTGGAACTCCTCTTTTTAAATCATCAGATCTCATGAGACTCACTCACCATCATGAGAACAGCATGGGAAAGACTTGCCCCCATATGATTCAATTACCTCCCACTGGGTCCCTCCCACAACATGTGGGAATTTAACATGAGATTTGGGTGGGGACATAGCCAAACCATATCACTACTGAAATCTCATCTTGAATTGTAACTCCCACAATTCCCATGGGTCATGGGGGGAACCTAGTGGGAGGTGATTGAATCATGGGGGTGGGTTTTTCCTGTACTGTTCTCATGGTAGTGAGTAAGTCTTATGAGATCTGATGGTTTTTAAAACAGGAGTTTCCCTGCACAAGTTCTCTTCTTTGATCTCCCACCATGTAAGAGGTGGCTTTCACATTCTGCCATGATTGTGAGGCCTCCCCAGATGTAAGTCCATTAAATCTCTTTATTCTGTAAATTGCCAAGTTGCAGGTATGTCTTTATCAGCAGCATGAAAATGGGCTAATACAGTAAATTGGTACCCACTGAATGGGACGCTACTGTAAATACTGAAAAATGTGGCAGTGACTTTGGAACTAGGTAACAGGCAGGGGTTGGAACAGTTTGGAGGCCTCAGAGAAGACAGGAAAATGCGGGAAAGTTTGGAACTTCCTAGAGACTTATTGAATGGCTTTGCCCAAAATGCTGATAGTGATATGGACAATAAAGTCCAGGCTGAGGTGGTGTCAGATGGAAATGAGAAATTTGTTGGGAACTGGAGCAAAGGTGACTCTTGATATGTTTTAGCAAAGAGACTGGCAGCATTTTGCCCCTGCACTAGACATTTGTGGAACGTTGAACTTCAGAGAGATGACTGAAGGTATCTATCTGGCATAAGAAATTTCTAAGCAGCAGTATTCAAGAGGGGACATGGGTGCTGTTAAAGGCATTCAGTTTTATAAGGGAAGCAGAGCATAACAGTTCAGAACACTTGCAGCCTGAGAATGTGATAGAAAAGAAAATCCCATTTTCTGAGGAGAAATTCAAGCCAGCTGCAGAAATTTGCATAACTAACGAGGAACTGAATGCTAATCCCCAAAACAATGGGGAAAATGTCTCCAGGGCATGTCAGAGGTCTTCATGGCAGCCCCTCCCATCGCAGGCCTGGATGCCTAGGGGAAAAAAATGGCTGGGCCCAGGTCTCCATGCTCTGTGCAGCCTAGGAACTTGCTGCCTGTTTCCCAGCCACTCCAGCCATGGCTGAAAGGGGCCAACATAGAGCTTGGGCTGTGACTTCAGAGCCTTGGCAGCTTCCACACGATGTTGAGCCTGTGTGTGCACAGACAGCAAGAATTGAGGTTTGGGAACCTCCACCTAGATTTCAGAGGATGTATGGAAACACCTGGATGTCCAGCCAGAAGTTTGCTGCTGGTTGGAGGGGCTCTCATGGAGAACCTCTGCTAGGACAGTGCAGAAGGGAAATGTGAGATTGGAGACCCCCAACAGAGTCCCTACTGGGGCGCCCCCTAGTGGAGCTGTGAGAAGAGAGCCACTGTCCTCCAAACCCCAGAATTGTAGATCCACTGACAGCTTACAGGGCATGCCTGGAAAAGTCGCAGACACTCAGTGACAGCCCTTGAAAGCAGCCAGCTGCAAAGCCACAGAGCAGAGTGGCTCGAGACCATGGGAACCCACCTCTTGCATCAACCTGACCTAAATGTGAGACATGGAGTCAAAGGAGATCATTTTGAAGCTTTAAGATTAGACTGCCCCACTGGATTTCAGACTTGCATGGGGCCTGTAGCCCGTTTGTTTTGGCCAATTTCTCTCATTTGGAATGGTTGTTATTTACCAAATGCCTGTACCCACATTGTATCTTGGAAGTAAGTAATTTGCTTTTGATTTTACAGGCTTATAGGTGGAAGGGACTTACTTTGTCTGAGATGAGACTTTGGAATGTGGACTTTTGACTTAAGGCTGAAATAAGTTAAGACTTTGGGGGACTGTTGGGAAGGCATGATTGGTTTTGAAATTTGAGGACATGACATTTGGAAGGGGCTAGGGGCAAAAAGATTGGTTTGGCTGTGTCACCATCCAAATCTCATTTTTAATTTTAACTCCCACAATTCCCATGTGTCCTGGGAAGAACCTGGTTAGAGGTGATTGAATCATGGGGGCAGGTCTTTCCTGTGCTGTTCTAGTGACAGTGAATAAGTCTCACAAAATCCGATGGTTTACAAAACAGGGATTTCCCTGCAAAATATCTCTTCCCTTGTCTGCCACCATGTGAGATGCACCTTTCACCTTCCACCATGATTGCAAAGCTTCCCCAGCCACATTGAACTGTAGGTCCATTAAATCTCTTTCTTCTGTAAATTGTCCAGTCTCAGGTGTATCTTTATCAGCAGCATGAAAACGGACTAATACAAGAACCAAGAACAAAAACCATATGATTGGCTGGATGCAGTGGCTTATGCCTGTAATCCCAGCACTTTGGGAGGCCAAAGTGGGCAGATCATGAGTTCAGGAGTTCGAGACCAGCCTGCCCAACATGGCAAAACCCCGCCTCTGCTGAAAATACAAAAAATTAGCTGGGCATGGTGGCCTGCACCTGTAATCCCAGCTACTCGGGAGGCTGAGGCAAGAGAATTGCTTGAACCCAGGATGCGGAGGTTGCAGTGAGCTGAGATCACGCCACTGTGCTCTGGCATGGGCAAGACTCTGTCTCAAAAACAAAACAAAACAAAACAACATTATTTTAAGAGATGCTGAAAAAGCATTTGATAAAAGTCAACATTGCCTTATGAGAAAAACCCTCAGCAAACTGGGCATAGAAGAAACATACCTCAACATCATAAAGACCATATAAGACAAACGCATAGCAAGCATTGTACTGAACAGGGAAAATTCGAAAGCTTTTCCTCTAAGATCTGAAATAAGACAAGGATGCCCCACTTTCACCACTTTTATTCAACATAACACTTAAAGTCCTGGCCAGAGCAATTAAGTAAGAGAAAGAAATAAAAGGCATCCAAATTAGAAAGGAAGAACTCAGATTAGCCTCAATCACAGATATCATGATCTTTTGCTAAGAAAAACCTAGACTAACAAAAAAACCGTTAGAACTGATAAATGAATTCAATATGCTGTAAAATACAAATTTAACATATAAATGTCAGTAGTATTTCTACACATGAACAGTGAATAATCTGAAAAAGAAGTCAAGATAAAAGTATTTTGTGACAAAGCTGTAGTAACCAAGACAACATGATACTGGTAAAAACAAAACAAACAAAAAAAGATATACCAATGCCAGACATAAATCCACATATTTATAACCAACCCAACTCATTTTGACAAAGGTACAAATAACATACATTGGGAAAAGGACTGTCTCTTCCATAAAGAAAACCTGGATATCTACACAAAGAATAGATTTCCCTATCCATTTTATATGGTGGGAGATAGGAGATACCCCTATCTTCCACTATATAATAAAATAAAATCAAAATTGATTAATGATTTAAATATAAGACCCGAAACTATGAAAGTCCTAGAAGAAAACACTGAAGAAATGCTTGACAACATTGGCCTGGGCAAATATATTTTGAATGATACCTCAAAAGCACAGACAATAAAAGCAAAACTAGAAAAACTGGATTACATTGAGCTAAAACGCTTCTGTAAAGCAAAAGAAATGATCAACAAAGTGAGGAGACGACCTGCAGAATGAACGAAAATATTTCGAAGTATTCATCCAACAAAAAATCAATAACCAGAATACACAAGAAATTCAAACAACTCAGTAGCAAAACAAACAAACAAACAAACAAACAAACAAAATTCACAAATGGGCAAAAGCCTTGAATTGGTATTTCTCAAAAGAAGACAATAGAGTTTTCCATGAAGACATAATATAGTTGAACTCAAAATTCTTGATGATATATATAATTTCACCTTTAGAACTCAATAATGGTAGTTCTTTAGTACTATTTTAAAGAAAGTGATGAGCTGGAGGAATTTTCTTTGTGATCTTATTTTTTCATTTGCAATAAATGTCCCTTGCTTACAAAATTTAAAATAGTGTATTAGGAGCTTATAATAAAAAAGCAATATATTTCACTCTTTCCTATCCCTTGTCTTTTATCAGACATTTTAAACTGTTTCTCTTCTTGGTTCTTCTATTGTTTATTTCCACATCTCTGAAACATATGCTTATAATGATATTTTTTATCATGAACTTATGCTTTTATCTATTTTCTCCTTGATCTGAAAGATGGTGGTATATCTTCTTTCAATTAAACTATGCATTTCTTACCCTCTTCTCCCACTCATGTTTCATTTTCCATATTTTAAACATAATTAGATTAATATTTTATTTCCTTTGATGCATAATTCTCTGTGATATACTTAAATAATATAATAAGATTATTTGTAATTCCATCAACTAGAAAATATATCTTGATCCTTGACATTTTCTTTCACATTTTATCTCTGCCTTTTCAACCTTACATTCTCTCTTATCTGGAAAGTTATTTTACATTTTCAAGTATGACAAAATTTACTTTCTACTTCAGTCATAATTAAGACTTCTATATTTGTATATAGTGTGTATATATATATATATTATATATATATTATATATATATATATTTTATATATATATATTATATATATATTTTATATATATATATTATATATATATATATTTTATATATATATTATATATATATTTTATATATATATATATTTTATATATATATTTTATATATATATTTTATATATATATTTTATATATATATATTTTATATATATATATATTTTATATATATATTTTATATATATATATATTTTATATATATATATTTTATATATATATATATTTTATATATATATATATTTTATATATATATTTTATATATATATATATTTTATATATATATATATATATATATATATATATATATTCTTTTTTTTTTTGAGATGGAGTCTCACTCTGTTGCCCAGGCTGGAGTGCAGTGGTGCAATCTCGGCTCACTGCAACCTCCGTATCCTGGGCTCAAGCAATTCTCCTGCCTCAGCCTCCCAAGCAGCTGGGATTACAGGTGTGGGCCACTGTGCCCAGCTAATTTTTGTATTTTCAGTAGAGATGGGCTTCTGGCATGTTGGTCAGGCTGGTCTCAAACTCCTGACCTCAGTTGATCCGCCCACTTCGGCCTCCCAAAGTGCTGGGATTACAGGCGTGAGCCACCGTGTCTGGCTGTATATAGTACAATTTTAAAAGTGCAAAATAAAAAAAAATTGTATTTTCATGACATAAATGTAACCAATGTTAAATAAATTCTTCTCATGCAATGCAAACTCAATTTTTTCTTTCATCATCATATAGTTTTTTTACATATATACATTTTTTATTTTTGTATTACAGTTTTATTGAAATAAAACATGTCATACAATGTATCCACTTATATTATGCAATTCAGTAGTTTTCCATATATACTCAGAGCTCTACAACCATTACCACAATCAATTTTAAAACATTTTTATTAAAATTTTTTTATTGATATAAAATACCTGTACATATTTTGGGAGTACATGTGACATTTTGATGTCTGTATATAATGCATAATGATCAAACCGACATAACTGGGATATCCATTGCTTCAAACGTTGATCTTTTCTTAGTGTTGGGAACATTAAAATTCTTCTAGCTATTTTGAAATATACAATAAATTACTGTTAACTATAATTTTCCTACTGTACCATTGGAATACTAGAACTTACCCATTTTAACTATATTTTTGTACCCATTTACCAATTTCTTTTCATCCCCGCTCCTCCCTTTCCTTCCCAGCCCTGGTAATTCTACTGTCTACCTCCATAAGTTCCACATTTCTAGCTTCCACACATTAGTGAGAATATGTGACATTTGTCTTTCTGTACCTGTCTTATTTCATTTAACATAATGATTTCCTGTTCCTTCCACATTGCCAGAAATGACAATATTTCATTCTTTTATGAAGGAATTATATTTTATTTTGTATCTATACCACATTTTAAAATCACTCATTCATTAATGGATACTTAGGTTGATTTTATGTATTGACTACAGTGAATAGTGCTGCAATAAACATGTAGATATACAAATACTAATTTCTTTTATTTTGGATACACACCCAGGAGTGGGATTGCTGGATCATATTGGTAGTTCTATTTTTAGTTTATTTTTTTCCATAATGGCTTTACTACTTTGCATTCCCACCAATTGATTTGGGATACAAGCATTCCCCTTTCTCTACATCCAGGCCAACATTTGTTATTTTCAGTCTTTTGGATAATAACCATTTTAACTGTAATGAGATGATATCTCAATGTGTTTTTCATTTGCATTTCCTTGATGATTAATGATGTTGAACATTTTTTATATGCCTGTTGGCCTTCTTGTTCAGCAACATACATATATTCTCAATAAGGAAGGTCTTAGGAACTGCACAACCCAAGTTCTTTTCTTATGAAAAGTTAAGTTTACTAAGATCTACTTTATATGAATGTTCGCCATAAGATTATTGGTAAATAAAAATTAAGAACTTATACAAATGTTCTTCAAAAAGGAAAGGGTTAATTAAATGAGTTTATATCCATGTCTTAGAATAATGTGAAATCATTAAAGATGCAATTTCCCAGTATCTCCTGACCTAAATATGTTCCCCTGTTATATTAAGAGAAAAAATACAGGCCATAAAATATACATTCTGAATTCTGAAATAAAATACAGGCGAGGCCAGACACGGTGGCTCCGGCCTGTAATCTCAGCACTTAGGGAGACCAAGGCAGGTGAGGCACTTGAGCCCAGGAATTCAAGACCAGACCAGGCAACATGATAAATAAAACTCCGTCTCTACAAAAAAGCAAAAAGTAACCATGTGTAGTTGTTTATGCCTGTAGTTCTACTAATCAGGAGATTGACATGGGAGGAACACCTGAGCTTGAAAAGTCAATGTGCAGAGAGCTGTGATGACATCATTGCACTCCAGCCCTCCAGTTTGGGAGACAGAGTGAGACCTTATCTCTAATAAGAAAATAAATAACGCATATATATATATATATATATATATATATATATACACACACACATATTTATTTACAAGAATATAT
This sequence comes from Symphalangus syndactylus, assembly GCF_028878055.3. Classification (NCBI taxonomy): domain Eukaryota; kingdom Metazoa; phylum Chordata; class Mammalia; order Primates; family Hylobatidae; genus Symphalangus; species Symphalangus syndactylus. The sequence goes on from NC_072443.2 coordinate 21,085,779, forward strand.
ATATATATATATATATATGAAACATTTATACTGAAAAAGCAACCCAGGGAGAGCCCATTGAGTCTCCAAAATAACCAGGTAACAGTGTATTTACTTTTATAGTAAGAAAATATTTTATAATACTTGTATAAACTGTTGATTCCCTTGTTTCATCCTTTGTTGACTATTTGTATACCAACTCCACCCCTCGTACATTCAAATTACCCTATCTCTACTTACTGCTTTGGAAATTAATATGACATAAAAGTAAAAATGAGCCTGGTTTTGGTTTTGTGTTTCAAACCTCATGGAGAAAATGTCCTCAGATCCTAGAGATTTATACCCATATATAATAAATATTAGGAGTATAAAATGTTATATCTATTATTTTTCTTACTTTTCCAGAAAAATAGTCTTTTAGAATGTGGCAAAAATAACATGGGGAAAATGATAAGCTTCTAAAAGCAAATAGGGTCCTTAAAAGAGCCCAGATTTGTGGATAGCTCCCAAGGCTTAGTAATAGGGTTAAAGGATGGGAAGTATCAAGTCTTTCAGATGGTTTGAGTTGCAAGGGCAAAGGAAACCTGAATGCAGGTCCACTGCTACCACATGTCAACTTCATGTGAATTAGAAAACTGCTTTCTCTAGGAATATGAAGACAGCTATCTTAGGGTAAACACAATGCCTTTCTACAAAGTAAAAGGAACATCTTGCCATGTGCCAGAAAGGCTTGGCAAGTAGACTGCTCAGGGTGAATTTCAGCATCCATCCACTCTCTTGACTGAGCACTTTTGGAGAATGCAAAAGCTACACAAAGCTATATAGCTATCTCACCTGTAGTCTGACTGAAGACCTAGCCAAATTGAAAGGACCCAGCAGATGCAACATATACATTTTCTTAGACATTCTTAAAGTTCTTCATGTCCCAGAGTGGACTTGGAGTAGCCAAATGAGTTCCATGCAACTAGGAGTAATAGGGACATAGCTTAGAGAGTCATCATACCTTTATAAAGAATGAAGGATGGATTGGTTGCAATGAGAATGAATAGACAATTGAACACAAGATGAAATATGTCTCTGCTGAAGCTAGTGTTAACAGACAACATTGAGACCAGATCTTCCTGATCACAACACTGAGATTAAATATCCCTAACATCACCTCCACCATCACCAACAGTAACAAAATCTTATTACAAGCAGAGCCATAACCCTGGAGAAGAGTGGGGGCATTGCTGAAATTAAAAAGAAGATAATATTTCTGACAAAATAGAAATCTGAAATCAAAATTGAGTTTTAAAGAATATTATATGTCCTGCACCTAAGTTTGTGGAATGAAAGATATATATTTGCTGACTTTGAATAGCAAATATCATTGTCACCTTTAACAATAACCATGCCCTGATGAGAATTCTAGAATCTCCTGGAAATCACTCTGCGTATTTTACATTTCTACCTCATAACAAAGGAATACCTGAAGTATGAAATATAGTTGAGCACAATATTTAAGACTATATTGTATAGCTTTGTAAGGATAAACAGCATAGCACTGGTATCAACCTGGACAAATTTTGAAAAAAAAAATACTGAGTGACTTGATAAATTTTAACTTTAGTCCTAAGCATTTTGAAATTTATTGACAATTTAACCTTCAAGGCTTCACAACTTGCAGGACCATTCTGTTCAACTTTTACTTGATTACCCAATGATGAATGTTTACTCTTCTCTATGAAAATTAAAGAACTAACATTGACAGTAGTCACTTTACTAACTCAGTGAGGTTTATTTTAATACCTTCTCCCTCATGCATCCCAATGCCTCCTAATGCAGTCTGTTGTTAATCCTCACTTCATCTGATTCTAATGTCACCATTCATGAATCATCATTTTCTTCATTTCTGTGGCATCCAATCTTGTGGTACACAATTTTTCAAGTGTATTGTAAAGACTCCATTTTTTTTTACCTCTATTAGAAGAACAACTAATCTCAATCATTATCTTTATAAGTTAAGCTTGCCCTACCCCAGCAATATTAATAAGAAATCACTGTTAGATCACACAACCTAAAGAATCAAGAGAAACTATTGTATTTTATGATTCTGAAGGGTTTTTTTTTACTAAATTTATCAAAAGTCAAGCTCCTTTCCTAGAACTCAGAACAATGATAAACCCAGAGTACAAAAATCACCCAAGCTTCCAAAATTCCATTAATGCTTTCACAAGCTCTGTCTATATAACTAATTCTTTATAATATTAACTTTTCTATGTATTAATATATTAGAGTTAATATATATAGAGAGAGTTAATATATTATTTATATCCTACCTTTTAGAAATCAGGGCCAAATATAAAGGTAATTATACTAATTTTAGTTGTTATTAAAAGTCAAATTCGAAATTCGAAAATATTTGGCTTAAATAATGAAGACATATATTTCTCAAGCATTAAGAAACTTGCTGAAAAATCTTCCTGGTTATATATTCTATACCATTATCTATAAGAGAGTTGTTTATTCCACTAATGAGCACAGAAAGTCAGCAGATGTCTAGAACCAATTTGGCAGCTGCTAAACTTTATATCCATAATCCAAGAAGCCATTAGTTGAAAATAATTTTTAGAAACTAAAATGTCAGAATTCGGCCAATGCTTCATCCATAGGAAACCTAGAATTGGAAGATCATATTGCTGTACAATGTTTCTCCCTAAAAATCAGCTTAAAATATTGGTTAAGCACTACCTGAAATATTCACATAGAATCCTCAGTATCATAGTTAAACATATTTAAATTTTGCCAACATTCTTAAACTTAATATATCAAATTTTAAATGTGTGTATCGGCTCTTTTAGAGACTGGAGCTGTGAGAGGCAAAGAATAAATATTGCAGATTACAGCTTTGTAGGCCTTATCATAATTAGGTTTTCTATGGAATCCACAGTTTATCAGGCTATGGCTAATTGATGCCATTGACCCTGAATTTTCTGCTTCTGATCCAAACTTAACCTGTAATTTGTTTTACTGCTTTGAAAGACTTTTTTTGTCGTTTTAATACATAATATTTTACATATTTATGGGTTATGTGGGAGTATTTACAAGCATAGAATGTGTGATGATCAAGTTAGGGTATTTGGAGTATCCCTCACTATGAGTATTTATTATTTAAGTATGTTGATTACATTTTAAGTCATCTCTTTTACCTGCTTTGAAATATACAAAATATTATTACTAACTATAGTCACTCTAGCCTGCCATCAATTTTTAGAACTTATTTCTTCTATCTAACTGTATGTTGTACTCTTTAAACTATCTCTCTTCATCCCCCTCTTATCCACACCACCTTTCCAGCCTCTGGTATCTATCATTCTATTCTCCATCTCCATGAGGCAAGTACTTTATCTCCTGCTAAAAGTGAGAACATGCAGTATTTTATTTTTCTTGCCTTTTTGTGCCTGGCTTATTTAACTTAATATAATGACGTCCAGTTCCATCCACGTTGCTGCAAATGACATAATTTTATGCTTTTTATGGCCAGATAGTATTCCATGGTGTATATATTCTACATTTACTTTATTCATTCATTCATTGATGGACATGTTGGTTGATTTCATCATTGCCATTGTGAGTAGTGCCGCTAATGATAAACCAATGATAAACATGGTAGTGCATTTATCCTTTGATATACTGATTTATTTCCCTTTGGGCAAATTCCAGTAGTGGGATTGCTGGATTGTATGATAATTCTATTTTACGTTTTTGGGGGAATCTCCATAGTGTTTTACATAATGGTTGGACCAATTTACTTTCCCACCCATAGTATACAAGACAGACATTTTTTCCACATCCTCACCAGCATCTGTTATTTTTGTCTTTTTAGTAATAGCCATTCTAACTGCAGTAAGATGGTATTTCTTCATGATTTTGATTTGTTTCTCTGATGATTAGTAATACTGACCATTTTTTCATAAATCTGTTGCCCATTTATATGACTTTTTTGGAGAAATGTCTGTTTATATCCTTTGCCTACTTTTAAATGAGATTATTTGCTTTTTTACTGTTCAGTTGATTAAGTTTCTTGTATTTTTTATATTAGTACCTTGTTGGATGAATGGTATGCAAATGTTTTCTCCCATTTGACAGATTGTCTTTTCACTCTGTTGATTATTTCCTTTGCTAAGCAGAAGCTTTTTAGGTTAATGCAGGCCTTATATGTAGGTCTTATTCATGAAATCTTTGTCCAAACCAATATCCTGGATTGTTTTTCCTATGTTTTCTTCTAGTAGTTTTATACTTACAGGCCTTATGTTTAAGTCTTTATCTTAGGTTGATGTTTATAAATGGTGAGAGAGGTCAAGTTTCATTCTTCTGCATGTGGAAATCTAATTTTTCCAGCACCATTTATTTAAGACTGTGTCATTTCCACAGTGCTTTTTTTTTTTTTTTTTTTTTTTTTGGTGTCTTTGCAAAAATTGGTTTGCTGTAAATACATGAATTTACTTCTGGACTCTATTTTTTTTCCATTGGTCTATATATCTATTTTTATATTAATATCATGATGTTGGCCGGGCACAATGGCTCACGCCTGTAATCCCAGCACTTTGGGAGGCAAAGGCAGGCAGATCATGAGGTCAGGAGTTTGAGACCAGCCTGGCCAACGTGGTGAAACCCCATCTCTACTAAAAGTACAATAATTAGCCGGGTGTGGTGGTGGGCAACTGTAATTCCAGCTACTTAGGAGGCGGAGACAGGAGAATCACTTGAACCTGGGAGACGGAGGTTGCAGTGAGCAGAGATTCTGCCATTGCACTCCAGCCTGGGTGACAAGAGTGAGACTCTGTCTCAAAAAATATATATATTTATATACACCATGCTGCTTTGGTTGCTATAGCCATTTAATATATTTTTGAGTCAGATAGTGTAGTATTTCCAGTTTCGTTTCATTTGCTCAAAATTGCTTTGGCTATTTGGGCTCATTTTTGTTCCATTTAAATTTTGGGATTGATTTTTCTAATTCCATGAAAAATGACATTGGTATTTTGATAGAGATTGCATTGAATCTGAATACTGCTTTGAGCAGTATGGTCATTTTAACAATATTAATTCTTTTGATTCATGTGCATGAGATGTCTTTCCCATGCTCATGGATCAAAAGAATGAATGTCAAAATGGGATGTCTTTCCATTTGTTTCAGTCCTCTTCAGTTTCTTCCAACAGTATTTGTAGTTTTCTTTGCAGAAATCTTTATGTCCATGGTTAAATTTATTCCTAGGCATTTTTTTTGGTGGCTATTGTAAATGTGATTGCCTTCTTGATTTATTTCTCAACTAGTTCATTGTTGGTGTATAAAAATGCTACTCAATTTATCAGATCTAACTTTTTTTTTTTTTTTGGTGGAGTCCTTAGGTGGTTCTAAAAGAATATTTTATAATCAGCAAAGAGTGACCATTTGACTTCCTGTTTTCCAATTTGGATGCCTTTTATTTCCTTCTCTTGCCTGATTGCTCTGGCTAGGACTCCTAGTACTATGATATGTCATAGTGATACATCATGTGATATATCATGTTTATTGATTTACATATGTTGAACGGTACTTGTATCCCTGGGATTAATCCCACTTAATCATGGTGTATATTTTTTAAATATGTTGTTGGATTTGGTTTGCTATTTCTTTGTTGAGAATTTTTGTGAATTTTTGTGTCTAGGTTTACCAGAGATATTGATATGCAGTTTTCTTTTTGTGTTGTATCCTTATCTGGTTTTGATATCAGGCTAATGCTGAGCTCATAGAATGTCTGAGGAAACTCTCTTCTCTATTTTTCTTTTTTAGAATAATTTGAGGAAAACTGATGTTAGTTATTCTTTGAAAGTTTGGTAGTATTTGGCAGTAAAGTCATCCAGTCCTCTTTTCTCTGTCAGGAAACTTTTTTTTTTTTTTTTAATTTGTTTGATCCATTATTTGTTCTCGGTCTTTTCAGGTTTTCTATTTCTTCCTGATTCAATCTAGGTAGGTTGTATAGAAATAGATAAATGTTCAGAAGTTTATCTGTTTCTTCTAGGTTTTCCAATTAGTTGATGCATAGTTACTCACAATAGTCTTTAGTGATCTTTTTTAATTCTATGGTATCAGTTATAATGTCTTATTTGTTGTCTTTGATTTTATTTATCTGGTTCTTTTCTATTTTTTTCTTAGTCTAGCTCAAAGATTGTCAGTTTTGTTTGTTTTCTCAAAAACACTTTTTCTTTTTGATATCTTGTATTTTTTCAGTCTCAATTTCACTTAGTTCTGCTCTGATCTTTTAGTATTTTTTTCCTTCTACTAATTTTTGGTTTTGTTTCTTCTTGCTATTCTAGTCCCTTAATGTATTGTTAGATTTTGTACATTATGGGTTTTTTTTTTTTTTTTTTTTTTTTTTTTGTAGACAGCATTTTACTCTGTCACCCAGGCTGGAGTGCAGTGGTGCAATCTCGGCTCACTGCAACCTCTGCCTCCCGGGTTCAAGTGATTCTCGTGCCTCCGCCACCCTAGTAGCTGGAATTACAGGCATGCAGCACCATACCTGGCTAATTTTTGTAATTTTAGTAGAGACAGGGTTTCACCATGTTGGCCAGGCTGGTATCGAACTCCTGGCCTCATGTGATCTGCCCACCTTGGCTGGCCTCCCAAAGTGCTGAGATTATAGGCATGAGCCACTGCTCCCAGCGGTATGTTATGTTTTGATTTTCATTTGTTTCAAGAAATTTTGTGATTTCCTTCTTAACATCTTCCTTGACCCAAAGGTCACTTAGAAGCATGTTTGATTTTCATGTATTTCTACAGTTTTTAAAGTTTCTCTTATTATTTATTTCTAGTTTTATTTCACCATGGCCCAAGAAGATAGTTGATATAATTTTGATTTTTTAAAATTTTTTGAGATTTATGTGTCCTGACATATGATCTATCCTGGAGAATGTTCCATGTGCCAATGAAAAAATTGTGTATTCTGTAGCTATTGGATGAAATGTTATATAAATGCCTGTTAGGTCCATTTGATCTAAATATATAAATCCAATATTTCTTTGTTAACTTTCGGTCTCAATGATATATCTAATGCTGAGATTGGAGTATTGAAGTCCCCAGCTATTATTGTATGGAAGCCTATCTCTCCCTTTAAATCTAATAACATTTGCTTTATATACCTGAGTACTCTGGTGTTGGATGCATATATGTTTAGTATTGTTAAATCCTCTTGTTGAATTGATCCCTTTATCATCATGTAATGATATTCTTTGTCTTTTTTTTTACTGCTTTTGATAGAAGTTATATATTTTTTTCTGATATAAGTATAGCTGCTTCTGCTCCTTTTTTTTTTTTTTTTTTTTTTTTTTTTTTGCATGGACTATCTCGTTCCATTCCTTTACTTTCAGTCTATGTGTGTCTTTACAGGTGAGATGAGATTCTTATAGGCATCCTATAATTGGGTCATTTTTCTCATACATTCAGTCAGCATATATCTTTCAAGTGCAAAGTTTAATCCATTTACAGTAATGGTTGTTACTGATACGTGAAGGTTTATTCCTGTCATTTTATTATTTTTTATTGGTTTGCATGTCCTTTGTTTCTTCATTTCTCTCTTATTGTTTATTATTGTTGTTTGGTGGTTTGCTGTCATGGCAACACTTGCATCTTTACTCTTTCTTGCTTGTGTGTTTTCTCTAGCAGTGGTTTTAATATTTTCCTTTGTTTTCATGGTACTAAATATCATTCTTTCACTTTCGGGTATGACACTCCCTTAAGTATGGCTCATCTAGAATGATGACTTCTCTTGGCTATTGCTTGTCTAGGAAAGACTTTATTTTTCTTTCATTTATGAATGATAATTTTGCTGGATCCAGTACCCTTAGTTAATAGGGTTTTATCTTTTATCACTTCGATGTGTCATTCCATTCTCTCCTGGCCTGTAAAATTTCTGCTGAAAAGTCTGTTGTTAGTGTGATGAGGGATCCTTTATAAGTGACTAGATGGTTTTCTCTTGATGTTTTAGCTATTTTCTTTTTGTGTCTTACTTTTGGCAGTTTAAGTATAATGTACTATAGGGAGCCCTTTTTGTATTGAATCTGTTTGGGGATCACTGAGGCTCCTGTATATGGATTTCTAAATCTCTTGCTAGACTTGGAAAGTTTTAACTTGTTATTTTGTTAAATAGGTTTTCCAAATCTTTCATTTTCTCTTTGCTTCCTGGGATACTGAAAATTTGAATGTTTGGTCACTTTATGGTATCCAATGTGTCATGTAGACTTTGGTCGTTTTTTTTCATTTTTCTCTATTTTTGTCTGACTGAGTTATTTCAAAAGAACTGTCTTCAAGTACAGAGATTCTTCTGCTTGATCCAGTCTATTGTTGAAGCTTTCAAATGTGTTTTGCATTTCATTTAAATTATTAATTTCCTGAAGTGTGTTTGGTTCTTTGTTGTGATAGCTGTTTGGCAAATTTCTCATTCATGTGCTGAGTTGTTTTTCTGATTTCTTTGTATTGTTGTTCAGTATTCTCTTGTATTTTGCTGAGTTTATTTAAAATTCGCGTTTTGAATTCTTTTTGTGGGATTTTACAAATTTGTTTTTGATTGAGGTCTGTTGCTACAGAATTGATGCATTCCTTTGTAGGTGTCATATATTTTCTTGCTTTTTGATGTTTCCCTTATACTTATGTTGATATCTGCACATCTGCTGTAATAGCCACTTCTTCTCTTTTGGTTGAGTTTGCTTTCATAAGGAAGGACTTTCTCCTGAAGATGTATCTATGTTATTGGTTGGGTAAGGCACTTTGGCTTTGAATCTGAGTGCATGTAGTGGTGCAATGTCTGTGTGATTTCTTTGGCTATAAATAATGTCCGTGGTGTCTGTGATTTCCTAGGTGGCTTAGGGTTTGGTTATTAATGGATGCTGTGGTGAAATGTTCCTGGGGACTAGGATGCTGGATGAGTCAGTTTTAAGGCCCCAGTGATGGTGGAAGTGGGTTGAGTGTGGCTATTCTTGGGCTCCAGCATGATACACACTCGCACTAGTGTTAGCAGGTCCAGGCAGGCTGATTCTTGGCCTCTACATAGCTTGCTTGAATGCCAGTAGTGGCAAAGTTGGGCTTAGCAAGTAGATAGGTTCTCCATCCCCTGTACAGCCAACATGGTATAGTCAATGGCAATAGCATTAGCAAGACAACCCTCTGTGTCCTGAGAAGTGTGTGCTGGTATTGGTAATGGCTGTGATGGACTGGGTGGACCAGTTTCCAGGCTCGCAGGTGGCATGTGCAGGTAGGTGCCAGCCATGGCACCGGGTGGGTAGGCCCAATCTCAGGCCTCTGGGAGAAGTGCTCAGGTGCCAACAGTGGTGGACTGCACTGGCCAATCCCCAGTTCACCAAATTGTATGCTCTGGCACAAAGCAGTGAGGGACAAAGCTGGGATGGTAGGCTTGTCCTCAGGCCCCCCTTAGATAGGCAGGTGCCAGCCATGGTAGGCAGGAGCCAGGCAATCAATCCACAGGCCTGCAATAGAATGTTTGGGTAAGAGCTGTAGCAGCCTTGTTACAACCCTGCGATAGGGGAGGGTAGGCCGATCATCAGTGGTGGCTGCATAGGCCAGCAGGTGGGGAACGCTTGCCATACTCGTGCCTCAGCACAGCAAGGGTAACCTGTGCCTCTCTTGTGCTTTAGTCTATGCAGCAGCAGCAGCTCGTGCTTTGCTCATGTCTTAGCCCTGGCACTGCTGGACCCCATGACAGTGAGCATCTGTTTGGGGCTGGGCTCTAAAATGGTGCCTTGCTGTAGCTGCTTAGGTCTTAGGGAGTGTGTTGGACCACACACAAACTCTTTCCTTCGGGCAGTGCCATCACACGATTTCCTAGTAACTCCCTATGTTAGTTTCAGGGCCCCTGAGGGTTGACGGGCTCTCCTATGGCTAGGATTTCAGGAGTCTACAGAGGGAATGTGGACTTCTGGGGATCTCTCCCTTACCCTTTGTCTGCACTTGGGAGTTTCTCCCAGCTCCCATCCAAAAAGGCTGCCTCACTTCCCTGTCCTTCCTTGCCTTAGATGTTCCCTGTCACTTTTCTCTTAAATTCCAGTGTTCTCTCTTGGATGAACTGTTCAAGGTGCACTTCTCTATTCATTACTTGTGTTCTTCTCAGTGGAGGAGGTAAATAACAGATGCGTCTAGTCATCTATGTTGAAGCCCATCCCTTTGAATGATTCTTGGGAAAGTTTTAAATAATTTTCTGAGAAAAAAAATCTTGCTTCAAGAATCCTTTTGATCCAACCTGATAAAGAATAAGACAAGCCTCCACTTGAGAGATAACATATGTCAGAATTGTAAATTGGCATGGAAGATGTTACCTCTACCATCGAATTTTAAATCATAGTGATAGTCAACAATGTAAAATATGGGACTCCAGTTACTACTGTCAATTATAATATTGAATCTACTGAAAACTGAAAACTGGTACTTGTCATAAACTCAAATGAGATATTTATTATTAGGAAAATGCTCTTTAAGGGTCTCTTTTTTCTTCTTTTTTTGCATTTTGTTAGAATTTTTATACATATACTTAATCAAGTCGACACAAAGCTGCTTACCTGACTGTATTAGAGTTATACAGCCATATGTTTCCTAAATTACAAAGTAACTAATGTCTTTGTTATCATTCAAGTAACTGTATCAGAAATATCCATTTGAAGATGGATTCTGTACTTTTTTTTTTTTTAACCGTGGTCTCTGTCATCCAGTCTTTGAGTGCAGTTATGCGATCACAACTGCTAGCTACAGCCTCGACCTCTTGGACTAATGTGATCCTTCTACCTCCGCCTTCTGTATAACTAAGACTACAGGCACATATCTTTATGTCTGGCTAATTTTTCAACTGCTTGTAGAGACAGGGTCTCGCTATGTTGCCCAGGCTTGTCTATAACTTCTGGTCTCAAGCCATCCTCCCACCTTGGCCTCCCAAAGTGCTGGCATTACAGAACTGAGCCACCATGCCAGCTATGCCTCTTCATTCTAAAAAAGTTAATGAGGGCCTATTGAGTAGTCTATACACTGTAGAGGTGCTAGGAATAAAAAAAAATGAAAAAGACAAGGTCAGTTACCCCTATACAGCTTCAATATATTCTATAAATAGACATATACATTTTAAAATATATAAATATATATTCTGGTATATTCATAGTTGTGGAATGTCTGTCCCTGATACTATGGAAGTACAAAGGAGGTTTACTTTTAATACCATAACTGAACACACTTTCAATTATGTTACCTAATATTCCTTATATGTACATAGGAATTATGTTTATTTCTCCTAGGAGTCATTGAATAGAAATTTATTTCATACAGAAACTTTATGCTTTCTTATGCTGTATTATGAGAACTATATAGCCTAAAGTAATTTATCTTTTCATTCTGATGTTAGTTCATTGGGGTAGCTCATAATAAGTGCCTGATACGTTGTTCTATCATCTCCAAATTAGTTTCTGGTGTTTACCTTGTAACTGCCTTGTTTTCCACATGTTTTTGAAATTGTGTAATTTTAAAGCAGCAAGAGCTAGAAAAATTAATCTATTTTAATCCTCTAAAGTTTCAGAGGAATTAATTTAGGGCTCAAGATTGTAAGTGATCTGACCAAGATATAGTTACTTACAGAATTTAGATTTGAAATTGGGCCATCTGACTCTCAATACTGTGCTTTACTTACCCCACCTTACTAAAAGATGAAATGGAAAGAGGACAAATCAGAAAAACAAATGAAGAAATGGATGCAAAAAGGAAACAAAAAGAAGGGGAAATAAACAAGGTAGAAAATTAGGAAGGGTTCCAAATTTTACTTTTCCAAAACTTAGATATAAATTTTTAAGGAATGCAATGGTAAAATCCTCACCTTAAAGTGAAAATACTATTCTCTTGGCAATTGGGGAAGTAAATAAACATAACCCCAAATGCATATAAAATGTTAAAATGCAACAGAACATGTATCTTTCTTCAGGATCATTGGCAATAATTGTGTTTTAATTTGTAAACCTGAACAATTCTGTTCGTTCAGACACTTGAAAAATAATGAAAATAATTCTTGCCTCTTTTGTTATGTTTCCTGTATTAGTCCGTTCTCATGCTGTTATAAAGCACTGCCTAAGATTGGGTAATTTATAAATGAAAGAGGTTTAATTAGCTCATAGTGCTGCATGGCTGGAGAGGCCTCAGGAAACTTACAATCACAGCAGAAGGCACCTCTTCACAGGTATGCAGGAGAGAGAATGAGTGCAAACGGGAGAAATGCCAGATGCTTATAAAACCATCAGACCTCATGAGACTCACTGATTACCACAAGAACAGCATGTGGGAAACTGCCCACCTGATCCAGTTATCTCCACCTGGTCCCACTCTTGACACATGGGGATCATGGGGATTCCAATTCAAGGTGAGATTTGGGTGGGGACACAGAATCAAACCATATCATTTCCTAAAATAGATTGATGTTTTAAGATGTAAATGCTAACCTTACAGCTGAGGCCCATACACTAGTAGCCCTGTTAACATCTAGCTCAGGATGGGTTCTTAATTTATGAGGAGAAAAATTTATTAATAAATATAATTTTAATTTCTCCCTAAAATATGTATAAACTTATAAACATATTATTGTATTTTTGTGCCTATAATTTGTAAAGTTAGGGAAGCAGCATCATTGGCTTAAAATTAACTAATGTTAAACCTGCTACATATGTCATATTTGTTTGACCAACATAGGCTGTCTCAATGTTGTATCTGTCAGTGTTTGGAGGAAAAATTCTATGTGTTGGATACCAAACTATGCTCATCGAGAATTGTTGCAGTTTTCTAATGCTGCACAGCAAACCATTAAGAAATTAGAAACTTGAAACAACAGCTTATTATTCTTTCAAATTATTGAAACAACAGTTTGTTTTAATCTGTGGTTCTATGGGTTGAGTGAGCTCTATTGGATAATTTGTTCTAGGGCCTCTCATGTGGCTGAGGCTGGAATCAGATCAACTGACTGATCAACTAACATGGCTCACTCACATGGCTGTTTGTTGATGCTGTTAGTTCAGAGCTCACCTGGAGCTGTCAACCAGCATACCTACAATGGCCTCCCCATGTGGCTTGACCTTCTTGTACCATGGTGACCATGTCCCAACAGGCAGAATCCTAATCATTCCAAGAGACCCAGGAAGAACTTGAAAGACTTCTTATGACCTTAGGTTTTGATGTCCTGGAATATCCTTTCCACAGAATTCTGATAGTCCGAACAAGTGCTAATGCCAGTCTAGATTGAAGGGGATGAGGATTTAAACTCCACTTTGTGATATGAGGAAAATCATGTGTATTCCAGGAAGAAGAAATTAATGGCATATCTCAGTAGATACTATGTTCTGAAAGATCTACCCATATTCTCACAAAGATAAAAACGAATCCCACAACTGCATGGATATGGAATAAGGGCAAAACATCAATCCAAAACATTCTTAAATAAGTAATTTTGGGTCTGCTGAAGTTTGCAAATAAAATTGTAACTTAGATTAATCACCACTAATAAGTTTCTTTCTATCGAATGCAATAACGATGCATTTACCCTTTATATTTTGAAAATGAATTGTTATAATCTGTTTACTTTCACTTTAAAGAACCTTAATATTGTTTTTATTTAACTATAGAAGTGAAAAAAATCAATCGATTATTATGGTTTTTTAAAATTTCCAACTTTTATGTTAAGTTCAAGGGTACATGTGTAGGATGTGCAGGTTTGTTACACAGGTAAACATGTGCCACGGTGGTTTGCTGCACAGATCATCCCATCTCCCAGGTATTAAGCCCAGCATCCAGTAGCTATTCTTCCTGATGATCTCCCTCCTTCCACTTTCCAACAGGCCCCAGTGTGTGTTGTTTTCCCCCATGTGTCTGTGTGCTCTCATCATTCACCTCCCACTTACAAATGAGAAAATGTGGTATTTTCTTTTCTGTTCCTGCATTAGTTTCCTAAGGATAATGGCCTCCAGCTCCATCCATGTCCCTGCAATGGACATGATGTGGCTCTGTTTTATGGCTGCCTAGTATTCTGTGTATATGTACCATATTTTCTTTATCCAGTCTGCCATTGATGGGCATTTAGGTTGATTCCAAGTTTTTACTATTGTGAACAGTGCTGTAATTAACATATATATGCAGGTGTATTTATAGTAGAATTATTTATATTCCTTTAGTCATATATTCAGTAATGGGATTGCTGGGTCTAATGATATTTCTGTTTATAGGTCTTTGAGGACTTGCCACACTATCTTCCACAATGGTTGAACGAATTTTCACTCTCACCAGCAGTGTCTAAGCATTCTCTTTTCTCTGCAACCTCATCAGCATCTGTTATTTTTTGACTTTTTAGTAATAGCCATTCTGAATGATGTGAGATGGTATCTCATCATGGTTTTAATTTGCATATATATGATAATCAGTGATGTAGTGCTTTTTATCATATGTTTGTTGGCTGCATGCATGTTTTCGTTTGAGAAGTGTCCATTCATGTCCTTTGCCGACTTTTTTTTTTTTTTTTTTTTTTTGAGACGGAGTCTTGCTCTATCGCCCAGGCTGGAGTGCAGTGGCGCAATCTCGGCTCACTGCGAGCTCCACCTCCTGGGTTCATGCCATTCTCCTGCCTCAGCCTCTCCGAGTAGCTGGGACTACAGGCGCCTGCCACCACGCCCAGCTAATTTTTTTTTTTTTTGTATTTTTAGTAGAGACGGGGTTTCACTGTGGTCTCGATCTCCTGACCTCGTGGTCCGCCCGCCTCGGCCTCCCAAAGTGCTGGGATTACAAGCGTGAGCCACCGCGCCTGGCACCAACTTTTTAATGGGGTTGTTTGTTGTTTTTTTTGTAAATTTGTTTAAGTTTCTTATAAATGCTGGATATTAGACCTTTGTGAGATGAAGAGATTGCAGAATTTTTCTCCTATTCTGTAGGTTGTCTGTTTAGTCTTGTTGATTGCTTCTTTTGCTTTGCAGAAGCTCTTTAGTTTAATTAGATCCCATTTGTCCATTTTTGCTTTTGTTGCAATTCCTATTGATGTCTTCATCATGAAATCTTTGCCCATGCCTATGTCCTGAATGGTATTGCCTAGGTTTTCTTCTAGGGCTTTTATAGTTTTGAGTTTTCATTTAAGTATTTAATCCATATTGAGTTGATTTTTGTATATGGTATAAGAAAGTGGTGCAGTTTCAATGTTCTGCATATGGATAGCCAGTTATTCCAGCACCATTTATCAAATAGGGAATTCTTTCCTTTGCTGGAGAGGTGTCACGATCATTTGGAGGAAAAGGAGGACCCTGGCTTTTTGAATTTTCAGTGTTCTTGCACTGATTCATTCTCATCTTTGTGGGCTTATCTACCTTCAATATTTAAGGTTGCTCCTATTTAGATGGGTTTCTTGTGGGTTTTGTTGTTGTTGTTTTCTGATTGTTTGTTTTTCTTTTAATAGTCTGGCCTTTTTTTCTGTAGGGCTGCTGCATTTTGCTGGGAGTTCACTCCAGACCCTAGTTGCCTTGATTTTTCCCATACCTGGAGGTATCACCAGTGAAGTCTGCAAAACTGCAAAGATGGCAGCCTTGTCCGTCCTCTAGAAGTTCCATTCTAGGTGGGTCCTGACCTGTTGCTGGCCTGAATGCACCTGCAGGAGGTGGTTGGAGAAACCAGTTTGCGGCTCTCACCCATTCAGGAAGAATGGAACCAGGGACCTGCTTTAAGAATCACTGTGGCTGCTTTATGGTAGAGCAGCTGTGCTGCTTGGAGATCCCTTCAGCCCTTTATCGGTTGGGGCTCTCCAAGGCTCACAGATTGAACTGGCTGAGGCACCTGAACAGCCAAGACGGCAGCCTGTCCCGCGTCCTGGGCACTCCATTCCAGGGAGAAATTAGAACTCTCCTGGCTGTAGAACGGGGCCAGGGGTGGCTGGAGGCCTAGGCTGGGAGGTCCTGCCCAGTGAGGAAGAATGGGTCGGGGTCCCGCTTAAAGAAGCAGTCTAGTCACATCCTGGCAAAGCACCTGTGCTGTGCTGGGGAACCCCCTCGTCCCAACCATTTGGACTCTCCAGATTCCAAGGAAGTGGGTCTTATCTTGTGAGGTGTCATGGGAGTGAGACCCACAGACTGATGCTGCTCAGCTCTCTGGATTCAGTCCCCTTCCTATGGGTATGCACAGACCTCCTGCCTTGCCTAAGCTGCAGACACTCTTGCTGGGGATCCCGGGACGGAGTATATAAAACTCCTGGGTCTCTGTGCCTGCCTTACAGCTGCTCTTCCAAGATACCACACAGCTCTGTGTTTTTCACTCAAGGCTCTAGGGAGTGGACCCATGAGGGGACTTCCCGATCTGCAGGATGCAAAGTTCCAGGGGAGAAGCATGGTTTCCCCGAGTTGCACAATCACTCACTGCTTCCCTTAGCTGGGAGTGGGGGTTCCCTTGGCTCCATGTTGCTCCCAGGAGGGCCATCACCCTACCCTGCTTTTCTGCATTCTCTGTGGGTCGAGTTGTTTCCTTGATCAGTCCCAGTGCGAGTACCTGGATATTTCAGTTGAAGGTGATGTATTCACTCGCCCCTTTCATTCCTCTCTGTGAGTGCCTCAGACAGTAGCTGTTTCTAATCGGCCATCTTGGCCCAATTCCCATTATGATTTTCTTTGTCATATTTTTCTCAACTACCTTATTACTTTAACCATTGACCAATTACTTTCAATTAAAACAGGATTATCAAGTTAATTATTAGTTAACATAAAATTTTCATTAAATAAACATGTTTTAAGCATGTATTCTACACATATAGATGCTAAAAACATAGATGAATATCCCTTTCTGCATATATGGTTTTTATTCACCATATTCTGCTAAGTTTATTTCAGTGCTTTCTCTTGTAGAGAGCTAAAAATAACATGAAAAATCGTTCTGTTGTTTTATCTCAGAGAATTTTTGTTCCATTAGTATTTTAAGAACAACTCCATCACATTTCATACAGCTCCCCAGCATGCAGCAATACCCTCCGTTATATCAATACTTCCTTTGCCTAGTTATCTTGAAGATCTGCTGTTCATATTAATGTTTTTATCTTTCAAACACGGATAGAAAATCACAATAACTTATGGCTCACATTATTTCAGTCCAAAGGTCTTATCAGTTATTATTAAGAATAGTGAAAGTCTCTCTATGTGAAAATTTTGTTTTTAAATAAGCAATCCTATTAAAGTTCCTTTTCAAGCATATTTTCAACATGGTTACTATGTCCCATACCTACAAATATTCTCTTATTCACGCTAATATCTTTCCTGTTGCTAAATATCCACAAATTTATCTACCCTTAAAATGCAAATTAGCACTGCAATTACAATTCATTTATAGAATTATTAAGTTAATATTTTATCTTATTATTTTGTTGGTATAATATTAATAGAGTTTTTGTTTGTTAACTATTAAATGCAAAGCATTCCCACAATGCTAGACAGCTCACTTCAGCAGTTAGAAAGTTTCATTTGTCAAACCAGCTGAGTGACTCTCCAGAAAGTGATAACTTTTAGATTGCTTTGTATGTGCTTCTAATTCTTCTATTGTTGTCAAGTTATCACCTGATGAATACTGTTCCAGTTCTTCAGGGTAAGGTCAGACCTGTGAACCTGTAATTTGAACAGCAGTGCATAGGTCAAATAGCCTCAGTTGAAGTGACAGGAGCTTATTGTTTTGCATTGCTGGGGTTCTTTAGCCCATAGTTCATTCCATAATTCCTAAATCAACTCTAGTATAAAATGATATCTTCAATACATGTGAACCAGTTATCATATAGAATGAGTTACTTTTGTCCTAAAAAGAATTACCTTTCTTGAAAGGAGATGGGCAAGGCAAAAATTTCAAAAGAAAATCAGCAGGATGGTAACAGAAATCTTATTTTTAAAAAAGAAATTATAACAACTTGAGACAAAAATGGTTGGCAAATCTGGTGCTCAATTTCAATACCAGACTTACTGTAGATTTTCCTTTGTCTGGGATTTAGATTCAATGGAAAATTCCTGTTTTCTCTCCTTGCTAGTAGTAAAGCATAAAAGTGTGCAATTTAACAGCAGTACCAGAGTCAGGCCATTTGCTAGATAGGAATGTGGATGGATTTCTGGAAGACAGATGCATAGACCAGAACAAACTAAGCCACACATTACTGGTGTCTTAAACATATGACTCAAGGAACATCATCTAAACAAAAAATCTATTTTGATTTCCTCCTACCACTTTAGGAACCAAATCTTCCCCAGCACTAAGTATAAATTTGTACATATCCTGCCGGGCACAACGGCTCACACCTGTAATCCCAGCACTTTGGGAGCCCAAGAAGGGCAGATCATGAGGTCAGGAGTTTGAGACCAGCCTGACCCAACATTGTGAAATGCTGTCTCTACCAAAAATACAAAAATTAGCCAGGTGTGGTGGTGCAGTCATAATCCCAGCTACTCAGGAGGCTGAGGCAGGAGAATCACTTGAACCCAGGAGGTGGAGGTTGCAGTGAGTGGAGATAGCACCACTGCACTCCAGACTGGGTGACAGAGCGAGACTTGATTTCAAAAAAAAAAAAAAAATTGTGCATATCCTGTGAGTATACTGTTTTAGACCATGGATAGTCACTTAACCTAATAGTCACAGACTCAATTTAGAATAAATAATATCCATCAAATATTAATTAAACATTATTTCAAAGGTATGGGTTCCTAAATATTTATTTCCTCCTCCAACTCAACTTTCATGGTTAACCCTGAAAAAAAGAAAATTTTACGTGGATGTTGGTTTCTCTATTTCTAGTTCTGGGGTTTATCAATTACCTTTTTCTTTCTCATAAGCTCTTATTGTAACTTTTCAGAGATTTTCATCTCTGTCGGTCTTTCTCATGCAGTTATTTCCTTTGAGCTGAGAAGATACGTCTTCATATCAATCGGACCTTTATAACTTATTCCACATTTCCTACAGATTGATGTTTTTGTTCTGTTTTGTATTGCTGGGATTCCTTAGCCCATGAGTATCCCTATGAAACTGAAACTGAATTCAAGATGACCTGGTGGAATATTCTCTCTCATGTGTCTCCCTCATTTCTTGCCCAACAAATGGAGGTTCTGGCTGTTTTCATTACAGACACACCTATCTTATTTTCACAGACTTAGGCTTTCTCAGGCACGATAGGTTATATTTTCCAAAATTGCCATGAAAAGATCTTCCATCACATATACTCTTCTTACAACATGATATTTATATTCCTCTCATTGAGATGTGGGCCATATGTTCTCCAAGGAAAGCCAGACCACATGGAGAAATCTGGTGTGGAAGTTCTGACTGGAATTCCTAGCTGAGGTCATAGCCAGTATCAATTTACGAACATGTAAGTGGAAATCCTTGAGTTTTCCACAGCCCTTGAGTTTTCTAAGCAGACATTGTAGATGAGAGACAAGCTTTGTTTTCTTCTGTGCCCTATCAGAATTTCTACCCCACAGATACCTTGATTATAATGAAATTCTGGTTTTATGTCACTACATTATAGGCAATTAAAAAAACCCACATGAATGGGTAATGATAAATATAATTATTTAGAAAGTATTTGTTGTCATCCAAAAAGCCGATTAAATGCAGAGTATAAGCAAATGCCGAGAAATTTACTGCCCATGTGATTTTCAGCAGTTTATTCTTCAAGCCTCATATTTTCAAATGTATATTGTTACTATTGTTATTCTATTGTAAGCCATTGATGAAACAGTGCTGTCTAAAATGGCATGGCTTCAATTGCTTTCATTTCATATATCATTAGATAATTCCTTTACATTTTTTCTTTTTATAAGGAAAACAGATAAAATTGGATTATCAGATTGTGTAACTAAAAGGAGGAATGGTACACAAAGGAAATATTTAAAGACAAAGTAAAAGAAATGCACTGGATTAAATTATTTTGCAATTTTGTCTAGAATATAGAATTCAGAGAATCATCCTCTTATTCTTGTTGTAGTAGCACATTAAGACTCTTTCTTTAAGAAAAGCATTGCATTGTCTTTTCCCCACATGAGATAATATTGTAAAAACTTTTTGTAAAAAAATAGCAACAACAGCAAAACTCATTTCAACACTTTGAAATTCTGAATTGATGCTATCATATATGTTTATAGTATCAAATAGTTTTCTGAAAATTATAAGAATTATAAAAATACTACTTAATTTATCAAATTTGCATCATCATCCTCACATAGCAATGCCTGTCTTTACTAGTTGTTTTTGTATCATTTTACCAAGTTTATATCATAAGGGCATCTCTATATAAATAAACCCACAATGCTTTAAAGTCAGCTAGCTAGTGGAGAAATAGAAATGCAATATACATCTGAATGCATGATACAGTTTCAAGCACCTAGACTATATATTAGGGAGGGGCAGGTTATGATGTCTGAAATAAAATACACTAAAACAGTAAGAGTAATCATATTAGAGTAGCAAAATAAAAAGGTGTTATTTTTCTTTTCAATTTTCCACATATTTTATGATATTGTTACATGACTTTTACAATGTAAACAAGTAATTTAAAGAGAAAAATATATTCTCAATTTGCAACAAAGGATATCAACCTACTCAAGCATTCTTTAGATTTTTGGTATAAATGTGTTATCATTTTCATAATGGCAAGGAAGTAAAATACAGGTAGGTGCTATAGCCTCAAGGTTTTCTTTTCTTAAAAGCTTCTCTGTCACATATAGTATATTTGTGAAATAGCCTTTATCCTCATGAACAGAATGTCAGCATCCCAATAAATTTCAATAATCTCTCTGCTTATACCCTTACCTGTATTACAAAGAGAAGACAGAGACTTTTTTAAACCTAAGAATAACTGCTTTTCTTCTAATTAGTATATACTGTATATACTTTGGCTTCATCATTTGTAAAATGGGTACAATAACAGTATCTATCTTATAGGGCTGTAAATATTAAATGCGCTAGGATGTTTAATGCACATAGAACAATGTGAGACGCATGGTAAGCACTGAATACATATTAACTCTAGAATGTAGATTCTGTGCGAGCAAGCCTTTATCTGTTTTATTCATCACTTTAATACTCAATGCCTTGCAAAGACGCTCCAGATGGAGCACAAAACATAATAGCTGAATAAATACAAGCTAGTAGCTTTGGAGACAGGTGTCATTTAAGAGAAAGATTTTTAAGAAAAAAGAGAAAGTGGATCTTGCAAGAGTCAGAAGTGTGCAAAATATTGGGCAATGAGAAAAAAAGAATGTGGTCATTCGGGAACTTCGTCACAATTGGGAAGGAGATTCACTGATAATATTTCCTGATTTGAGCTTAATTTTAAGGAATTAGATAAAATTTATATGAATGAATACACAGATACATGCAAACTATAAATGTGCATGCTTGTGTATATTTGGGTGAACATTCAGGGATACAAGTGAAGCAGCATAGTGATAAAAAGCACAGCTTCTGGAGCCAGACTGCCTGGGCTCCCATCCATCCCTGTTTTACCACTTTACTGGCTGGGAGATGGTGGGAAAGTTCTGTGCTTCAGCTTTCTAATCTATAAAATGAAGATAATAATAGCACCTACTTTAGAGTGTTGTTTTGAGGATTAATTGAATCCATGTTTGTAATTAATATTTGTAATTATCAGCTGAAGTTAATATTTGTACTTGGGATAGTGTAAACACTGTGTAAGTGTTTGCTAAGTAGTATAAACATTAAAATTTTTTCTTTAATCATATTTCAAGATTTCTGTAGGAGATAATATATTTATTAGATTTGTTTTTTACTTTGGCGTTTGTGATAACTAAATCTATAGAAGGATACCATCAAGTGACGATTTAAGATAACATAAATGGAACAGTGGTGAATAGGTTCTCTGGCTTTCATGTGTATCCTTATATTAAAAAAAAATCTATGAACATAAAAAAGGGTTCCTAACAATGTTTTTACATATAAATCAAAAAGTCAAAAAAGGGAAAAACAAAACAAAACAAGAAACGGAACAAAATACAAATGCAAATGCTAGCATCTAAATGGAAAAATCCTACTGCCTCTTTGTCGAGTCTCTAGGAAACAGTATTAATTTTGGAACCTCCACTACCGTTATTGAGCTCCTTATGTCACTATAATTTTGTGAGACCCAGGACAGTGTAGCAGACGTAGTGGGCAGAGCTAAGATGACAAATGGCTCCAAACCATTTTTTAAATAGTAGCATCCAAAATTAGGTGTTAGGTAAGTCTATTGATAATTGAATTAATTCTTAAAGATATGTGAGTTTCTATCAGTGCCTGTTTAATGCCTTCTGACAAACTCAGTGTAATATGCAAAAACATGTCAAATCAGGTTAGTTTTGAAAACAGTGTAAACACATGTCGTAACAGAGTTATTGTCCAAGGTGAGCTTCATTTTTGTTGATGATAAACAAGACTGCTAAACATGACTGTGTAAGGTAAAATTTCTATATTATCAATGTGAAGGTATTGAAAAGTGGTGCTATGCGCTCACCAGTGTGGTAGTCACTGCCAAATATGGCTATTTAAATGTAAATTTATTAAAATTAACTCAAACTAAAAATTCAGTTTCTCAGTTATGCTAGATACATTCAAACCCTCAAAAGTTACATATAGCTAGTGTCTACTGTATCAGACAGCAGAGATACAGGCTATGTCTAACATTGCAAAAAGTTCTATTAGGCAGTGTTGATATATCAGTAGCATTTATTTTAGATAAATAATTTGAAACATTTTTAAAAATTCTACATGTTTTCAATGAGTAAGGAACTTTCTTATTTTTTCACATTGGATAAAATTCAAAAATAAGCATGGGTATACTTCCCATTACTTACATATTTTAAGTCATGATGCAAAATAATTCAGGAGCAATTAAATGTAAACTAGCATGATCATAAACTAAATACCAATCTAAGTCAACCTAGTGTTTGCTTTCCTGCTTTTTTCATTAATTTAGAATTTTTTAACCCATAAAAATAGCAAAGATATCACAATCTAATTCCAAGTACTGTGAATTTCAGTATACTTCTAATACTATAGACCATATATCGAATTTAACACTGAAATATCAACAGAGTGTCGCATGGACTCTACAGCAGGTTTAGTTCCCATGTAGCCAAAAGACCATTTTCATAACAACTCCGCATAGGCTCAATATGCATGCAACATACATACATGTAATAAAATATATTATTCACATATAATAATTATAAAATTATATTGACTCAAATATTAGCAATATAAATATTTAATGATCTTAAACAAAAGGGGAAATTAGGTACTTTTTACAGTTGATTATGGAGGTATTAAATTATTCTTTATGAAAAAAATTAATGATGATGGAAAATTTTGACCAAAAATTTAAATATAAATAGTAAATATATAATTATTCAGTAAATACTTTTTGTAGAGATGTAAAGGAGACATTCTCTGTTCTTTGAAGACTTTTCAGAGTCCTCAAAAAGATTAGATATGTGTATCAAAGTTAGGCAAGTAGATGAATAACCATATGCTAATTGTCAAATGATTGGTGTCAGTTCCATATACTTATTAATCATTATTAAATTAGAAGATGATATTAAAAATATTTATATTCCATGAAAATATTTTAATAGGCACAGCAAAAAAACAAAACAAAACAAAAAAAACTATGAGTATAATGATATAGAACTCCTTACAAAAAATGTAAATATTGGGCATATTAAGTTTTTATTCGGTTGTCACTCTCTCAAAATTGTCCTTTAATTTTTTTAAATTTAAAAACCCAAAAACTAGAATTTCAAAAATGCCAAAGTGGTAGGTGCTTGCAAACTGAACTGAAATAATGTAAAAAACATTTTCATGAAGAAACTTTACCCATAAAGTTCGGCTTAAGTGATGCATTAAGGAATCACTTATCTTCATCTGATACTTTTAATTGACCCGACTTTGAATGCAGTAAAAAAAAGCATGTTTTGTATTATTGGTATCAAAATCATTGAAATGTTTAGTGCATAATTGTTATTCATATGGATAATATTATTAGTAAATTTAACATTTAAGTATTTGACATGCCCAAGTGTCTTCTTGTTTTGCATATTTGTGAAACAAGGCACAAAGTGTCATGATGCAGGAATAATTCAAGATAAAATACCAAATATATTTGGACTAGATTTTTATTTTGAATATTTGAATAAAATTAATAGCAATATTCCTGTGGTATTTGTTATGATGGACATAATCACACGTATTTTAATATTTATAGGGGTATTTTAGAGGCAGTTTTACTTCTATCATCAATTGTTACCTACTTGATATTTAGAATATGCTCTTTAATGATATTTATTATAAATCAATGAAAACAGTTGTTTTGACCCAGCTGGTCATTTTGAGGAATGAAAGATAAACTAATATACAACTTGTAAAACTGAAATAAATTTAAATTTATAACTTTAGAAGTCTTTACATAATTTAGTAAAATTACTTTTTGTGGATACCTGATGCCACACGACTGTTAAGTCAACTTCATTGTATTGCAAGTTTTTTGAATCTAGTTAAATTATTAGGTCACTGTGCATAACCTTTAGCATTGTTTTTAATGTTAGTAAAAGTTCTTGTACTAGCCTTTAGAAGATGGACCAATGCATACCAAGAGTGAGTTTAACTCAAGAAAATAACTGTAAGAAATCCATGCCTTAGAACGTGACGGTATGATTCTTTCCCTCTTACATAAGTATAATAATTTGGAACTCCGTTGTAGGAACACAGAGATGACTTTAATTAGAATAGTTTTTTTTGGTTTGTTTTTTGTACTGTAATATAATATAAACTTCTGAGAGGTAAGAACTAAATCCAAGTAATCTTTGTACTTTCTTTACGATGCTCAGCACAAATGGATGTGAAAATCTTGCTTGGCAAATGGTTACTGAATTACAAAAGTACTAAAGAGAATGTTTTTATTGAATTTCATGCACACACATCGGTAATATGATATGTATATGACATATGTGCATATATTTTTCTTTCACTGCATGTAACACAAGAACCAAAATTCAATTATCATAGCAGAAATCGACAATAGTACATTTTATGTAACTTCAAGTTGCATTTTTTTCTGTAAGGTTTCTAAGATATGATAAGCTTAGAATAAAGTAAAATTCACTGCTTTGAACGTTCTTTTTCAGAAAATTACTATCTACTTCCTAACACCAAAGCAAAATTTCCGAAGTAAACAATGTGTATGTTTTCCCCTAATTACATACTTTCTAAACGCAAAGAGACTCAAATTATATTTGACATTGTGGATTTTATCTTTACTTTAGCTGTTTCAATGCTGAAACACATAGAATACAATCTTGTAACTAATATTTTAAAGTTGATAGCATGAATATAATAATATTATTGCCTACAGCATGTCTTTACATTTTATATTATCAAAAAAGATTTATACAATTTGTTCTTTTCAAAGTACATAGCTAATCTTTTAAGACTTGATATTTTGTCATATTTGAGGATCAAAATTCTTTTTATTTATGTTTTTTCTACCTTGACCTTAGAGAATGCAAATTGTTGCCGTGAATGGATTAATTTACTCTTCTACCAGAATAATATACTTAAGACTTTCTCAAGTCCTGAAACATGCTGAGTATTGAACATTATAATTCTTCTTCTTTTTTTCTCAAAGGAAGTAATTGCAGGTTAAGTCTCTCCTCTTTTAATCATTTTAAAAAGCAAATAATATTTATGAATACTATTATTTCTACTATAAATAAAAGCACACCAGTTTTTAATGTCATATATCCTTTATTTAATAAAAAATTTCATCATTTCTTACCTGAATCCAGACCACATATATAGTGAAGAACAATAATCTGAGAGAATACAAAAGAATTCTGAACAATATAGTTCTGAAAAATGAGACATGAATGCTTTTCTGAGTATGGGTATGATTCAAACAGACAAGTGCAGATAAATCTACATGAATATTGCATCTGGTTCATTGAGTAGCTTATAATTTTGAAACTGTCACATGTCAGCAAATATATCAACACTGCTAGAAAATCAAACAGGAAGTACATTTCTAAGTGCAATTGCATCTAGCTTACATAGATAACCATGACTATATTTTAAACAAAATGTTAGCTTAATAAAAGAAATTATTGTTACGCAAAATAGGTTACCATTAACTCTTCCCTGAGTTAAGAGAATTTAGCACATAAAAAGAACCAAACAAATATTTTAGAGAGACATGCATATATACATTTGTGCATCTTTGTGTGTATATATATATATGCAGATATATATATATCACACACACACACATATATATATATATATATATAACATATAAATGGTCAAACGGTCATGGTAATTCTTTTTTACCATCATGTTTTAACATTAATAATCATGTGAAACTCATGGAGTCTTGCTATTGTCAAAGGTGATGATAATCATATTTTAACTCATTTTTTAGATGAGTTTTTACTTAAGATGTCATTATCTTCTAGACATGCAATAGACAGCATCCAAACATACGTAAACATGTGAAGTATGTTTTAATATTGAGAAAAATCTTGTAATTTTTTTTTTGCTTAAAAGCCAAGACAAGAATATGACTATCAATTACCTAACCAGGTATATATGTCAAGCTTGACTTTGTCTCATTTAAACAAATTATGAACTGTAGCTGAACTGTAAGTACAGTGCAGGGGGGACTAGAAATTCAGGTTAATCAAGCGGATTATTGTTACTTTGAAGTAACAGTTTATGTTTCAGGCACTGTGCTATGATTTCTAACTAAGCGTGAATCCTAGAAATGAATCTAAGTTTTCCTCTCTATTTCTTTCTCCTTTTTTTTTCTGCCTTTTCCCCTTCCTTCCACTAAAAGTACTGCCTTCTAGTCTAATTTTAAGTGAAGCTTCTTAGTGTCTTATAAGATATTCTCTAAAATGTAACACTCAAGTAAAACATCAGAACTTGATTTTAAACTTTGATTTTAAAATATTTTATGTTAGAAATTATACTGAAATAACTTCTTTTTTGTGATGTTCCATTAAAAATGTTTCCCTTGCAAGTCTCGTTAATTTCAAAAGTATAGAAATAGATTCACATGGTTTATATTTTTAAGATCATAATATTATACATTTCTTCAATTTATAAGGACTGTCTTCTTGAACGATTTTTCTTTTAGTGAATTATTAATGATGTTTATAGATTTACTGTAAGCCAACATTTAAAAATGAAAATTTAATTATAAAAGGTCATGGAAGTATATTTTTGACAGTATATAAAAAGAGATTTTAAATAAAATTATCAGAAAATGAATCATTAAACATTTCTAAGAACATTAGACACAATGATTTATATTATAATGGTCATAATGTAGTCTTTTTATTTTATAACTGAGTTTATAAACTCTAAAATGAGTTTGCAAATGCCCATGTGGTCAATCAATATCAGTAAGAGTGGCAAAATGAGTATCAAAATCAGATTTTACTCTTTTAAGTGCCGATATATAAACTCCACACATGGTATCTTTTTAGAAATGATTTGCATACATTTAAGATGGCGTGGACACCTTCAAAGAGAGGCAGAGGTGTATGAATTCCTAATGAGGATGAGAGTGTAGTCACCAATCAGAACTCTTCCTCACATTCTCCAAATCTCTTGTATTTCACATTTCTCTCCACGCAGCAGAATTTTTGACGTGGGACATTTCTTGCTCTCCTTCTCTCTTTCCTTCCAATTTACTGTAAGGCATTAAGTGAAACTTCTTCAGCTATGGTGTGTGGCACAAAAACATCGCAGCGCAGAAATGCATGGAATAGAAGGGTCCTTTCCCCTCCAGAACTCTGTAAGCGTCAAATGCCGACCCTCGGCTCCATCTCCTGCTCCCCTGACCTCTTGTCACTGTGCCATTTCCCTCCTGTGCCTTCTGCCCACTTGGAAAATATCGTATATCTTTTACAATACCGCTACTTTCTCTCCTCTGTTCACATTTCTCCATTGCCATCAACATTTTCTCAAAATATTCCGAAGGGTTTTGAAGTGGGGTTTTCAACCTCCCTCGACTGTTGGTAGCCGAGGTCCCTTCAAGAAAGAAAAATGATGTTGGAAATAATAGTAACAAATAAAGCATCACGGAAATCCCCACCCAAGCGATAGGGTTTCCTTGACGCGCCCTTAACCAAGGCGTTAAGTTTAGCCTGACAGCATCCCTCCCTCCTTTCGGTTCCTGGCCTCATAAGCCGCCTCCACCTGCGAGCGGTGCAGGCATTTTTGTTGTCGACTAACCCCCTCTAGCGCCGAACTGGCGGCATCCGAGCCGCGGCTGCCAGGCCGGTAGAAGGCTGGGCTTGGCCGGGCTCTGCAGCGCTCCCTGCTCCGTCCCTGCCCTGGGCGCCCGCCTCGGCCGCGGGGCGAGGTGGTGGGGACCGCGGACGCCGAGGGTCCTCCCAGTCAGCACGCCGCGTTGCCCCGGCCCTGGGGCGGGGGCCGCGGAGTCCCACCAAGTGGCCCGCGCCGCGGCTTCCGGGAGACCCGAGCGCGCGGAGGGAATGGGTGCCGCGAGGGGGCGGCTCGTGAGGGGAGAGCCGTCAGCCCACGGCGCCCCTGCGCTGCTGTGGATGTGGCCACGCGCCACTGGGCCCTTGGACTGCTAGGAGAGCGCAGCCCGACGCCACCACGCCGTGGATGCTCGGGGACCCCTGAATCCCAGCGTCAAGGCTGCGACAATGCTCGTGACCTCCACCGCGAAATCACCTCCGCAAGGCGACGCAAAGACCTCGGCGAGCCCGGGTGCCGTGCACCCGCCACTTTCCAGCCTGATGTGACCCCCCTTCTGCTGCTTCCTCCCCGAGCTTTGCTTTTCTAGAACTGGAAGCGGCGGAGGCGGCTACTGCGCTGAGGCGCTCGCTCTGGTGGTCAAGTTTGGGCGACCCGCGCGGAGGAGGGTCGGGCTGACTGCCGCCGCTGAGCTCTCCCCGGACGGGAGCGCCTTTCCACGGCACTCACCCCCTCCAGCGGTGGAAATGTGGAGAAGTAAGTGGGAGGCGGTGTCGGGAGCTGACTCCTCTTAAAACGGTCGGCGCCGCTGCTCTGAAATGGGCGGCTAAGTGCTTGTGGGACTAAGGGCGGCCTCAGATATGCCCGGAAAACCGCTGCCAGAGCGCGGCGCAGACGCGGCCGACTTGGAGGTGTCCGCGGTGCGGGCTGCTGCCCACGCCGCTCAGACCAGGGGCTGAGGGGTCAGTCCCCACCTCGGCCGAAGCACTCTGAGCCGCGTTAAGCCACCTCGTCCGCCCGGCTTTCATCGCACGGGCCAGAGGAAAGTTCCCGCGGCCCCCACGCCTCTTCACAGCTGCTGCGCCTCCCCTGCTTTTGGCTCTGCAAGTGCCCACTTGAGTCGGGAGAGGTCCTCGGGCCGCCCCAACTGCCCGCCCCACCTAGCAGTCCCTCCCGGCCCCCGTCCTCGCGGTGAGGCGCTCCCCGCCCCCTCGCTCCCCTCCCCCAAACCACAGCCCGAGCTCGCTCTTGCGCGCGCGCTCTCTCGGGCCCAAGTGAATAGTCCTCGCGCGAGCGGGACACTGTGGTGGATGCAATTCCCCTCGCCTCCAGCCGCGAGGAGCTCTCCGGCGCCGCAGGCAGCGTCCTCCTCCGAAGCAGCCTCACCTGCACCTAGGCAGCCTGGACCCTCGTGCCCTGTTCCCGGGACCTCGCGCAGGGGGCGCCCCGGGACACCCCCTGCGGGCCGGGTGGAGGAGGAAGAGGAGGAGGAGGAAGAAGACGTGGACAAGGACCCCCATCCTACCCAGAACACCTGCCTGCGCTGCCGCCACTTCTCTTTAAGAGAGAGGAAAAGAGAGCCTAGGAGAACCATGGGGGGCTGCGAAGTCCGGGAATTTCTTTTGCAATTTGGTTTCTTCTTGCCTCTGCTGACAGCGTGGCCAGGCGACTGCAGTCACGTCTCCAACAACCAAGGTAAGGGACGGCGCGGAGGAGCGGGCGTGGGTGGGAGGAGGAGGGTGCTTGGAGAACCAGGGCACTGGTTGCCTCCTGCAGGTAACTTTGTACAGGGGTCAGAGTCTCCTGGCTTGCCACACGAGGGGGTCGAGGATGTCCCCTTACCCCAGCGCTCCGTCTACACCGCCCGGGACGGTGACCCCACGGGCTAGGATCCCTTGTGCTTCTAAATGTCTTTAAACGGTAGCGTGAGCATCACCTGCAGTTGGGTCCCACCGCTGGCGGCCCTGGGACCGCTCCCCGCTGCGCTGTCTCCACTGGAGGTCAGGCTCCGTGGCACAGACTTAATGGAGACTTCTGGCTCTTTGGTGGTCGCTCTTCTCAGGGGAACGTGTGGTTCTCCCACATGCCTTCTTGAAAGGCAGGGTGCTCCTGCTGTACCCCGTGACCAGTTATCAGCCCTTCCCCTCCCCTCCGGTGACTCTGCCGCCCTCGCCCAGCCTCAGTCCCCATGCTTCATCTACCGTCCAGGCCACCGAAGTAGACTTATTCGAAATTCTTCCTTGACCAGATGCTCCAGATATGTGTTGGGGTTTCATATTCTTGCGGGCAGGGAGTAGAAAAGCGTTTAGGGTGAATTTCCAAGTTGTGAATACCCTATTCATGAAGTCAAGTGACTGACAGATTTCTTGGAGGACTTTGTTTCGGTGGGTAAAGTGGTAAAGTGAAGGTGAATAGTGGGTAAAAAGTGATGGAAAGCCCTTAGAATATTTGAGCATTTTCCCTTTTTCTATTCGTACAGTCTTCATGAAATATATCTCATTGTATTTCTGCTGTGCATAAAGATCTATAAAAAATACCACCTGCATATTCTAAGTCCTTTCAGACTAAGCATGAAACAACCATAAAAGTTTTCCAGCGTGTACCTGGCTAGATATTCTCTCACTCGTGCTGTAATGACCAGCCGATATGTCCCTTCAAATATTGTGTGTGGTGGTCAGTTATAGTTATCATTTAACATATAAGGCATATGTTTCAGAGTCTCGAAGTAATTTGCAGGTATAAAAATGGAGGTCAGATGGCTTGAAAGTGTTCACTTTTTGTGTGAGGAGAAGGTTAAGGGAGAAGATAAACAACACAGCATTCTTTTTTTGTCATCAACATATATGGCCATTTTACTTAGAAATATTATTCAGAATCAGAATCAGAATAAAATATAATTATTAAATTGTTCTCATTTATACAGTGGTACTTTGGCATATTTTCCTAATTATTACAGTTATTTTAAACTGACAGAATGCAATCACAAATGTGTAGGTGAATTTGGAAACCATACATAACCCTCATGGCTTTGAAGACAGATCACATAATAGATACCAGTTACAGTGTCCTGTTTTGCTGTGGTGGTATATACCATCACACTACATCCCTCATTTGTTTTCAAAGACTATGGGTATAAAATATTGAATAGGTAGTTAACTCATTTCTGTGAAAATAGAAGATTGTTCAAAAACGTGTAACGATTACCCTTTTTTATTATGAGAGAAAACAATTTTTAATAATTGGAAAGTCAGACATTGATATTGTCCTTTATAATAGTAAGGAAGGATACTAGAGATGAATACTTTGAGAGTCAAGTGTACTAGAAGTTTGTAACAGTTGTTCCCGTGCAATAATTTCCCCAAACAATGTTTATTTATTTAAATGCCTATAATACATCAGAAACTACTCTAGGCCCCGGGGATACTAACATAAATAAAACAAATATCTGAATCTACAAATGACCCTAAAGTGCCATTCTGCCAAAGTATGTCCTGTTAAAGCATGACCTTTCAGACTTTCATAGTAAATTTAAAAGCATTGAGATGTTATTAACCTCATCCAGTAATTTTTATTTGCTTATCTATTTTAATGACTTTCTCATAGTATTTACAGATGTTTGACCTAGAATATATGCCAAACATATGTAATTTATTTATTTTTATTAATTAGCTAAACTTAGTGAATATTATCCGATTTTCCCATCAGTTAAATAGAAGCATTAAAGATTGTCTACTTAAACTCTTAATTTGAATTTGTATTGATATACCGATAACACAGGCTGTGCATAAGAGTACAGTGGGCAAAATAGTACCTGAAGGTTAAATTGGATAAAATTTAGGTGATTTCTTCAAAAGAACATTATAATCAGAATTTTTATCAGACACAAATGATTACTTATAAAATGATGCTTTTTACAGCCTAAAGTCATAGTGAGTAGAAATTTTTCCTGATAATAAGTTGAGATAACTTTCAAATATTGAAATCATCACACTAATGGTTAATAAAATGCTAGGTTTCTAAATGTTATTCTTAATAACATTTTAGGGATATCTTCCTTATTTATAGTTTCATAATAAAATAAATCAAAGCATCTATTTTTAAACATGGAAAATGGGACATAGAATTATATATATTCAACATAGAAATATATATGTAAAATATAAATTTGATTTATTATACACATAAGAATAAACAGTAATATAATTCATATTTATTTTTGAGAAGATAGTTTTAATTTTCCAATAATTTTCACTTTAAATGCTAATGGAATTAATGTTTTAATTTTGAAATTTGTTATTTTATAGAGGGTAAAGTTACATTTATATGTAACTTCTTCCTGATTAAAGATATTCACAAAATAAAATTTTAATGTTATATGTCTGTTTTACCAAATTATATGACATCCTTCATGGCTGAAAAGAATGGATTTACCTTTCCCACAACCCCCACCCCAATCCCCATTTTTCCATACATAAGCAAGGTAAAATGATGATGACAATGACAAAAAAGTAAACTACCTCATTCTTTTAACGTGGTGCTAACAGTAACTTGACTGTAGAAAGGATCTCTTCTCTTGTCTTTTAACTGAGTGTGAAGCTGACTGTAAAGATGAAATAAATCAATTTGACTCTCTCTTCCTATGAACCAAACCTCCTTGAATCGATCAGAAAGTAAAGGTTCTTCCTAGATCACTTCATCTGATTAAGTAAGTGGAAACATGAATTGTGTTTAAATCTCTCTCATAGTCAATTAATTTTCCCTATATTTAAAACCACAGTATTAATTAAGTGTTGGCAATTTTTATTTTAAAAAGATTTTATCTTTTCAAGGAATATAGCCTTTCATTTCTGTGCTATACACTTATATGAATATAAAACACAATCTTGCTTATGTATAAGCTAACCATTTACCGTATATCACAGTCGCCAGTAGACACCAGGGATCCATTTATTCAAAGATTGTTCTACAGCAAATACTACTTTATAGCTTAAATCAGTTGATGCATATCTAAGGGTGTGGCTCATGCTTTCAAAAATAATCAATTGCATACTCAAATAATTCAAATAAGTCAAAATATGGTATGGGTAAATTAGTGAACTTTTATTACCAATACTTTGTGAATCGATTTCCCCCCCAGGCAATTCAGTGACAAACAAAATAAACAAGCAAAACAATAGTGTGGCTGGTTGATTTCATTAAATTTATTAATTTGAGCGAATCAACTGCATAATCCACTGAGTTGTATATAAATACAAGTAAATATATCTAAGCAGAAAAACATCTGCTTAACAAAATTCATGGCCTAAAATTAGTATAATCCATATGTTTTATTCACAAATTCTTATTGAATATTGTTCTTATATTTATAGAAATGGAGACATTGAGGAAATTTTTAAAGAATGTTCAAAAGTGATCATTAAAATACTGAAAATATTAAAAATTTTGTTAAATTAGGAACACTGGATTACTTTGAAAGAATGTTTCTGAAAGACCATTCATTTAGAAGAAGTTAGTTTTTGAGGATAAACTATTTATAGTTGTAAGGGTTCCAGAGATTGTTATCACATCACTTCTTGTTAGACATAAGTATAAATACAACTTAGAATATAATTTTATTATACATTTACAATATAAAATAAGTAATTGTATAATTAGTCATTATTGATTAGCATCCAAAGTACAAAGATAAAATGTTTTTATGCAGTTCCAGCAGTGATCATCTAAGTGTTGTTTGTTCTGGTCTTGGGATAATGCTATATCTCAAAGAAAATTTCTTGCACAAAAATTATACATAATCCTTAAGGAACTCTTCTTCAAACAAAAAATAACTTAGATGAATATAGTTAAAGTTAATATAGTATTCATGAGTATAGCACTTTTATATGAATTTCCTAAGGGAAAAGTATATATCTATTGGTACAGGGTAAATTAATGATTAAATTACATCCTTTTACTTTTTTGTAACTTTTACATCACAAAATAAGTATTAAAAAATATTAGAGTAGAAAGTCTTTTGTTTCTTTGTTTCTTCACTAATCATTGTTAGTATAAATGACTTAAGTACAAAAGATATCATAAACTTCCCTCTACCAACTCTTTTTCCCTATCACAATTTCAGTAACTCTCTCTCTTTCCCTCTCCCACCTCACATACACAAATGCTTCCGACTACATGCTCCATTTGTTCTAAATGGTGAAAGTATAGATCCCACTTCACACTGTTCATCAACCAAATCTCAACAGTAATAGAAATTTTTTCATTGTACCCATGACTCACCATTTTGGGATTACAAACATGCTGGAAATCAATATATATAGGTAGGTGATCAAAATAGTTTGACTTCGTCCAACATACATTGTAATCAAACTAATTTAATACAGGATCAAATTACGTATCTCTACAGTGTTCTGTTCAACTTGTAATTTAATCAGATTGACATTTAAACAAACTGAAGATATATTCTGTTCTTGCATTATTTTATTGAGTATTGTTTTCTGTAATCTAAAATTTGGATTATGGATTTAAAAAGAAAGATAAATAAGGCATGTGCACTGATGAAATTTGGGTAAGTAAATAAAACAATAAAGATTGTAAGAATTATATATGGACAAAGCAACAAAGACACTAAGAAAGTAACAGGAGGGATGTGCTATTTGAAATGGGACAGTTGGAAAGACTTGTCTTTGAAGGTGACACTGAAACCTCATTCTCAGGGAAGAGAAAGAGCTCGTTCTGCAGAGTGGGAAGAAGTGCATAACATATAGTGGAAACTGACTGAGCAAGGGTCTTGAAGAGAAATGAGCTTGACACATTTGAAAAACTGAGTCCAGGGTGACTGGAACTTACTTTGCCAGGAAGAGAGTTGCAGAAAGTGAGGTCTGAAAGATAGTTGGGAACCAGAATCCTCAGAGTAGAATTAGATTCATGTTAAGAAACTGAGTTTTTATATTATCCCAGATAAAGCGTGAATCTATAGGGAGGTTTTGACCATTTGAGTAAAATGAACCAATTTACATTTTAGTAGCACCATGACTAGTGAGCAAAAACTTAATTGGGAGATGACAAGAGTAGAATTGGGAGTCAGTTGCAGTTGTCCGGGCAAGGTGTATGGTGGCCTGGCATAGAGTGATGTCAGTGGAGATGGAGAGAAGAAGATGGCTTTGAAATATGTTTTGTAAATAGAATTTATGGGAACATCTTGTCTTTATAGAGAAATAAATGCAAGAAGCCCAGATAAATTTTTCATTATTCCCCATTAAAATTACCTTACTAAATATTGATAATTGTCGAGGGATAAGGAAGAGGGAATAGAACAAAAATATGTAGCAAGGCTGAGATGTGTATTTTCTACTTTATTCAGTTCAAACAATAATTTAAAATATAATTTTAATAGGACAGTTTTGTTAAACCATTGTACATAAGGTAAACTCATTTGGATCAACAAATGCAATTTGATTCATTTCTGACATGGTAACTTTTTATATGTAGTTATTTTTTGTCAGTGGATGACTGTACAAGTATGTAGGGACATCTTCATAAGGCAATATAGTAAGCCAACAGAGTCTAGGTTTTGGCTAATAAAGAGCAATGTTTGAGGATTTGACATATGTACCAATTTTATTCATCTCTGTTATGATCAAATTACTGTTACTGAAAACACAAATTCTAAGTGATACTGGATATAAAATAATGTGTTTTCAGATACTTTCAATTATACTTATCTATTTTGTTTAAATGAAGAAGAAATGTTCAGCAAGACCTAGAAAATGAGATTTCAGGATATGTGATATTTTTGGGGATGGAGTGAGGGAAGAAACTGTTATACTTTTAAGTAAACAACAATAAATTTTATGCAATGAAAAATTTTATATGACCAGTTAATTACTGATTATTTTGAGTTACCTTTTAATACTACTACATGTAAATAATTATTAAATGTAGAGAACATAAAAATTCTTAACAATCTTATATACTGTTTTTTAGAAAATTCATATTCTGGAGATACTTCATTTAAATGTTTCTAAATGTATTTAAATATATATCCAAATGCAGTAAATCTTACATTTTACTTTAGTGCTTTAGAATGTTCTGGAAAATCCTATTTTTATAGTTATTTCATTTAAATAAACTATATAACTTCTTATGGGCTAAAGAGTTTCAGTTTTCAATTATAAATTCTCTAAAACAAAATGATTATTTAAGCAGATATTTAGTGCCTGCTATATGGCTAGGCGGTATATTTGCCATACATAAAGGTTCAAAGAGAACTTTTTTCTCTCAGAATATATGATCCAGTAAAGAGTTTACAGTCTGTTTCCAGATCTGATAGGAAAAATTTGTTTTCTCAAAATCAAATTAATAATCAAGTATAAAAGCTTTAAAAATGTATTTGTTATATGAAAGTATATACCAATTAACCCCAATAATAAAGAAGATTTATGTAAAGATTTATTTAAAAATATCTATTATTTTATTACATTTTATTTAAAAGTTAAGATAATAAGTCACTCAGCAACCATAGATTTAATATCAGGCATTATGCTAAGTATTGAGGTTACAAAAAGATTATCTTTACATTCTGTTCTCTTGAATCTCAGTTTGCTTACTGGCATTTTATATTTTGAGTAATTGATATTTTTTAATTACTTGATGGTTTCTATAAGATGGAGAATTTTACAGTAAATGATGTTGCATGGGAGAAAGGGAAGAGAGTAAAGAATTGCTGTGTACCATATGTGTTTTATTTGTAAATTGCTTCACAAGACTCTTCTGGTGTTAGTTGTATGGATTGGCAGATATTCTACTTAATTACATAAAAATGTATAAATATGCATTTTACAAACATGTTCATATGAACAAAAAATAAATATTTCACACATTTAATGACATCATTGACTGATGTGTGAGTTGAGCTTTTGTTCAAAATATGTTAGACTGGCCTATTCTGGTGTGCTTATTTTTGGTGGGTTAGTTATTAAAAACTGTAATTCGTGTTGAAGATGCTAAGTTTCCAATTTCAAATAGTAGCAATTGTATGTTTTAACTGAGCTTTGTGAGAATTGGGATGAAAGTGTGTATTTTTACTCCAGTTCCTGAAAAATATATTGAGCTAGTTTCCCAGGATTCTGAGTCCTCCAGCTTTTGGCCTATTTGGTGACCTGCGCTTGATAGATGTAATTGACAACTCATTGTGCTTCCTACTATTTCACTTCATAACTTCAAGTGTAAAAGGCATACTTTTTGATCAGAGGAAATATGAAATAACATTGCCTTAGAAAATGGATGTTAAGGAGATAGAAATATTTAATCTGTTATTTTACTCTTGTAATGTTAGGTATCTTTGTGGATATCTGGATAAAAAGTAAGATACTTTATATATAATTTAAAAGTATATTTTAAATAATTTTATATAAAATTTATTATGTTAAT
Organism: Symphalangus syndactylus; assembly: GCF_028878055.3. Lineage (NCBI taxonomy): Eukaryota > Metazoa > Chordata > Mammalia > Primates > Hylobatidae > Symphalangus > Symphalangus syndactylus. The sequence goes on from NC_072443.2 coordinate 21,123,505, forward strand.
TCACTAATAAAAATTATGTGTTCTTTCAGGTGACTGTACTATAATATGATACTTGTATTTTGAGCTACATGAGTGTTGCAAAGAGAAGCACATTCTTAGATAGTATATAGAGTATACCATCTAGAAATAGGAAAAGCACTAACTTTTAATATTAAAAAAGATCCATAACATTTTAAAAAGTATAGAAACTTGCCTACTTGTGGTAATTATATTTAGATGTATTTAAAGCAAGTTAATAAAGATAAATGTCGTGTATTAGGAAATAAAAAAATTGCATTAATATATATTCTAAGTAAGAATTATCTAAGAAAAATTGATATGATTTCCCCCAAATTTGAGTGGAATTAGTCTTGGTAGCACCTTAATTTTTATTTTTAAACAGAGGCATATTGTTCCATATGTTGCTATAAAATGACACTAATATTGCAAAACATAATTGAAAGTAAATGAGTAAATAGATAATTTAAGTATGTAGAGGCCAGTGAATTAGTTATTCTGAGAATTGATATCTCACAAAACTAAAATTGATTTTTAAATACAATGCAGTAGCTAAGTAGCTATAAACATACCAACGATTAAAGAAAGATAGAGTCAGGAGAAAAGCTGATTCATGGCACTACTGTTTAAATGATTCTATTTGTTAAGGATTCTCTCTGGCTGTATATATTGAACCATACTCTGGCCTAGGTCCCTTGATTTATTCCAGTATACGAGTGTCCATTGATGACAATCTTAGCTAAAACTTTTTTTAATATTAAAAATCTCTTCTTTTCTTTCTCTTGAGTTAACTTAAATAGTATTTATCCCGTGAAGGCAAGTCAAAATAATTAGTATTTGCCATGAAGTGTGATAAGAAATAGTTGAGCAGCAGATTCCATTGTACAAAGTCATAAAAGAATTGTATCAATTTTTAAAATAAAACGAAGTCTACGTATTGGTCCACTTGCTAGCAATCAGCATAATGCTGCATCAAAAAATAAAGACCAGAATATCTTGGAAAATTGTAGAATACTAGAACATTTAATGAGAGAAGTTCATTGTCACCTAGGCTATTTTATATGTTCAATTTAATGAGGGAGCAGTCAGAAAGAGATCTTCATTTTCATCTGAAAAAGAAACAACAACTTTGGAAATGTGTACTGTTGGTGTAGCACGTTGCTTAACATGGTTAGAAAAGAAGTAGAAATTAGCATGCTCCAATTTTATTGTTATTTTACGATACCATAGTAGAGCAAAAGGGTACTTATAGTATGATAACTTATTGTCTTATTGTGTTACGGTATAATAACTTCATTTTATAGGTTAGAAAAAATGTAGTTCACCTAGGTTATTAAAATAACAGCTTGCTAGTTTGTTTAATGAAAATTACACATGTAAGAACCTGTATAATATTGACTACTTTACGAACAGCAGTCTATTTATTTTATTTTCTTAGATTTTTCAAGAACGCTATTAACCAGAAATGTGGAATTAAATTTAATAATTTATTTTAAGGTTAGTAATCTAAAGTTTTAATAGGTTTATTAAAGCTCAATGGTATATGTATATTTTTAAATGCTGCCAAGCCTTATAATCAGATAAAATTTGTAAACATATTTCTGTTGTAAGTTTCTTAAATACTTCGTCATTGCAGTATATCTGTAGTTAATCTTTGGGTTTTTAAAATTTATTCATTTTAGTTTTTTTTTCTTTTTATATAAACATTTAGGTTCTTAATCTCATAGGTTTTATATATAATATACATTTTTTCTAGCATTCTCAAACTAGTTCTACAATAAGCAAATATTCATCCAATTTTTAAATGAAATATTTTGACATCTATTATGTTTGGTGTGTTGAGAAATAGGAAACACAAAGGCGGGCCACTGCCCCAACTTGTGAGAGCTTACAATTTAGCTACTGAGGTCAGTAAATAATTAAAACAATTTTTAAATATCAAAGTTTACGTGTATTCAGCTGTACAGTTGGTAAGTTACCATCTACAAACTATTGTTTACAGAAATGAAAAGTACTGTTCTCAAGGATTTAGGAATTAATATACAGAGACGTTGAGAATAAATATTCATTTAGTATATTGGTCATGACCATATGTTAGCCATGATTTGTGTGACTCCTTAAAATGAAATAAGATCTGCTAGCTCCCCTGCCCCTGCCGTCCCTCAAAGGACAGTGTTATAAAATTGAAGAGGTATAGCTGAAATTAAAATACAATATAAGGTGGATAAAATGAAGAGAAATGATATAAACTTTACATACAAATAAGCTTGAGAACTTGGGAAGCTTGAGTTATACATGGGAAATGAAAATGAGTCTCACATTTATCAGGATTTATCATCATGAATATATGAAAATAATTAGAGAATTAAGATGAATGACTCCTCCAGAGACCTCCATTTTAAAGTAACTGAATTAGTTTTTATGCATTTAAAGATTAAAACTTATGCATTTAAGGATAAAAAATTAATATCCAAGTGAATAATGTTTTAGATTGAGCATAGAACTTTTAAGTAGGTGATGTGACTTGGCTTTTTTTTTAAAGCTTTATCTAAAAATGTTATATTTAGTGATGAGAGCTTTCTTTAAAATATAACAACACAAAATCTAAATTTTACTAGATTCTGTATGTTTTTGTTTATTGATTATTTTACCTTTAGGTAAACATAAAATTGACAATATATGTATGGTTTACGATATATCCAATTTAAAATATTTCTTCAAATACCTATAGTTACTTGTCATCCCCTATCATGTTAAATATTTTTATCGTTATTTTCTCTTTCCTAACTGTGTTAAATATTTGTTTTTGGTAGTATTGCAGAACTTTGGAATTGCTGGTATTCCTTAATATTTATCTTTAGAAATTAGGTAAATTGCTGTTTGATAGAGCCTTTATTTTTATATTTGAGAAGCACATAGAATTAGAAATTGCTGCCAGAACTTGGTGTTTTTAAACAGAGAAAAATCAATAGCAGATTACCCATGATTAGCTGTTGACATTTAGATTTGTACTTTTAGAATGTCAAAAAGCAGTGAAAACTATCAATCTAGTTTCTGTATTATAATTATACTCCTATTTTTAAATTAAGCATTTTATGGTCCTTCTTCCCATATATGTGATATAGCCTTTTGGAAATAATTAATTATAATAATTAAAGATATTTTGATAAAAATGATGACCTTTAATAATTATTTAGTCAAAAATTAGAGGTCTACTGATAACGCTAATAGATTATCCCTCACTTTGAATACATCTAGGTTTTTTTGTTATAATTACTACACCCTAGTGCAGGCATCATTTTTAAATTATGAATATAAATATTTTTATAAGGTTAGATTAATATATTTCTCCTATAATCTTTACACAGTATCTATGCCAGATTATATATATAAGTCTTTGATGTGTTTTCTCTGATAGTAGGTTATTTACTTAGGCTGTCAGAATCTGACTTATAACCAGAGTTTACTGAATTGGACATATTTCCAAAGTTTTCATACCTTAATTCTAAAATATTTTAGATAGACTGTACTGCACACATAAGACACTCGTGATATAGATCCCATTTTTTCAAATGCATCTCTAGCTTGGTTGGAAATTCCACTCTAGATATGGCACTGGAATATAAGAGACGTATATGGTACCTGTAAAACTAAGGGAAAACCACCAGTTTCCTCTTTAGTATATTAGTAAATGATCTATTTACTCTCCAAGTCTAAGATTATCCTGTTCAGTGCAGTTGCTTTCCACTTCTGGTTTAAAATATGAACTTGCTCTATTCCAGTGCAAAGGTAGGGAATATTTTATGTGCATTGGCTATTTTCCATGTCTTTCTATTAGCTGTTCTTAAATTGGAGTGATTATAGTTTATGCTTTTATGTCTAAGTTCTTTGTATAGTCCTTATATATCTCACGTTATTTCCAAATATTTTTCCCTAGCTGTCTTTTAATTATGTTTATTACAGTTTCAAAAACAAAATTTGCTTCAGCCCTCAAGTTTTTTCACTTTTCTTTTCCTTTTGAGATTTGCTTCTGAAGACTCATGCATACATTGGTCAGTAGGCAATTGTGAAACAAAATACCCGTTTACCAATAGCTGAATAAGTACTTCATATACTAATGATAAGCTCCCTGACAATAGGTCAGTGTACAATTACAACCAATAGAACTTATTCCTGAGTGGGGTTTCTTATCTTCCAATTTAAATTAGCCTAAGTTCAGTCACCTAATATACATATGAAGAAGAGTGTTTGACACCTGCCTGGGTGTAGGTGGATGCCAGAGGGTGGGGAAGGTAAACTCAGGCTTAGGAGGAGCATTTACATGGATGGAGGCTGACATAAAAGCATGGGCATCTGGCTTTACTGCATCTGTGCACTGATCTTAAAGCCTAACACATTATAGTCTTCTCATTTGTCCAGCTCTGAGAAAGTTTTTCTTGAGTGAGAAAAGCTAGAAGGCAGTTGAAAGAAAGTTGAGAATTTGAGTAAGAACTAGGATGACTCTCCATGTGAAAGCAAAGAAGTTTTCTTTTCCAGCCCTCATTCTTTAACATTGAATATTTTTGGAGGAGTTTATGATTTTTATGGAACAATGTGTATTAGTCTTTTTGGTTATTTTTTTGAGTTAAAAAAAATGTGTAGAGAACACTCGCCCATCCTATTTTACTTCATTTTCTAGATATGTTATGGCTTCAGGTTAATATATCATGCCTCAGAAGATGTTATGATGGCAAGTATTTCTTTTGAAGATATAAAGTGTGCTAGAAAGCAATGAAACAGAATAGTGAAAACGGTTCATATACTCAGATCAATTAATTCCACTTTTATGAATTTAAATTCAAGAGAAATGAGAAGGAAAAGGCAGGCCAATAATTATATACAAGGATTTTCATCTCAGCCTTATTTATAAAATGGGAGAATTGGAATCAAATGTCCCAAAATAGGAAAATATTTTTACAGAGATAACTTTCTTTATTTGAAAAAAAGATTCTTCAACAAGGGCATGTGCATCAACAGGAGTCCTAAATTCCTTTGCATGAATTAAATGGATAGACTTGTTTGGCTGATAAGAGAGAACATAAGAGAAGTGACAGAAGAATAAGGAAAGAAGGCTCGCAAGAACAGTCTAATGGAGATTCAGGGGTTACTTTAGAGTGGCTAAGAAGACAGTTAAAAATTCGTGATCATTGTTCTATTTTGGGTCGTCTTTGTGGCTAGGATGTTAACTCTCTCTTCATCCCAACATCTTTGCTTTGAAAATTTCGCCAGTCTGTTACACTCTGGAAAAATAAGAATATAGAAGAGAGTAATAAAAGTTATCTGAGAAAAGAAAATCAGTTTTCCCCATCCCTGCAAAAAGAAAAAAGAAAAAAAATCTCCTAAACACATCAGAGTTTAGTTAATTGGAGTTCTACTAAACTTTTGCGCTATCCTTTTAGGCTGTTCAGAACAGCAGCTGGGTCAGGAATTTTATTCCCATCTGATACTAAAATGAGTTCCTAGTTCCTTCACAGGAGATAACATGGACCTATCTAACATAACAGCATTCCCACAGAATTTACAAAGAGCAAAGGAATGAAAGAAAATGAAAAAAAAACTACCTATGTGTCCACGACGTGTGCTCTTTCTCTTATCAGGAAACTCATGTCAAGAGTATGAGAGGTGGTGTTTAGGGATAGAAAAGAAATCTTAAAGTAACCTTAAGGATATGGAATCCACTTTCATATGCTTTAGACACACCAGCCCCACGTTCGTTTTTATGAGTGCTTAGGAATGGCTTGTCCACCTGTCCTTTGTTTCTGGAAATAAACCCTGGAATCAGATATTCGACCATGGTTTCTGGCCAGATTAAAATGGGGAAGTATTTTAGCAAAAGTGAAAGAGATAGGCTGTGTCTGTCTCCATCTCCATTTTCCTGGATGATCAACACTGTTCCATTCCCAACACCTCCACAGCTCCATCATTCTGAGCTGCCTAATATGTTTTGGTGGTTTTGCACAGCCACCAGTCTAGACTGTCCTTGCTGCCTGATATCCAGCCAAGAGCTGACTACACATCCTTCTTGATTTTTAGCAACCAGAGAATTAATTTTATCACATGCTTTTACTGACAAATGAATTTCCATTTTTGAATGGCAATACTTGCAGTTCTAGAGATAATGTAAAAAATGATGACTTATACAAAGTTGGGGTGCCTAGGGTCAGGAAATAGATTTCTACATATAGACTAAGCTCCAGACTCATATTTATTGGCTATGTTTTGGAGGTTGGAAGCTGTCTCAGCCCAACTTTATAATGGTTGTGAAAGGGCACACTAAGGTATGAAGAACAAGCACCTCATACCTTATCTTAGACTGATAAGGATCATCTTTTTATCAAAAAACTTTTGCTTAAGATATATGAAAGTTCCTTTTTAAAAAGAAATTTGATGGGAGTAGAGGAGAATCATTCGTTTTATGTTTAGAAACTTAAAAGGGAAAAAATTACCCCACATAGTCCAGAAGGTAAGGAGTACAGTTAAATACATAATCATCTCATTTTACGGATTAGGAAACTGAAGCCTAGGGAGAGTAAATAATTACTATGGGGTCACATAACCAGAAGCAGACCCAGGATTTGAACTCCAGACAGTTTAGTTCCTGTCAAAAAATATGTGCTCTCCCTCACTACAGGATGCTCCTTTTCCAATAAGATTGTATAGAAATCGCTGGATTAGGAGGAATATGTGCCTTTCATAAGTATCCAGAGGAAAAGAGGTGTAGTCATTTGCTTGCCCTCCTCTTTTTGGGAATTACTGATTATTTTAAAACATTTTGGTATTCAACAATTAGTGCTACTTTATATATGCAGCAATTTATGGCGGTATGGGAGCTCTCTTTTAGTCTCAAGTGGAAATAGATTTAGCATTAGATGTAGCATCTGCTGCCTATCACCTTGTTCTTTTCAACATTCTGACTTGAAGACTGAAATTCTTTATTAAATGCTGATGAGTATCTTATTAATACATAGGAAATGGAAATATATTGAGTTACTGAATTTTGTTTAAAATTTCAAAATAGCTTACCTAGCTATTACTGTAGTTCTTATAAACTACATAAGAGTAGTTTCACTAGAGTGCAGTGGTTCACATAATCCTAAGTATCTCATTTTAGTGCTATAATGAAAAGAACTATAAATTTAAAGTATGTGTACATTTTTATTTTTTCTACTATAATTCAGGTCATATAACATTAAGTATTCCGAATATAACTTGCTTGAGACTGTAGTTATTAGGAATATCAATTCTAATTTAGGTTCAAAACAAATGGATAACATCAGGTCTTTGTGCTTACAGAGGATATTTCCCTGAAAAACTCACACGTGTTTTAGATTCAGCAGTCTTTCTCACTAATGCGCATATAAAAATGTGTTGTATCTCCAGTTGATAGAGGATTTGACATACCAGAAAAAAAGAAAATAGCAAATACTTTTCAACTGTGTATATTAACTTAATTCTACCACTTTTTCATTTTTATTCCACCTCTCTAAGGTAAGTAAGTAGCATAAATTACTGTACTTATTTTACTAATGGAATTTAAATGGACGTTAAGTTACTTGGCAAAGCTGATAGGGCAAATTGGTAACCACAAAGGAAAAAGAAAGCAGATTTTAAGCCTGTTTGATCCGTGTACTTTCTATTAATAAATGGGAAAGAGAATTTCAGGAAAACTTCTAGAATATTAAAATGTAAATATATTACATTTAAATATTATTTATCTTTAAGTCTTGAAAATATGTAAGCACATTGAATCTATATCTTTTATAAATAATCTGTTTTAAAAATAATAGAAACATTATTTGGAGAACAATTCTTAGGGGTAAGGGGAAATGGGGGGACATTGATCACAGGTTATATAGTTACAGCTAGACAAGAGAAGTAAGTTCAGGAGATCTGCTGTACAGCATGGTGAGCATATTTAATAATGATAAAGTAGATGTTAAGTAGTAGTCTCACTGCACAAGTGATAACTATGGAAGGTAATGCATTTGTTAATTAGCTACATTTAACCATTCCATTTTATATATATATACACACACACACACATGCTTTAAAAATAATGTTGTACATGATAAATACAATTTTATCTGCCGATTTAAGAAAAATAATTGCTTTCCCTGTATTTTATATTTCTTCGATATTTTTAAAATCAGAAGCTAATAGTTATGATTTTAAGTAATATTGTCATTTTTACTCTCATTTTATTTATGTATATTATTTTTGTGGGTATAAGACCATTTACTATGTGATTTTGCTTCTTCGTTTATCACCTGTTTATTAATTTGTCCTGTATGTTTAAACTGTGCTAAACACTATATAAGCTGTCTTGATTAATGAGCAGTAATGAAAACTTAAGTACCTACTGAGAAGCCACACAGTTTGAGTCATCAGCCCCTGATCCGCCTCCACGTGGGCTACTTTTGATTTTCTTCCAATTCAGATCTATTACAGCACCTATCAAGTCTTAGTGTCTGTAAGAATTGTTGCAGAACTTGTTCTGCTGAGCCCACTCCAATGAGTTGGATTTAGTGTCTATGAGACAGTGTTTGTGATTGTTCATTTTCTTTTTGCCAATTGACATTTTTATTAAGAATAAAGATGATCCATTCCTGTAATGTATTTTATTATTATTATTATACTTTAAGTTCTAGGATACCTGTGCACAATGTGCAGGCTTGTTACATAGGTATATTCATTTTTAATAGGCATTCTTATATGATTTATTTGCACGTGGTTTGAGAAACCCTGACTTGGACATCCTTATCTGTATCATTCAAGTTCTTTGCAAGCAATAGGAATTGAAGCTAGCTAACATAAACAGAAAATAAATTACTTATAAGATATTAGATAGTCCACCGAATTGAAGAATATCTTAGAAAACAACTTTAGAAAATGATGGCAACCAGTGCAACACCTGAAATGTAGGCATCAGGAATTACTCATCAGTCCCCTTGGGTTTAATTGATTTCAACTCTGCTTCCTCTCCTTGCATAACTCAGCTGAAAACTCTCAATGCTGCAAGAGGAAATCTGATTGGCCTTGACTGGGTCAAGCCCCTGCATCATAGACAGAGTAGAGTCTTTTGATTGACAACCTTACCATGACTGGACGCTATGTGGGAAAAGTAATTCCTTAAAAATGCTGTCACTAAAACAAGTGGAATGGATAATGGATGGCCAAAACTCAGTGTATATCGAATCACTTCACTGCTCATGTAATTATCCAAATAACTTCTTTCAGATTTTAGCCCCTATTTTAAAAACTCGATTTAGAAGTGAATATGACTTTATCTAACTAAGATTCTATAGAGTTTAACAGTTCAGCCTAGGATGGTTAGGTGTAATTTTACTACTACCATCGATAGACTATTAACAGTATAGAATGCATATTATAATAGAATCATGAAGCTAAAGTCCCAATAGGATAGCATGTATTTTCTTTTCCCCAAGCGTAATTTGTAACATCCTTTGTCCTGATAAAACTCTTATTCTGCAGTATAGATAATAAGGAAATATGTAGGTGACCTGAACTTCTAACCTTTCTTTTACAAGAAATTTGACTTTTAGCAAATGGCTTATGCTAAGTCCACAATTTCAGTACATTCAAAATATTGTATAATATTTTGGTTATTGCCATTGGCCTGGTTAATATGAGAAAACTTGTGCCACACTATATTATGCCCAATATTGATTTGGCTTCCATACACAATTATTATGCTTTTAAAAATAAATTGATTCCTAAACTCTATAACAAAATCAATATACTTCTAAGTCTAATATTTTTTAAATAACCAGTAACTGACATTTTAAGTGACTTGGATTTTAAGACTGCCAGTGTTTCATGTAAGAAAAATTTAAGGAGAAGATTACTTTTCCATGGGCTACTTTCCCACATGCAGTAGTATAAACTATGAGTTTTTGAGTGCTTACTCTTTGTTGGATACTATACCAAGTAGTTTAGTATATTTATGTAATCCTCACAACAACCCTTTAAAGTTATTATCATTATTATATTCATTTTAGAGGTGCAAAAATTGGAACAGAGAATAAGTAACTTGGCCCAGTGTTAAAGATTATTAGTTACAGTGACTTCTGCGTTGAATTATGTCCTCTCAAAATTTGTATGTTGAAGTCTTAACTCCTAGTGCCTCAGAATGTGACCTTCTTTGTAAATAGTGTTATTGCAGATGTAAATGGTTAAGATGAGGTCTTACTGTTTTAGGGTGGACCCCTAATCTAATATGACTGGTGTTTTTATAAAAGGGGAAATTTGTTCACAGACGTGTACACAAGTGGAATGACCTGTGAAGATGAAGGCAGGTATTGGTGTTACACATTTACAAGCTAAGGCATACACAAATTGCCAGACAGCCACAAAAAACTAGGAAAGAGGCATGGAATGGATTCTCCCTCATAGCCTTCAGAAGAAACCAACTCTGTGAAACCTCAACCTCAGACTTCTCACCTTTAGAACCGTAAGACAGTAAATGTCTGTGTTCTGTGTCACCCAGTTTGTGGTACTTTGCCATAGCAGCTCTAGCAAACTAGTTTACAGAGTAAGGATTTATAGCTAGGCATTGTGGCTCCAAAGCTTGCATTCTTAAGGAGTAAACTATGGTGTCTGTGTAATGGTAAGAGGTGGAGTGGATATATCATCTCTTAGAATATAAAAGAGATCTAGCTGAAGAAAGCCAAACCAGAGTAAGAGAGCTAATAACATTTTCCTGAAGCTTGAAGTGCCTCATTGTAAGAGTGTTGTGTGAGAAAGGAGCCTAAGGTACTGCTTTCCTTCAAAACTAACTGCATTTATCATTTCGTTGCATTAAGAACATTGCAGTTCCACTGTTAGTTATTTTAAAATATGTAATAAGTTATTGTTAACTATAGTCATCCTATTGTGCTACAAAATACTAGATCTTATTCATTCTAATTCATAAATATATACAAGTATTATGTACCCCTAATAAAATTAAAAATTAAAAAAAATTTCCCAAAGCTAACTGACAACAACAAAAGAAACAGTAATAACTATGACTAAATATGCTTGGAAAAATATTCTAAGATTTTAACTATCAATTATACATTTGTATAAATTAATCTCAGTTGATTTAAATGTCAAAAAAAGCATCTCCTTTGATAAATTTCTGGAAGAAGACAAAAAGAAAACCATAAGGAAGATCTTGGCAGCTCCTCTGTGGATGATGACCGTTTACATATACCTCAGTTTGCAGAGTATGTAACGTTTGCATAAACCCAGGCTTTGAGTACCAGTGCATTAAACAGGAAAAAATGAAAGGAAAATGTGATTCTCAATACATAGTGACCATAATGGAGAATCTGCATGGTCTGCCCATGCCTTTTCTCATTAAAATAGGTAGCTAGAGATTTAAGGAAAAGTCATGTGTAACCTAGGTTTTCCTGTTAAAAAAAGAATGGAATAAAAGGCAAAAAGTGAAAGAGAATTAGAAGTAAGTAGGAAGTATTTTGAAGGTGTATTGATACCACAGCTCTGAAATATTAGCAGTAATGAAAAGCTCAAGGTGTCAGAGTTGCTCTGAATTGCTAAGGGTGGATAGATAAAAGCCTGGAAGCCCTGTTGTTGTTTTTTTTCCTTCCAACTCTAAGAAGTGATTAAAAATGAGTTAAGGGGAGTTTTCTTGGGTTCAATAGAGGAGATGGTGATTTATAAAGCAGAGATAGCTTACTGTTAAAGTTTGGTCAGTAAGGTACTTGATTTGTATCTCCTTATATTTCTTTAATTTTTTACTCTATTCAAAGCTGCATAATCAAATAGGCCTGGAACTGAATTTCAGTTCCATCCCTTGTTAACAATGAATTTATTGGAAAATGGCTTAATATCTTGGCTTTCCTTTAATTATCTATCGAATAGCAAAAAAGACACTTTTTGTTTTGAAGATTTATAGATGGAATTTATGAGCAGGTGTCCAGCCACACAACAATTATAATAATAATGGTGTAATAGCCAACCTTAATCAAGTTATTACCATGTTTTAAGCAATTTAGTCTTTATTTCATTCAGTCATCACATCTGAACTAAGAAATAGTTCATGTTATTTTAATTCAACAACACTTCAAAAACTGACATAATGAGTTTGAGTAATTTGCTCAAGGTCAAAAGATAGTAAGTTGTAGATTTGGAAATCAAACCTAGATCCCTACCTTTGGAATTCACGAACACAACCAGCATTTATTAAATATATAACTATTGGCCCTATATTGGAGATACAAATATGATTAAATTTAGTCTTAGTCCTCTGTGAATTTACTGTTTAATATAAAGAGACAGTTGAATGTGTAGAGAAAAGTGTTATAGATGTGGTGATGAAAGTATGTACAGCTTATCAAAGGCTTCAAAGGAAGTGGCGGTCACATCTACTTTCAAGTTTCAAGAAAGACTTTGTATAGGACGTGAAGCTTGAGATACAGGTTGAAACATGAGTGGGTGCTTATCAGATAATTAGTAGTAACAAATCATTCCAGGCAGAGGGAGTATCAAGTGCAAGGGGATGGAAAATACATATGGGGCAGGGTGAGAGGTGACTGGCAAATAGTTGGGAATAGATAAAGACTGTGAGGGGGAATGAGGCAAATAATGAAGGAAAATACACATGCATGGTTGAGGATAAGAAGAGCCTTGAATGCTATGCTAAGTGGTTTTTTCTTTATCGAGAAGCCAAAAGTTCTTAACCCCGGCTGCATATCAAAATCATTATGGGGATTTTTGAAAAAACACCCATATTTGGTTCCCACCCAGATTTATCTCTGTAAACAAGACTTGCAATGAATTTTGGATACCTTTCTTCTTACTCTTGTGAAGACTCTTAGCTATTAAGTATGTAGTAGACCCACATAAGTATTGGTTATTTCCTTAACAAATGTGGTGGAATAAATCTTGTCATTTCTAAGTGGAGATGCATAGTAAACTTTGGCAAGAAAAATTATGCAAAAATATTGCCAAGAATGTCACAGTATTAAGGGGAAATAAGCATTGATGATGATTATTTTTCACATTACTCGCATAGAATTCATCTTAGGTTCTATTTGGTTTATGTAGGAAGAAACTGAAATATAATCTAGAGATAATACTTGGCTACTACATGAGGTATGCAGCACTTGACAAGTAGCTTTCATCTCTGTGAATTTTTTCATAAACAGTATTCTCTTTTCTCCTTCCCTCAAATCACAAAATCACTTTTCTTGGCATCATACTAGTGCATGAATAACTATCTGGCAAAATCATTTAGGCCATTAATATTTAACCTGAAGTTTGCTAATTTATTGCTACCATGGGGAAACATATGAAGAAGCTTAAAAAAATAATAACCTTTTTCCTAGGTTGGCACCAGACAGATTAACTAGGTTGGCTAACACTGGTCTTTTTGTGGCCTTGGGCAAATATTTTAATCTCTTTCAGTCACAGTTTCCTCCTTGGTAAAGTGCTGATAATCCTTGAAGGTTCTATTTTACAAGGTTGTTGTAGCAATGGAATACTGTTTGTCAAAACGTTTTGAAAATTGTGAGGTGTTCAACAATTGTATTCTTTCGCATACTGTTTTACAGCAATGCTGACATCTTTAAACATTGCCGATCAAGTCATTTAATCATTCATTCCACATTTACTTAACAAACATTAATTGAATTCCAAAAACTGTGATTCATGTTGGCATTAAACAGATGAGCCATTCTACCTCCCTTTTGAGTCAAAAAGAAGAGAACAGTAAAAGGAAGGGCAGACAAGCCAGTTGTATCTAAGTGTCACCATTATCGTGCCTGTGCGCACTTCAGCCCTGCAGCAGCATCTGACAGTGCACCTTATTCTGTGCTGCCAACACAAATAGTCTTGTCTTGGGTTATTAAATTGAAATAGGGCAAAAAGGGGAAAGTAAGTCTACCATTCTGCATAGATAAACACACTTAATCCTCCTTTCACCCCTACGAGGTAGATACCATTATTATTCCCCTTTTTATAAATGAGCAAAGTGAGACACCCAGAGATTAAGTATCTTACCCAAAAACACTCAGATAGGATGAGAACTTAAAAAGAAAATGGCACTATGTGAGGGCATCTAGACTGAGTGATAAGATAGGGAGGCCAAGAGGAATTCCTTGATACAAAGGTCAGGAGGTGGAGGTGACTTTTCATATTGGCTATTGTATAGCAAATAGAAGTGTGCCCTGCATTCTCAAGTTATATCCTAGCAACGGATGGACATAGCTTCTGTAACTGAAAAGCTTAGATGTCACGAGCACAGAGTACAGAAATACATAAACTAGTTATCATAATTCTGTGTGGTAATTGCTCTCTGGTAGTAATGTGCACAGGATTTCCTGGGGGATGAGGAAGTGTGGTGTGACTTACTCTGCATAGAGGAGTCAACAAGGCTTCTCACAGGACATAATGTTTGTTCAGAGTATTGAACAACATTGTTTATGTTGAGGGAGAATCAGCAGTAAAGGGCATTTTTAAAACATGGGAGAGATCATTCAAAGACAAGGAAGGAATTTTGTGTGTCTATGAAAGTGCAACTAATTTGGTATAGGTGTCATTTAGAGGGCCAGGACAGATTGGAGACAGGGGAGCAATTGAAAAATGAGGCAATCGTAAACTGTTTACCAGGTCAACATGTTTCAATAATATATTACTTTTGGACAATTTTCACTAGTGTCCTTAATACCTTTAAATAATAGCTCATTTAATCATTTTTGGTGTATTATGACAACTTTGGGCAGAGACATTTTGATTATATTATTAATAAGTATAACAAAATTAATTTAAAATTAAAACAAAATATAAGGCAGTATTTCATCTTTTTATTTGAGAATTAATGCATAGTTTAAAGAATAATTTTTCTTTTCAAGTTTTTTTTTTTTTTTACTTAATGTATCTTGGAGTTTTTTAATTTTAATTTCCAAATTTTACTTTAAGTTCAAGGGTACATATGCAGGATGTGCAGGTTTGTTACACAGGTAAACATGTGCCATGGTGTTTTGCTGCACAGATCATCCCATCACCGAGGTGTTAAGCCCAGCATCCATTAGCTATTCTTCCTAGTCCTTTACCTCCTTCCACCTATGGCCCTCCGATAGGCCCCAGTGTGTGTTGTTCTGCGCCCCTCTGCCCCCCACCCAATGTGTCCATATGCATCATTCAGCTCCCACTTATAAGTGAGACCATGCAGTGTTGGACTTCTTTTCCTGTGTTTGTTTGCTGAGGATAATGGTTTCGTCCTCCATCCATGTCCATGCAAAGTACATTATCTCCTTCCTTTTTATGGTTGCATAGTATTCCATGGTGTATATGTGCAACATTTTCTTTATCCAGTCTATCATTGATGGACATTTAGGCTGATTCCCTGTCTTTGCCATTGTGAATAGTGCTGCAGTGAACATACGCATGCATGCGTCTTTATAATAGAATGATTTATATTCCTCTGGGCATTTACCCAGTAATGGGATTGCTGGGTTGAATAGTATTTCTCCCTCTGAGTGTTTGAGGAATCACCACATTGTCTTCCAGAATGGCTGAACTAATTTACTTTCCCACCAACAGTGTGAAAGTGTTTCTTTTTCTCTATAACATCAGCAGCATCTGTGTTTTTTGACATTTTAATAGTACCCAGAATAATTATAATTTTCTATAATTCAAATGTATATTTTAATATATCAATGAAAAGGCCTCTGCTTAATATGACAAAAACTTATTAGTATTTCAATATTTGAAATTTAACAAATTTGCACTAAAATTCTTAGTGGTTCGTTTATATAGTGATCATATCCTAGTTCTAAATAACAAAATAAAGAAGAGGTCACACTGCAGTTTCAAGTACTTATATGTGAATGGTGCATTTTGTGTGTTGAAAGCCCCTACCCCAATAAATATAATGTTTACTATATTTTATATTTTTATTGTAGCTCTACATCAGTATTTTTCATGCTTTTCACTTTAACTAGTGGTCATTTCTTGGTAGGTATTTAATACTATGTGACTTAGAATGAACAATTTTACCTAGCAAGTGGTTCCCAGCTGAGAAAGAGGCTAGTTGTTCTCTTCATCTACACTGACATTAGTCTGTATCTTTATGGCTTCCATTTTAAAGCAAAACTATTTGAGTTTTTATGTAGTCATTTAAAAACTATAAATTGGAAATCCAAAGGTAAAAGTTTTTTTATTTGTACCTTTAAATTTAGTATCCCCTAGAGCAGAGGTCCCCAGCCCTGGGCTGCAGACTGGTACTAGTTCATGGCTTTTTAGGAACGGGGCTGCGTAGCAGGAGGTGAGCATCGGGCAAGCAAGCATTACTGCCTAAACTCCACCTCCCGTTAGATCAGTGGTGGCACTAGATTCTCATAGCGTGAACCCTATTGTGAACTACACATGTGAGGGATCTAGGTTGTGCGCTCCGTATGAGAATCCAACTAATGCCTGATGATCTGAGGTGGAACAGTTTCATCCTGGAACCATTCCCCTGCTTCCAGCCCCACACCTGTCATCCATGGGAAAATTGTCTTCCATGAAACTGGTCCCTGGTGCCAAAAAGTTTGAGGACCGCTGCCCTAAAGACCTAAGGGGTTTGGAAGACTTTAGTTGGAAACTATTATTGTAGTTGATTACAACCCATTAATAGGTATTAAGAAATGAGAAATAATATTAATATTAATAAGAATTAATATTTTATAATGCTTACCCTGGAAATGAGGAATGCTATGGAGACTAGAGTCAGAGGTATTAGTTAAAAAATAATTATGATAGACTAGGAATGTGAAAAAAAGATTTCTGAGAAACCTTATAAGCTTTCTTAAAATTTGGTAGTTTGGTCCTAATTGTTGGGCAGGTTGTTGATGTTGTAGACACTTACTAGGCATTTGTTGGCACAGCAGTAAAGCTATTATATTATTAGTATGTTTTAGGGGAAGGATGATTAAGCAATCCAGTTAAAAAAATAATAATTCTGGTCCCAGGATGAATGGTGGTTGGAAAGAGCAGGAATTGGTAATGGGAGACCGTTTAGAACACTATTGTTATTGTTCAGGGAAGAAATTATCGCAATTTAGACTAGAGTAGTGCCAAAGAGTATTGAAAGAGTTGATGGGTTTCAGAGGAACATGCGCTGGCTGATAAGTGCTCCAGTTCACAGGTAATGCGTGACACTTAGCTCACAACTCACTGGCTACAGCTAATCATATGTCAGGTCCCAATCATCAGGGCACAAGAAGTGCGGTTGTACCATGTACCTGAAAGTTGGAGATTTTGTGATGAGCAACAATAGTGATTGTCTCAGTTTGCCCTTCTGGTAACCAGATACCCAACTAATTCTGCCTTTTGTTGGCAAAATATACACACCTCTTGGGGATGAGTTTGGAATATCTATTATTTATCTGTACTCTTCTGATTTACTCAGAATTATTTATTTTTCTCTTGACTCTTGGTTTCTATGAAGTCAAAAGAGATTTCACACAGTTGCCGCTGTTTTCATCTTTATTGGCTCAGGAAGTCTGTCAGTAATCCAAACCACTCTCACAGGAAGTTTAAAATGCCTTCGTTATTCTGGACCTTGGGCCTGTTGTCGTGAGCAAGAGTGATAGCAGCAGTTTTAGAGATCTGAGCAAAAGATGAGGAGATGAATGACTTGCTGTCTGACCACTGCCTAGGTATAGGATGTCAGTGTGAGTTCTCTGCCTAACTCAGAGCTGACACACTGGGTGAAGGTACAGTTCTGGAGTGGGCAAGAACACTGCCAGTTCAAACCAAAGGTACTGAGTCCTGATTACTGGCCGATGTCTTGAGGTGGGACAGAAATCTGAATTTAGTAAAGTTGAGTCATTATAGTGACTGCTTAGAGGAAAAAGATGGAGATGTACTTCCTTTGGCCTTACTGTGGCAATGGAGTTGACAAAACTGAATTTAAAACAATCAATTCATTTTTGTTTTAAAGTTTCAAGGGAACCCACCAGAGCTTTAAAAGTAAAAACAAAAATTATGGTAGTAATTGATATTGTTTTGTGAACCCCCAAAATCTGAGACAGGTCTCAGTTAATTTTGCCAAGGTTGAGGACATGTGCCCGTGATACAGTCTCAGGAGGTCCCGATGGCGTGTGCCTAAGGTGGTAGGCGAACGTTTGGTTTTATACATTCTGAGGAGATGTGAGACATCAATCAATATGTGTAAGATGTACATTGGCTCAGTCCAGAAAGGTGGGACAACTCGAGGTGAAGGCTGGTCGACTTCAAGTGGAGAGGAGACTTCCAGGTAATAGGTAGAAAGAGACAAATGGTTGTATTCTTTTAAGTTTCTGATTAGCCTTTCCAAATGAGGCAATCAGATATGCGTTTATCTCAGTGCATAGAGGGGTGACTTTGAACAGAATGGGGGCAGGTTTGCCCTAAACAGTTTCCCGCTTGACTTCTCCCTTTA
The DNA here is from genome assembly GCF_028878055.3 of Symphalangus syndactylus. Taxonomy (NCBI): domain Eukaryota; kingdom Metazoa; phylum Chordata; class Mammalia; order Primates; family Hylobatidae; genus Symphalangus; species Symphalangus syndactylus. The sequence continues at coordinate 21,141,971 of NC_072443.2, forward strand.
ACTTAGTGATATTGGGGCCCCAAGATTAATTTTCCTTTCACAGTTTGTATAAGATTTCCATCTTTTGATTTCCAAACACGTGTTAGGATCAAATTTTCTAGCCGGCTTTGTGGTTGGGAAAGGCCATGTGACTAGTTTGTCCGATGAATGTAGATCAGAAGAAATGGGCGTGTTACATTAAGTGCCAGTGTGACCCTCTTTAAAGTCTCGCTTTCCCTCTTCCATGATGACCAGCAGCAATCAGATTCGTGGCTCCTCATTCAGCTTTGGTTTCTGAGTCACTACCTGTCAGCCCATAACGGAGATACAGTTTGAGAGAGAAATCAAGATCTATTGTTTTAAGCCTGTTGAACTTTTGTCATTTTTTTCTATAACGTACCTAGCCTATTTTTATATATTTAACAAAAGAATACATAAAAATTTTTATCTTTCTAAAATGTTGAGTAAAAGTGATTTAAGCATCACAGTGTATTAATTTGCATTTCTTTTGAGGAAGGTTTAGTACCAGATTCTGGCAACACTGTCATGAAAACGGTAAAGCTGCTGCTCTTGCCACCACTGTTGAAATTAATTCTGTCTATTCTTCTTACCATCATCCACTCCAGATTAAAAGTCCTGGAATGGAACATTGTATTGAGTACTCTTATATCATGCACCTGTGTTGCAGCTGCCAAGAAGCCAGGAGAGGAAATACCTACCCTTCTTCAGATTCTCTGGTGAGAGGCAGCCTCCCACCCATCTTGAGAGTTCTTCCTAAAAGGAAGATCTGATTCAGGCAAGAGCAGTACTCCAGGTCTGAGTTCGCCGGTATGAAAATGTCATCTCTGAAAATCTTAGTCAAATCATGACAGAACTAGAAATGCTTTCAATTTCATACAATAACATGGAAAATCTCATCCTAGCCCTCAGCATGAGTTAATAAGGTTTATACTTGCAAGAACCAAGATTGTTTCTACTAAAACAAGGATATCTGTTACCTGCCCTTTACCTGGTCTTTTAAATTCTCTAATTGGTGTGGGAGGGCAAGGGTTAGAGCTATATTCTATGATGAGAGAAAAAAAATACAAAGTGTTGTTCCTCTCCAGATTATATCCGAGAGGTTAGGTTCCTGCAAAGTATCACTTCCCTCCGTAACCTCTAAGCATTTTTTAGCACTGTATTTAAACTCTAATCTTATAAACAGGCTCAGATTGAATTTAGATTAAAACAGAGGTACACCCTAAATTTCAGCTTTATGCTGACATTCTCCCAGTAATTAATCTATTACATATGGTGATGGGTATTAATACCTTTAAGGGGTAATTACACGTTAACTGGTTTTAAATTCTTCCCTTAAGAACTCTTTAATTTTATTCAAGATCTACCTTCCTACTTTATCCATTTTCCATATAAGCAGAGAAAATTCCCCCAGAAAAATAAAATCAGCATCATCATTTTGTCCAGATCAGAATGTTACAGCTCTAAAATCTATTAACACCTTGGATAGAGGGTATTTTAGTTTGCATGCGATGGCTGTTTACTCTTGATGTATATTTTTAAATATCTATGCCAGCTCTTCTCCCAGCTGCAGTTTTCAACTCAGTGTCTTTAAAATTTGGTACAGTCAGAAAATTTAAAGTGGTACTCTATGATAACCACAATTTACAAAAACAGATAATGTCTTTTCTTCATAGCAGAATTCATACTTAATTTCTAATGTGCATCTGTGTCTATGGGTAGGATTTCCTTTCTGCAAGTTGAAAACATCATCGCTTGTTTTCAGCTTGTCCAAGTAAAGATATTTGTACATGGGGTTATTACTGCTCTTATATATTTGTTAATAAAAATACAGTGTGAAGAGATTGACTTGGATAGAATATTCTTGACCAAGCTGTTACTGTTACTTTACCTGTTAACCAAAGAGGTGTTTGCTTTGTGTTAATCTTGTAAGAGTAAGGACTCAGGGTTTGGTTTTTGGCTAGAAATGAAAATTAATGAAATTATTTTGGGACTTGATAGTTGAGGGAGTATGGAGTATCTGTATGATATATGTTGTTTTAAATACATGTTTACTTAAATAAGACTCTTAAATTATAGATTTAGAACATTTACAGAACCCTTTCTTTAAGGAAGTGATATTTAGCTTAGGTTTGTTAGGAAGAGCATGTTTGTCAATTTTGTGAGGGAATTCAGTCAGTGAGGTGGCAGTGAACAGGTAGCAATAGGAGTAATGAAGTTGGATGTGAGCCTGCAGAATTCTTTTTCCTAGCAAGAGAAATTTGGCTGCAGATATACAGAATAAAAGGATCGTGTTGGAACGAGGAGCAAGGAATGCTGTAAGTACAATTATCACTTGAATTGGCAGCCACCCAAAAATGAGCTAACTTGAGGGTATATGGATTATCACTGTGAATATATCATGGAACAGCCTTTGTTTATATGACGCCTTAAAGAAAAGTATGCCTTAACAATGACAATACTTAACAATAATAAGAAATATTCTTTTTTTAACTCTCCCCTTCGCAAACTTGTACTTTTTATTATTTGAAAAAACCCCAGTATTACTCAGTAGATATACTTTATTTGAATATATTTATATTTATGTAAAATGTACAAAGTATATTGATATTGATACCATACAATTATTTCCCACTAAATATTTCTTTGAACCTAGGCCCATTTGAGTCTCTTGTCTTAAACAGTTCCCATCTAGGCTGGAGGAGAGGAGTAGATTTACTTAGTAGAAAAGATTCTGGGGTGTATACTTTAAAACTGCCACAAGGAGTATCAGCTCACCTGTAGTTCTGGTGTTAGGTTAATCTTATATGTTCATCTTAATCTTTAAGTGTCTTTGTCTTTTTACTAAGAACAAATTCTAGTGATTTCCTCAAACTGTGTCTGTCTGTAAACTTGAACCTCAGTCATCTGCCCTGTTGAAGTTATTGTGTACCTCAAGTTTCAGTGATTGTGGTTTTCCCTGTGTACTATTAGTTAAACTTACCCTGACTGACTCTGTGACAACATACAAAAATGTATGTCATACATTCTTTCTTTGCCCTTCTAAGTTAGTCACATTTAAAATGAAAATAGCCTCTGGACGTATGTTACTTTCTCTAATAATCATGCTCTTTCACTGCGTCCACCTCTCAGAAATAAAGGTCTTGCTATATCTGGTTTATCTTATAGAGATGTTAAATATAATAAGAGGGTAAATATGGAATATCTGAGTTATGTTGAGGTAGTATAGACGTGTAGCATGATTTTGATCAGAAAACAGTGAAATTATGATGACATATAATCGTGCCAGAACATCTCATGAGGACTAAATAAAGATGAATACTTTCTGTAATCAATGGTTGGGTATACATGATGATAATTCCAACTGAACTTGACTTTTTAAAGAATAAGAGAAAAATATATGATAGTACTGGCAGGGAAGAGGTAGAAAGTGTGTGATCAAGACAGATGTCAAGAAAGGAAATACAGCTGAAATAAAAAGTCAACCAGGATGATCCCAGCAGGCATAATTGTGTTCTAAAAGAAGCTGATCCTCAATTCATGTAGTCTTTGTGAGAACAAATGATTAAATTATATATAAATTGTAAAATTATTTAGACCAAGTTTGAACATGTGTAGGTAAAAGAAATAAAAATAAGATATCCTGTACATCCCATGAAAGTGTATTTATTTTGTCATGTTCACTACCATCTTCCAAGTACATAGATATTAGTCCAAAGATAAGATAAATATTTTTTGATTAATGAGTTCTTTTTTTAAACAAGGAAAGAATGACTTTAGGAAAGCAGCTTTTATGATCAAAGAAGAAAATTAATTTCCAGATTTTAATGGATTTCTTCTCTTTAGTTAGTATGATTAAGTGGCAGCGTGTAAAAAATGTAAGTTGCATTTCTTCAAATACAGTCGGTCTGTAAGAATTCTAGGTGGAGGCTTAAAGGAGACTTATTAATTTGGTGAGCAGTTGTGCTGGGGTTAGTCTCATGCTGTGCCCAATTAACTTTTATTCAGCAGTGTGGCTCATATGCTGTCAAACAAAGACTTACTATCCTATCCAGCTAGAAATGCAATAAAGTCCTCACATCAGTAACTTTGATGATGCCTTGCTGCTGATGTCGGTCTCCATGTTTCAGTAATTGCTCTCCATGGATTACTGAGGTTTTTTGGTTGGTTGGTTGGTTTTGTCTTAGTTCCTTGTTTGTTCTGCCTGTCTTAACTTTCTGACACCCATCAATGAACTTAAATTATGTATTTTTAATCTGTACTTGCTAGGAAAACTAATGTGTTAATTATATTATCACTTTATCAGGTTTTTCTTGATTTGAATTACTGAAAGAGGGGAACCTAGCACATTTCTGTATATCCTTAAAGGAATTTGTTGATATGAAGGGTAAGATTCCACTGGATTCGTTGAATTGTGGAGCATCTGTTCCCCTGATTCAGAACTGGCTCAACTTTGCAATTATAGGTCCGGGATATATTGTGAAATCTAGGAATGGTTAGCTAATCTTGTCATGAGTAGTGACGATGTATTAGAACATCTATTTGAAATATGGGAGATGAATCCACCCATATTTAGAATATGATGAGTCCACTCATATTTTAGAATAGAATTATAGAAAGTTACAGATTTATGAATACTTGAAGAATACAAAATCATAGTGCTTACATCTGTTAAACAGTGTTTTTCAATATGCCTGTTGTGAACCAATGGGTTAATGAATAAGATAAACACAAAAATAAAACAAGGGAATAGAAAATATAAAATTACATCAAGGGCAAGTATTTTGTGAAATTTTGCTGCTTTTCTGTATATCCTTGTCCCTAATGTAAACTGTATTTTGATTGTGAGTAGCCAGGAAGATTGAAAGCCACTGTCCCATAGCAGTAATTCTCAAAATGTAGTGAATTAAGAATTCACCACACAATGTGTAATAATTTCCTGAGAAGCTTGTTTATAAATAAATAGATAAGATAAAATGTATGAGACATGCAGATTACGTGTCTCCACCATGTAAGATTCTGACCCACTCGGATTGAGGTGAGTCCAGTGAATATACTTTATTAACAGATATCCCAAATGACACTAAGGAAGATAATCTTTATGTTACATTTTGAAAATCCATGTGCTTGTGAAAATAGTGGAGAATCTCTATTCTAATTGTTGTAATAAGCCAAACATACTTGGAAAAATAAGATAGAATTAAATCGTTAAGTAATTTTGTATATTTGGTATGTGGAATAGATGCACAGTAGCATTTTTAATAGCTTGAGAAATTCCAATTAACTAATCCATCTAGACTTCCCATTTGGTTCAGTGAAAACAATGAACTTAGAATAAACTAAGAGAGGACTATTTACTGGGTGTATTTACTATTTACCGGAAACCCACAGTTTCCTACGAAAGAAACTGTGGGAGTAGCTCCAGTCACCTTTTGCCCTATCTTGTCTTGAGAGAGATTTATTGTTCCTTACCATTACTGTAGCTGGAAAGGAAAATAATCTTGGTAACTTTTCTTAGACCATGTCCAGACTGCTGCTGGAGTCTCATGTTTAGTTGTTTGACTTTTAGTTATCAAGGTGTCTGTGGGAGTATACTGGGTTTTACTTCTCTCTTTATGGTAGCAATTGTAACAGTCTGTCTTCCTGGATGCTGGTTGAGCTCTATTAGGGTGGACCCCAGCCTTGGCGCCTGTCCGTCAGAAAATGCTAACTGGTATCTTTTAGAAACCTGGTTTATTTCTCATTTTCTTCTAAGTCCAGTAGAGTGAAAGTCTATTTATTTTTGCTTCAATTTTTTATATTTAATATGAAAACAGCATTTGCTACTGTATATAAATCAAAAATATAATTATAACTAGGTCCCATTAATAAAATATTATATATAATTCTTCGTAAAATTTTAACCAAAATGCTCATGAATTAACCCTAAGTAGTCAGTAGTTTCTTACATTTCTCAGCCCTGCTCCTGAAGGAAGATATAATAATTGTTAAATAATTTTAGATATTTATCAAAACATAGACTGACACATTCATTTTTTTTTCTATTCCAAAATGGTGGGATGATCCAAAGAGAAGTCTAAGGAATCCCCTACATTCAAGGCATATTTTAATGTTTCTTCATTGCTGTTGTCAAAATAATGTTTCTCTTAAGAAGAAAGAAAATGTATTATTTTAGAATGGGTAGGTCATGCTATACTTTAAACAGGTATATCAGTATGAATTATAATTCATGAAACGAAACATTTAAAAAGATTCATTAGATTCTAGGGTTGTAATCTTTAAGAGGAGAATTATACAAGAAGTTATTTTTGCTAAATAGGGAATACATTGTATGAAAAAATATTTATGTATTTTTGCATACTTTGGGACGGTGCAATTTTATAGGAAGCCAAAATTCAGTTTCCCCTCTAAAGGTATGCAGTAAAGTTATTGCAGGTCACTCACAATTTGGGCAAGTAATCCAGGGATAGGTAGAGTAGAAAGGATCATGTTCATTCATTCAGTACACATTATCAGTAGCTTATTAGGTAGTCATTGTATCAAAAGCCAATGTTAAGATGGAAAAATTTGTTGGGACGTGTTTTATAACGTTCACGGTTTTGTTGGACATAGCAAGTAATAGTCACTTGCAGTACTGTTAGCTGTAGGAAATGTGTTCATTCTACATGGGCTTGAAATTATTTCAAAATCATTTAACGTTTGCATGGGTATAAGTTGACAGTCTTATTTATACATATATTTCATTAAATGTGTCTTACAAATTAGATTTTACTATTAATTTTAATATGCTTGTTTTACTTAGTGAAATTATACCAATGTATATTAAAGTTCTAAATGTGATAACAACCCTAGATTAAGTTTTTAATTATTTTTATTATTTCTACTTTAATAAAAATTTGGCCAAGTCCAAGTCTAAGAAAATGCAAGAAAATATGTTGAAATAAAGATTTGTGAAAATTATTAGTTACCAAATCAATTGTTATAAAAATATTTACTGTAATCCTAGCACTTTGGGAGGCTGAGGCGGGTGGATCACTTGAGGTCAGGAGTTTGAGACCAGCCAGACCAACATGGTGAAACCCCGTCTATACTAAAAATATGAAAATTAGCTGGGTATGTTGCTGTGCCTGTAATCCTAGCTACTTGAGAGACTGAAGCAAGAGAATTTTTTGAACCCAGGAGATGGAGGTTATAGTGGGCTGAGATCTCACCACTGCACCCCAGCTTGGGTCACAGAGTGAGACTCCCGTCTATTTTTAAAAAATTAATCTTCATATTTTAAAAGTTTATTTGAAAATTTGATTATATATTATGCTATAAAATGCTAAATAATTTAGGAGTGTTTTAGAATCCTTTGAGACAGGGTAAATGTGTCATATTTATATGCTTAAAAAATAAGATGTTTTTCATTCCAGACTAGAGTTTACTCATTTTCCTTATTCTTAGGTCATCTGAATAGCTTTATGCTTATATTTCTTATAAAATTTTCTAAGGTTTGTAATCTTGTTTAAACACATATGAAAACACTGAGATTCAGTCATACAAAATTACAGTCATAGTTGTAATCTGGCTTTTTGGTCTATGTAACTTAACACAGTAACTGCTTTTTTTTTCCCAGTACAATTTGAAAAAAGTGGAAATTTCCTAGGGGAAAATATATGCTTATCAAAAGTTAGAGCTGTCTTCTTGAGCAGCCTTCAAAGCTGAAGTAAATAAGACATGAAGTTGAGCTTCCCAGCAGGCTTTAATTTAGAAATTGCTGACCAAATAAAAATGTCCATAGCCTTTTGTCATAAGATTTGTTCATTACTTTGGTCCAGTTGAGCTGATTAGGTCTTAAATATTATAAAACTCAAAGGTAATAGCATTAAAAAGTGCCAGTTTAAATACTTTATTGATCAATAGAAATGTGGATGATTCTGACTTGGTATTTATTCATTCACACTGTGGGAGTTGGGCAGTAAGATGGGACTCTTATAAAATCAATTTAATTTAAAATCAAGTTTTACAGTATTTTATTTCTAGAATTCTAAATAAATATGAAGAGACTTATTTTTGGGCTTTGTATCAGGAAAACTTCCGTATAACGTCATGTTAACTTTTAAGTGTTGCTGTGTTAATTTTTTATAGTTGCTTGTTAGAATCCTTCAGTGGGAAACCAGGAGAATGCAGGATCCCTTCAAAATGTCAAATCTTAGAAATTACTTTTCTTTCTTTCACTCTTCTAACACTATAAGCTGCTCTTATTTCTCTTATTCTTCAACTTTCCTATTCTTTTGTCATTCAGAAGATCAGAGAGGCCTTAGGCATAGTGGTTAGGAACTTGGGCTTTAAGACCCAGCTGGCTGGACTTAAATTTAAATGGTCCTGCCTCTCACTAGCTGTGCTGCCTGGAGGTTCTTTACCTCTTCGGGACTTTGATTTCTCAACTGGTAAAGTGGGATTTATAATAAGGCCGTTAAAAAAATAAATTTGAAATAAATAATAAATGAGGTAATGCACTTAGAGCATGCTTAGCAGAGTGCCTGACATACAGGAATCATTCATGAATTGCCAGCTAGAATAATTATATTACGTTACAGGATTTTAGAATGAGATTCATAAACTGAGCTGAAATTCCAAGCTCAAGAACAATATATGGGTGCCAGTACTTACAAATTTTAAAGTGAGCCACTAGACTGTTCCTGTACAGCTCATAGTTAAAAGTTTTTAAACACCTATCTTTCCAGCATTAGAGATGTCCAGTTTCAACTATTGTAAATGATTTATTTTGGGGAGATTGGAAGGAGCTGTGGTTTGGAGTGGAGAAGGGCTACTTTAGTGCAGGTGACATTAAGGGGATAAATTCAAAGATTAATTCATGTTTGCTGTAATTTGGGGAGCATGAGGATGTGAGAGTTTGTGGCTAGGTGGCCCAAGACAGGAGAGCAGAGTCAGAAGCTGGGCTGCACCAGGAGATGGCCCAATAATTAGTGCCTAGGGGTCGGAGGTACATATTTCATCGCCTGGAAGTGTGCCATTAAGAAAGGAACTGTCCTAGAAGCCTTTAGAAAGGGTACTGTCTCAAATGCTCAGATGGCTTCCTGGTGGCATGATGTGATCTAAGAAGTGAGGAAGAAGTTGAAAATAACTAATTGGAAGAGGCACAAAACTGGAATTTTCCAGCAGAATTTTCTTAAGGTGGTCACATAAGAGAGAGTCAGCTTTGACCATCTTCCAGTTCACTCATCTCACTGGCTTGACTTTGGTGAGTGGCAGATTATGAACAGAACCTAAAGACGTATTCTTTCACACTGCAAGGTTTCAGGTTTTAAGCAAAAGCAAATTAACGGAGAAAAGAAGAGCAGAGTTGTATGAATTTAGAATTTTGTTTTATGCTAGAGCTAAATAGTCTAAATTTTTGAAAGAGGACATTTTATGACTAAAAAGGCATGGAAAATTAATGTTACCATCTGAGATTTCATTGGAAGATGAGATAAAACTAGCTCACAGAGATTTTTTAAGTAAAAGTGGCAGAAAATAAAATTAAATAAAAATATACATAAATAAAACAAATGAAAATGCAAAACATATATTAAAATAATGTTAAAATTCAACTATTTTAAAAATAATTATCACTTAGTTTAATCAAATATGCCATTAACAACTATGTGATGTAGTTAGAGGAGATATAGTCTATGTCTTGTTTCCCCCACCAGCATGAGTGCTAATTAAGAATATGGAATTATTATGCCATGGTGGGAAAGGCAGTATGCCTGGGGACAATTTAGCGGATTTTAACCTGGTGCTAATGCTAATTACCTGAGTGATCTTTAGTAAGTCTCCTAATCTTTCCAGGGTTCCCTATTCCTCATCTTTAAAAGGAAGTTATTTTATATTATTCAGAAAGTAACAGTACGGATCTGAGTGACTATAAACTCCAATAATAAAGAAATGTAAAGAGAATATAAACAAATGTATGCAAAGTTTCCAATTAGAAGCAAAACTGGACTTAAACAGGTTAAATATATTTAGAGGATGAGAATTCGCTGTGGCCTTGATTGGTTAGTATAATTTTTTACGCCAAGGCTACCATCGTTTCTCATCTGGACTCTTAGAATAGCTTTCTGATAGGATACTGTGCTAGGTTCTAGAAAAAGTTGGTGAACCAGGTGACTAAGGTCCCTAAACATATGAAACAGTGTTTTCTGGGAGATAAATCAATAGTTACAGTAAAGTCATGCCTTTTGATGGTGGAATGTGCATTAGTTTAAGGAGACCCGTTAAACTTGCCACTTCCCCACCGTTAGGTGAAGGATATCAGAAGATGTTTCTAACAGGCACTGTCATTTAAGCTGAGCCCGAGGGTGAGTAGGTAGTCACTGAGATGAGAAGATACTAGCTTATGGAAAGGCCCAAAGAATTTGATGTTTTTCATAACTTGAAATAAATTTAGTACGGCCTGGAGTGCTGCGCTTGAGGGATGGAATGGTGAGAAAAAAAAACGCTTGCGGGATGAAAACCAAGATCTTGCAGGGACACAGAAGCGTCATGTTGGTCACTTGAGAGTTGCTCAGGGTAGTTGTTGATTTTAGGTAATACTGCAGAAATATCATCTTTAAAAGAAATGTAGGGAAAGGCTTAATTAATAAATACAAGTACATATTTGCAAATTGTGTTTTTTTTTTTGAATTGACCAGATATTTTAGCTCAGTTTCATCATTATTAATGGTGATATGGTAGGACCATTTCAGTATAATGTGTGATATTTTGGAGTTGATCTGGAGCAACTGGAGTTTTAAATTTCTAGAAAAAAATGGAAATGCCAGTTTTTCTTAAGGTGAGTCCAGTGCTACATCAAGAGCATGTTTGGGCCAGGTGCAGTGGCTCATGTCTATATTCCCAGCATTTTGGGAGGCTGACCTGGGCGGATCACTTAAGGCCAGGAGTTCAAGACTAGCCTGGCCAACATGGCAAAACCCCAGAGGCTGAGGCATGAGAATCACTTGAGCCCAGGAGGCAGGGGTTGCACTGAGCCGAGATAGCACCATTGAACTCCAGCCTAGGTGACAAAAGCGAGACTCTGTCTCAGAAAATAATAATAATAATAAAAAAGTGAAGTTTAATCTTCTGGACAGGATAAGGTCAAAATTGTCTCCATAATTTCCTCTAAAGTTTAGATCAGTTTGCTAAGTGTTCTCAGTTACCTTGGTTTTCAGAATTGTACATAGTACCGTATCTTACTAAGTTTTTGAAGTATCTTATCCAAAAAAAGAAACAATAACTTCCTGGTGTAAAAATGGCTTGCTCCCCTTCAACCTGTTGCCTTCCACTCCATATTTATTTGAGTGTCTCCTGCAGTTCTTGGGTGTAGAGTACTTAACAGATGATTGACAAAGGTGATGAGGAGATGCAGATGCAGATAATAACTGCATCTGTTGGTGTTTCTCACATAAGTAGCTTCTTCACCTGGGATTGGGACCTTAGAAGTATTCAGCTAATAAGATTTTCTTATAGTTGCTTTATACATTTTCTTTGAGCTCCCAAACTTTTTAAAGATAATATCATCCATTTCTTTGTAAATAAGGTGACTAGGATATAAATTGTCCTTATATTAGAGGATATGCCAGATAATTGCTACTTACCCCATAGTCAGAGTAACCTATGTCTTGTTCATGTCATTTTGACTTCCGTGTTCAGAAAAGAGAGGACTCTTCAGCCAGCAGTAATGTGCTGTCTTGGCCTATAGAGGCTTCCATACCTCCATATATTCACAATTTGCTCCTCTAAGGCATAAAGGCCTATTATCAAAATGTGTAAATTACAGCTTGAGAGCAATAATAAGTGTAAAGATTTTTCAATATTTTGTTTTATTTTCTGAGGTTTCAATATATCTAGTATCTAATAGAACAAAAACTTTACAGAAATACTGAATTTATATGAAAACCCAACCAAATAGGAGGTCTGTAGAAGGTATCGTTCTAGCCACTTCAAGATGAAAGTGTCAAATCAGTGGGATCCCTATATTTAACTTCAAAGATGTTATAGCCACATCTGTAGCTCTTTTTAAATGCTTTTAAATGTCATTTCATGTTTTTTTTCCCCCTCATTCTCCACACTCAGTGGCCATAATGCATTGACTGTTTCTGTGTGGAGAGCACCATCTGATTTGTTTTATTCTGAATAGATATTGCTTCTTTTTCATAGGTTTTTAAAGAATAATTGAAATAGTCTTGAGTGGATTCTTTCAGATTAGTTATGTGTAGGTATATATAATATATATAAAGAAAACTAATCTGAATACATTAAATTCTTTTTTTTTTTTTGAGATGGAGTCTCGCTCTGTTGCCCAGGCTGGAGTGCAGTGGCGCAATCTCGGCTCACTGCAAGCTCCGCCTTCTGGGTTCACGCCATTCTCCTGCCTCCGCCTCTCTGAGTAGCTGGGACTACAGGCGCCCGCCACCACGCCCGGTTAATTTTTTTGTATTTTTAGTAGAGACGGGGTTTCACCGTGGCCTCGATCTCCTGACCTCGTGATCCGCCTGCCTCGGCCTCCCAAAGTGCTGGGATTACAAGCGTGAGCCACTGTGCCCGGCCGAATACATTAAATTCTAAAATTAATAAAATTTGTTTTGCTTTAGTTGTTTAAACTCCTGAATCATTATAATTTCCTTTTAATCAATTTTTTTCTGTTCTTTTTCCTTCCCTTTATGATCAGGATTTCAAGTTTATTACTGTGGCTTTGTCAGTGCTTTGACCCTACTCTAGTAACTTCCTTTGACACAATATGATACAAAAGCATGAAGTTTATCTTACTATTTATTGTTTTTAGAACATTGGATTTATAAAATCACAGGGACTTAGCTATTCCCTCTCCAATGTACTCTTCTTAGTATTTTGCAACTACTTAAAGTATTCTGTGTTATTTGTTTGTGTTCTCTCAGTTATGTGTATCTAGTTATAAATTCCTCACCTACTCATAATTGTGATATTTTATATATTTTCCAATTCATTATTATATAATTTACATCATGAATCTAAAAAAACATACAAAGAATACTTCAACTCTGTTAAATCATGACTTTTTTTTTTTTTTTTTTTTTTTTTTTTTGAGATGGAGTCTCGCTCTATCTCCCAGGCTGGAGTGCAGTGGCACAATCTCAGCTCTCTGCAACCTCTGCCTCCCGGATTCAAGCAATTATCCTGCCTCAGCCTCCCAAGTAGCTGGGACTACAGTTGCACACCACCACACCCAGCTAATTTTTGTATTTTTTAGTAAAGTTGGGATTTCACCATGCTGGCCAGGATGGTCTCAATCCCTTGACTTTATTAAGAGATTTTTCTCTGAGCCTGAAATCTGAATTAGATTTATAGCACTTATCATAATATATAATTATATATTTATTTTATACTTACTGTTATTTTCTGTTTTTCACATGAGATTGTAATCACCCTGAAGGCAAAGCCTACGTTTATTTTGATCCAACTTTATACATAGAACCTAGTGGTTTGTTTTTATATATGTATATATGTGTGTGTAAAAAAGAAATACACATTCATAGCAAATATTTTAGGAGTTTTGTAAATGAGAAGAAGAAATTTGAAGGGAAAATGAGTTTTGAACAGAAAATGGAGAAATCAGATTTTCATTTCAGACAGACCACTGAGGCTGCATTGAATTCAATGAAAGGAACAAGACGAAGAGACCCAAGTTGAGTTAAATGGAATTGGTAGAGGTTAGAAAGTCATATATTTGAAGGTGATTTAAAAACCTTACTGTATTTGTTCTCTATTACTGCTGTAACAAATTACTACATATTCAGTGGTTTAAATAACACACATTTATTTGCACAATTTTGTAGGCTAGAGGTCTGACATGGATATCCCTAGGCTAAAATCAAGGTGTTAGTGCGACTGCGTTCCATTCTGGAGGTTCTAGGAGATAATCCATTTTCTTGCCCTTTTTAATGTCTGCAGACCACCCATGTTCCTTGGCTGCCTTCCTCTCTCTTCAGAGTCAGCAATATTGCATCTCTGCCTTTCTTCTGGAGTCACATCTTCCTCTAGTTCTCTGGCTCTCTCTTCTACTTTTTTTTTTTTTTTTTTTTTTGAGACGGTGTCTCGCTCTGTCACCCAGGCTGGAGTGCAGTGGCGCGATCTCGGCTCACTGCAAGCTCCGCCTCCTGGGTTCACGCCATTCTCCTGCCTCAGCCTCTCCGAGTAACTGGGACTAGAGGCGCCCGCCACCACACCTGGCTAATTTTTTGTATTTTTAGTAGAGACAGGGTTTCACCGTGGTCTCGATCTCCTGACCTCGTGATCCACCCGCCTCGGCCTCCCAAAGTGCTGGGATTACAAACGTGAGCCACCGCGCCCGGCCTCTCTTCTACTTTTAAGGACCTTTGTTATTACATTGGACCCACAAAAATAATATAAAATGTCCCCCTATTTTAAGGGCGATTAGAAACCTTAGTGGATTAGCAAACAATTCCATCTGCAACCTTAATTTTCCTTCTCCATGTAACAACATATTCATAGGTTCCTAGGATCAGGATATGGACAACCTGGGAGACAGGCGTATTATTCTGCCTACAACATCCAGCTTGCAAACTGATAGATTTGTTGTTAATATTGAGGGATGAGTTAAGGATAGGATATTGGTTCACAATTTGTGTACTTGGGCAGATGCTGGGTAACAGTTACTGAAACAGAGAAATCAGGAGGTGGTGCCCATTTAATGGGAAAACAGTGAGTTCAGATGTGAACATGTTACATTTGAGAGGCCTCCGAATTGTATCTGAAGCATAGAGGGAAATTTATGCCGGAGATACTATTTTGGAGGTTGACAGCATTAAAGTAATAGTTGAAATCCCTAAAATGATAAATTTTCTTTGAAAAGGAAAAAAACAGAGAAAATACAGAAGAGATTCCTGAAGTATATAAAATTTTGCATTTTTCAAAATATGGCAGTTTTATGGAATATGATGAAATATGAACAACTGAAGTGGAATAAAAATATTAAGATAACTTACACAGAAACTGTTTTCATTGATAAATCAATGGTTGTAAGTCTATACAACCCTTATTATTCTTCATCAGTAAAAATTAGAACTGCAGTATATTTACCTCTGTAAAAGGTAACTGAAGACTGGGCCTGGGTGGCTCTCACCTGTAATCACAGCATTTTGGGAGGCCAGGGTTGCATAAGGTCAAGGCCAAGGTGGCTCAAGATCACTTGAGCCTAGGAGTTCGAGATTAGCCTGTGTAACATGGGGAAACCCCATCTCTAGAAAAAAGTACAAAAATTAGCTGGGTATAGTGGTGCGCATCTGTAGTCCCAGCTACTTGGGAAGCTGAGGCACGAAAATCACTTGAGCAGGGCAGGTGGAGGTTGCAGTGAGCAGAGATCGTGCCACTGCACGTCAGTCAGCCTGGGTGACAGAGGAGACCCTGTCTCATAAATAAAAAATAAAAAAGGCAGTTTATGACAGAAGCAACCTGGCCACCTAATATTAGACTCTATGCCTAAAATTTTAGCTTCTTCCTCAAATCATGGGTCATGGTCAGCAAATGTCATTGTCCTTATTTGAAAATAAAATCAATCTATAGAATCAGAATTTTACTCACATGTAAGAAACCTTGGGAAAAAAATATTGCTTTATAAATCAAGTGAATCTACAGATAGAACTATTTTTCTTTACAAAAAATTAAAACTAGGCCTTCTAAAATTTAGCCAATAAAGGATAGGCAATAACTATGGGAACTGAGATCAGATAGTTGTAGCTATGCGGCATCATTTCTGAGGGCTCTGTTCTGTTCCATTGATCTATGTCTCTGTTGTGGTACCAGTACCATGCTGTTTTGGTTACTGTAGCCTTGTAGTATAGTTTAAAGTCAGGTAGCGTGATGCCTCCAGCTTTGTTCTTTTGGCTTAGGATTGACTTGGCGATGCGGGCTCTTTTTTGGTTCCATATGAACTTTAAAGTAGTTTTTTCCAATTCTGTGAAGAAAGTCATTGGTAGCTTGATGGGGATGGCATTGAATCTATAAATTACCTTGGGCAGTATGGCCATTTTCACGATATTGATTCTTCCAACCCATGAGCATGGAATGTTCTTCCATTTGTTTGTATCCTCTTTTATTTCATTGAGCAGTGGTTTGTAGTTCTCCTTGAAGAGGTCCTTCACATCCCTTGTCAGTTGGATTCCTAGGTATTTTATTCTCTTTGAAGCAATTGTGAATGGGAGTTCACTCATGATTTGGCTCTCTGTTTGTCTGTTATTGGTGTACAAGAATGCTTGTGATTTTTGTACATTAATTTTGTATCCTGAGACTTTGCTGAAGTTGCTAATCAGCTTAAGGAGATTTTGGGCTGAGACAATGGGGTTTTCTAGATATACAATCATGTCATCTGCAAACAGGGACAATTTGACTTCCTCTTTTCCTAATTGAATACCCTTTATTTCCTTCTCCTGCCTGATTGCTCTGGCCAGTCCTTCCAGCACTATGTTGAATAGGAGCGGTGAGAGAGGGCATCCCTGTAACTATCTGATCTTTGACAAACCTGACAAAAACAAGAAATGGGGAAAGGATTCCCTATTTAATAAATGGTGCTGGGAAAACTGGCTAGCCATATGTAGAAAGCTGCAACTGGATCCCTTCCTTACACCTTATACAAAAATTAATTCAAGATGGATTAAAGACTTATATGTTAGACCTAAAACCATTAAAATCCTACAAGAAAACCTAGGCAATACCATTCAGGACATAGGCGTGGGCAAGGACTTCATGTCTAAAACACCAAAAGCAATGGCAACAAAAGCCAAAATCGACAAATGGGATCTCATTAAACTAAAGAGCTTCTGCACAGCAAAAGAAACTATCATCAAAGTGAACAGGCAACCTACACAATGGGAGAAAATTTTTGCAACCTACTCATCTGACAAAGGGCTAATATCCAGAATCTACAGTGAACTCAAACAAATTTACAAGAAAAAAACAAACAACCCCATCAAAAAGTGGGCAGAGGACATGAACAGACACTTCTCAAAAGAAGATATTTATGCAGCCAAAAAACACATGAAGAAATGCTCCTCATCACTGGCCATCAGAGAAATGCAAATCAAAACCACAGTGAGATACCATCTCACACCAGTTAGAATGGCCATCATTAAAAAATCAGGAAACAACAGGTGCTGGAGAGGATGTGGAGAAATAGGAACACTTTTACACTGTTGGTGGGACTGTAAACTAGTTCAACCATTGTGGAAGTCAGTGTGGCGATTCCTCAGGGATCTAGAACTAGAAATACCATTTGACCCAGCCATCCCATTACTGGGTATATACCCAAAGGACTATAAATCATGCTGCTATAAAGACACATGCACACGTACGTTTATTGCGGCACTATTCACAATAGCAAAGAGTTGGAACCAACCCAAATGTCCAACAACGATAGACTGGATTAAGAAAATGTGGCACATATACACCATGGGATACTATGCAGCCATAAAAAATGATGAGTTCGTGTCCTTTGTAGGGACATGGATGAAACTGGAAAACATCATTCTCAGTAAACTATCGCAAGGACAAAAAACCAAACACCGCATGTTCTCACTCATAGGTGGGAATTGAACAATGAGAACTCATGGACACAGGAAGGGGAACATCACGCTCCGGGGACTGTTGTGGGGTGGGGGGAGGGGGGAGGGACAGCATTAGGAGATACACCTAATGCTAAATGACGAGTTAATGGGTGCAGGAAATCAACATGGCACATGGATACATATGTAACAAACCTGCACATTGTGCACATGTACCCTAAAACCCTAAAGTATAATAAAAAAAAAAAAAAAAAAAAAAACTATGGGAACTATAACATATTTTGCAAATAGTGTCTGAAATACTAGTGTTATAGTTGGCAGTACCTATATTTGAAAATTAATTCCTGTAAATAGAAAATTTATCTGTGTTTCTTCAGCACTGTTCAAATTTAACAGCTTTAAAATGGTTAGATACAATCATTCATTTATTAAGTGGAAATAGATCTAGAGGATTTTTAAAAAGTAAAACAGGGTCACTCCTTTCTAGTAATTTAGTACTCTTTAAGAAATCTTTATCTGTAATTTGGTCTTTTGAATGGATTTACCTGCAGGGAAGGAGGTTCCCTGGGGAGGCAAATCATCAGTGAGTAAGTTAATCTCATTTATAAGTGAGTCTCCTCTATGCCTGATTAACAAGAACCAGTCTCCTAAAATATGATTATGCCTCTTTGGAAGGATAAATATTAATCTTCTCAGTCACAAAAGCTAAGGATACAATTGTGAAGCTGATTATTTCACTTTGTCATCAAAATATTAATAGTTTCGGAACATTACAGATTTCTTTGCCATAATCTGTATCTTGAGTAATCAATAAGTTAAGAAAACTGATCAATGTCTTATCAAACCTACATTTGGTTTCTTATGCTTAATTATACTTAGGGAACCCATGTTGAATAAAGTATTTTCCATTTGCCTAGATGTTAAAATGTCATTATAATTTCTTTTGCATTTACTTTATTGCAGATGATGATAAACAATTTGACAATAGTACTTAATGATTTGCTTCCCTACAGGGTAATGATAATAATGCATTTATTGTATTTTATATTTTATGCCAACCATAAATCTTCCATCTGTCATTCTTTTCTCTATATTGAAGCCATGCTGCTCTTGGCATGGGTCACATTTGTAAATGTTTCGTTTATGAACCATTCCTCCTTCTAACTCCTCTGCAGTACAGAAATATGCCAAAAAAGATTAGCTGCCTTACAGTTCATGTGTCTCTAAATTTGGCATCACATTCACTGTGACATTTCCTCAGTAGTTTCCAGTAGGAACTTGTCCTACATAATTCTCATGATTTTATTTAGCAAATAATTGTGCTAAGAGCTGTTTAATTGTGTAAATGATATGACAACTGGTTGTCTTAATATTTTTTTAAGTCTTCACATTTTTTCCTGCCCATTTCTCTCATTATAAACTACTCTGTTCTACAGGAAATATTACTTACTAAACTACTACAATCCAATTTAGCTATACAGATGACAACACGTAATTTTTAGGCAGTCAAAGATGTTGAAATTATGGTAAAATGATTAGAAAATAACATTTTCATTTAAATTAGTTTTGTAGCATCTCCCCAGAATGTATATTATCGTGTCCGGTTTAATGACCCAATAACCATGTTTTGTGAGCAGGTGACTGTGAAATCTGAATGTTCATGAATAGAATTTAGTTGGCTGCTTGAATGAAGAATAATTGGCAGTTCAGCTCTGCCTTTTTTAGCGTCTAAAGGAACTAGAGTGTAGATGATATTTCAGAAATCAGCTGGAGAAAGGGAGTGGGGGAATCTAAGGAAAAAAACACCGTTGTTCTTAGATCTCTCTTGAATACTCGTCAGGTGGATTAATTAACAAGAGAGACTCAAACGTTGAAGAAGAGGCAATCATGACCCATGACACAGCAAGCAAACTTTTTTGTGTTACTCTTCTTGTCATATATAGGGTAGCCATGCTAGAGAATTACATGGTTTAGGGTAGAGCAACACCCAACAGTTAGTAGGATAAGAAATGTGACTTGACCAAGCATACAGTATTAAAGCAAAGTATAGAACCCAGAAAGTAGATAGGAAAAGATGTAATCTAAACAGTGGGAAGTTTCTTGGGACATGATAGAAGTTGGAGATTTAGGAAGTCTCTTTCAATATATTTCTGTGAAAAATTCCTTGTGTGTCGTGATATTAGGTATGCCATGAAAAAGTCCCAAGTCAGTGTTACCTGAAAGGCGCTATAATCAATTCAAATTTAACTTGGATAAATAAATAATGTAAAAGGGAAGAGAAGAAATGATTATTCATAAGCATATTTGTATGCTATTTTAGGGAAATTGTTTTCTTCGTATGATGGATGTTGGTTATCAGATAGTAGGGGGGATAATTTGAACACTGTACACAGTCAGAGATGGGGATAGATGTCCAGGGTTTGGACTGAGAGTGAGCAGTCTGAGGGCAGTCAGTGCTTCAGGGGTTAGGGCCAAGCTGGAGCAGAGAAGACGACTCCAAAAGATACAAATGTGTGTTTTCTCACAAGCCATTCTGTGCTCAAAACAAATGTCTATTTTGATTTTATTTTTTCTAGAGACCACTTTGCCTCTTAACTACATCTCAGAAGATCATATGTAAATAGGCCTTGACTTTTTCCATCGCAAACCAAGTACAGTAGCCGTTTAAATTTTATCCAGCACCTGCCTTCCTGCTTACACTATACTGCTTTTCCAATAGTTGGTTGAGAATGTTCTTTTCTAAGACATATATTTCCTGCCCATGATCCCTTTCAATTACCTCATTTATTCATTCATTTTCTTCAACAGATAAACACCCACCAACACCCCCCCAACACACACACTCACACACATGTTAAAGTAATAGTTATAATTGTGCTGTCTTGATTTGGCTATAATGTCAATGGACAAAAGAATTCTGTCATTTTCAAGTTGTTTAATATGTATTTGTTTCAAAATTATGGGAGCACAATTAAAATTTTTATCTGATAATTTCTTATTTCTGATGACTAAAGGTTAGATTACAAAAGTGTTTACCTCTGATAATGCTTAATTCTTTTTTTTTTTTTTTTTTTTTTGAGACAGGGTCTTGCTCTGTCACTCAGACTGAAGTGTAGTGGTACAATCATGGCTTACTGCAATTGCTGCAGCCTAGAACTCCTGGGCTCAAGCGATACTCTCATCTCAGCTTCCTAACTGGGACTACAGGCACACACAGCCACACCTGGCTAATTTTAATTTTTTAATTTTTAATTTGTAGAGATAGGGTCTTGGTATGTTGCCTAGGCTTGTTTAATTCATTTTTAAAACATCTTCCACTCTATGTAAAACAATATCTCTTTGGACAAATTTAGAGGACATTTCCTGTATTTGGAATTGTTTTGGAGAGTATCTTACAGGTAGGAAATTATTTCCCTTTCTCTTGTCTACTGGGATACATTTAGTCCTTGGCACATTTATGAAAAGTGTGATAAGTGGTACAATTACTGACAATTTTGATGGTGATTTTGAAGATGTGATATGGGATGTCTGCCCTTTTAGAAGAGCAATTTAATTCTACACAGTCTACTGAATAGCTGCAGTCATTTTTTGTCTGCACCTTCTAAATGAGGGCATTTTAGTCTGTTCTGCTATATATGTGTTTGAATAAACTATGGCATGTGAGTTGACACAAAAATCCTAGTAGTGAAAGTTAAAGTAGAAAACTGGTATACCTTGAAGGTAGGCATTGTAACTTACAGATTTTCTATATCCTATAGTGTCCAATATATAGAGTCTTAAATATAACAGAGACTCAAGAAATGTTTGTTGAAATAACATAAAAATGTATAATATAAAATCAGGTAACATTTCTTGACTGCTTAGGTCCTAGTTAGGGAAGTTAACATCTATTTTCATTATGTCCATGTAAATGTAATGGAGGGAACAAACAAAACTGCAGGAAGAAAAATTTTTCCATCTTCAAGAAAAAAGACTAAACTTTCATAATTTTTTTCACAGAATCAAAGTTTTTTTTTCCTTTTCAGTATAAAGCCAATGTTATTTTTTTTAGAGTAAGGGTTTCAGTAGTTTCTTTTAGACCTTTCTTCCATTGTATAGAAATGGTTTTGCATTGAGATGGCCATTATATTGTAGATATAACTTTCAAGTAAGTAGTTATAATCTCTTTTATCAGGACCATTAAACCAATGATTTAAGTGTATTTCAGACCTTAAGTTTCATAATATTCTTCAAAAAATTGGAAAATGTCCAAAGCCCATAAAAGACTAGTGGGAACATAAGAAAGGTTAGAACTAGAAAGGCAAGACACCTGTTTGATGCTGTGTAAGCAATGGGGAACATGTTCAATGGTTTGAGCTAAATGGGGCACTTCTTTGTGAGAGATGAGAGACTCACAACATTTATTAAATATAAGACTAGAAAATCTAAGACTATAGCCAAATAGTCTTTTCTACCTATTTAATCCCTGAGTAATTGAGACAAATGTAAATAATATAGGTCTCAACTGAATTTACTTACAAAGTGCTGAAGATGTCAAAATAGAGGAAGCATCTAGTGCCATTAATTAGGGACATGCCAAATTTTCTTTTACTCATTTTTAACCACAGAGATAACAGAACAATTTTATAGGAAAGCACATCTTTTGAGGTAACTCATTAATAAATCTCAATGACCTTGCTCAGGAGCTCAGGAGGGAACCTGTAGTTTGGTGACCTTGTAATAGATCACATCCACACCCGAGTTATCCTTTGGTCCCTATGGTAAGTGCTGGTAATAGCAGGTTTTAGGAATGATTATAAGGCTGAAGCAAATATAGCTCTGTCAGTCAGGATAAGGATCTGGAGGTTCTTGCAATGAGTGAAATAAGATATGAAAGTCAAGATGAACATTTCTAGTAATATTTTAATCAACTATTAACCGTTCGTTATATGGATAAGGTTTTCAGTGATAGTTCTTGCTCTAGAGTATAACTTGCTTTCTAAGTAATAGCAAACTGCTTCACTTGATTTATCCTGAAAGTAGTTAGGTAGAAAATTATATAGCTTGAGTGTTTTGCCCTTTTTTTTCTATTTAAGATAACAGTGAAGAAGAGTAATTTTTGATTTTTATAGCTTATTTTAGTAACTAAGGGAATCATCTGTTTTTAAGAAGGGACAGAGATATTTGAATGTTTTCTGAAAAAGATACTCTCTAGCAGAGTAGAAAACTGAAAGGTGTAATTTCAAAAGTTCTAGACTTGATTTTATTCTCTAATTAGAAAAAGCTAACATCACTATGTTCATATTACCTTATACTTACAAATAGAATTTCCAATCTCAGATGTAACTGAAGGGATAGATAAAATTAAAATAATGAATGCCGTCTATGTTAAAAACAAGAAAATAAGCAAAAACAACAAAAAATAAGAATAACCACCACAACAAAACAAAATGCTGTAAGTACACCTACTGAACAAATAATTGATCTCGGGTTCTAGATAAAAGTAGCTTTGTTATTTTTAAGAATGTATGATCCTCTTTAGAAGATTTTACCTTAAAATATTCCCAGTACAGAGAGGACCATACCAGGAGTCAACATAATTCAGTGTTTATTTAAAGCAATCTATGTTAGATTTTTTTCAGAATTAAATATGGTTACAACTCTATGTGAGGGTAGATACCCATATTATATATATCTGAAAGTAAAAATTTTTGTTCTTACCTTTCAGAAATATACAGTGATGTTAAAACTGGATTAATTTGATAATCTAAATGTCAGTTTAAAGCATTTAAAGAGTATTATATTCAAATGGACTACTTCTAAAATGTAATGTATAAAGGTGCATGTTTGTTTATATATCTGTAATTTGAAGTATTCTCTGATTGTATCTGGTCATGATGTTAGAAGTATTGTCTTTGTTTATTGGTGTTTTTTTAGAGCTATTGGAGGTAGTAGAGCGTTATAGTTAGTGGAACATAGAACCATCATAAACCTCTACTGATGTGTTGTTACTGAGTGACTTCGTAACTTTACTTAGTAACTTAGAACCTTAAGCTGGGCCTTTAAAGTTTCTAAATTGAATGATTCTAGGAAGAAACCTCCTACTTTTTTTTTATAAGGTTTGTTAGAGAAAGTACTCAGGCATGTATTTATGATTGTCTGAACTTTAAAACATATTGATAAATCTTTGTACTCAATTTACATGACATTGACTTAAATTTTTACAACAAAATTATCCTGAAAGAATAGCTGCTTTCTTAGTGGCGTGATTTATCTCTTCCTTGTTTAATTTTTCAAAGTGATATATGAATAAAATCTCATCCTTTTCTTACTGTGCTATTTGAATAAAGATGATCTTCTATTATATACTATACATCAATATGCTAATTGTTTTTAAACTAATACCTTTTAGATTTACTAAAATGATATAGATAAAGACTTGATAAAATATCTAAAGGCAAGAAGTTAGTATTTAGCTTTTTATTCTTAGGTAATCATAACTTTCACATTTAATCCAGTACTATTGAATTTGTGTTTATCATTTGATATCGTCTTTTAAAACACAATGAAATTTTCTTATAATTTCCAAAAGCATGAATAAAGGCAACTCTAATACACTAAAAGACATGTTCAGAAAGAAATATAATATGCTGGAAATTTTTTTCTAAAAGTTAATAGGAAAATTGTATGCAGTTATACAGACATATTCTATGCATTATGTTGCCTACAAAATAAAACGTGTATTTTTAGAGTTTTTTTTGATGCCCCCAGCCTATTTTTTTGTTTTATTCAATTTCTCAATTTATGCTATGAATAAATAATTGCATTTTCATTTGTACTCTTTACATAAATAATAGGTGTTAATCTTCCTATTTAAACATTGCTATTATATTAAAAATGGAAAAGTATTGGCTTTTTTACTGATGTTAATGCTGATGTAATTTTTTTTCTTCCTACTGAGTTTACAGTGTTTTTGCTCTCCGGTAGGGACTAGATAACTTTTGTTTGGAGCCAGCAGGAGGAGCTCTCACCTTGCTGGGTTCAACATAATTAGTGTGCCTGAAAAACCTGAATTTGTGGTGATTTTGTATGTGAAACAAATGATAAAATTAAAATATTTACTACGTATCTCTAAAATTCTAAATTTTATTTTAATATTGAATTATAATTCACCTGTCTGAAATGCAAATTTGGAATCTTATTATTTTTAAGAATTTTTAAGAGGTATGATTGCAATTTAATGAAATAAAGCAGTTAGGTAAATCTTGTTTCTGGAAGATACTAAGAAACAACAAAAAATGTTTCCTAAGCATTTGCACTATAATGGGTACATACATATTTTCCTTTTTTATTTGTTTTGAAGTGAATATACTTCACAGTTTACAATTATGAATACTGAGAACAAAGCAGGCTTAATATGTTTTAGAAACAATAATTAAATGAATTAATGAATTAACTTATTGGTCGTAATTCCTATATAAAACTTATAAAAAGGAAATAGCTGTTGATAGATTTCAATACGCATTAGAGATTTTAGACACTTAGCTCTAAATGTTGTGATTTGTAGGTTGTACCAGTGAATTTTCTGCAGAAATCTTTGATGAGAAAATTAGAATAAAACTTAGGAACATTTAAAAATCACCATAAGAAATACTGATGTTTCTCTCCATTAAGTGAAGTACATATTAAAACAATAATGAAGTACTGTTGCACACCTGATGGAATGACTTTAAAAAAACTAGACAAAACCAAGTCATGGTATGTAAAGGAATGGGAAAACCATACATTTCCCTGTTGAGAATCTAAAATTTCACAGCAGTTTTGGAATCCAGATGGATAGTTTATTTAAAAAACAAACATTTTCTGTATAACCCACTAATCCTACTCCTAGTTATTAACCTGGAGAAATAAAAGCATAGGTTCATATAAAAAATCTGTATAGAAAAGCTTAGAGTGGCCTATATATAATGTTCTTAACTGGAAATAGCCCAGATGTCCTTCAACTAGGGAATTCCATACAGTGGAATAGGTTTCAGCAATAAAAAGGAACAGTTGAAACATGCTGTGACATAGATGGATCTCAAATGCATATGCGAAGTAAAGAAACCAGGCTCAAAAGGCTAAATGCTATATGATTTCATTTATTTGACACTCTGGAAAAGGCAAAGCTACAGGGAAAGAAATCAGATTAGTGGTTGCCAGAGGATGGGGTAGGAAAGGGATTTCTTATAAAGGGCCACAAGAAATTTTGGGAGGGTAATGGACGTATTCTCTAGCTTGATTGTAGCCATGGTTCCATGGATGTAGGAGTTTGTCATGATTTACAAAAATGTACATTTAAAGAGGGTGGATTTGTTGTAAGTCAAACAAATTTTAAATCTAACTGATAAAAATTGGGGAAATTTATAGATTAAAAAAAACACTTAAACAGGAATGCCAGCTAACTTATTAGCACTTATTTGAATCTCAGTTGCTTTTCAAATGAGACAATAAAGAATATTGAACACTGTCTGGATATTTCATTGCATTAAGGAATTACTTTTTGTATTAATGAATTAAGATATTGTAGGTATATTAAAACAGTATTTTAGAAATACATGTTGAATTTTTATACAGGTGAAATGATATGATTCCTGAAATTTACTTCAAATAAATCTTGTAGTGGAGAAGTAGGTAAAAATGTATAGAAGAAACAAGATTGGACATTAATTGGTAATTATTGAACCTGAGTGATGAGTATGTGAGGGTTCACTGTACTATTTTTTTCTACTTCAAAAAGTATTTGAAAATTTTTCACAATAAAAATTAATTAAAAATTATGGCTTAGTTTTACAAATGTATGTTTAACAATACTAAAGGAATATTCTGCAATGAGTAAGTAGAGTTTAACCCAGGAATTTAAGGATACTTTCATATTTGAAAAATGTATCAATAGAATTTATCACAGTGGTTCACCTAAGTAAAACCTCAGAATCCTTAGAGTAGACACCAAACAGCAGGTGCCAAATAACATACTCACAATTGCATTTAAAAAAATTATAGATGAGAAACCCCCAGCCAGGTGCCTTGGCTCACGCCTGTAATCCCAGCACTTTGGGAGATCAAGGTGGGAGGATCACTTGAGGCCAGGAGTTCGAGACCTGTCTGCATAGCATAGTTAAGACCTTGTCTCTACAACAAATGAAAAAATTAGCTAGACACAGTGGTGCGTGCCTGTAGTCCCAGCTACTCAGAAGGCTGAGGCAGGAGGATCGCCTTGAGTCTAGGAGTTCAAAGCTTCAGTGAGCTATGATTGTGCCACTGAACTCCATCCTGGGCAACAGAGCAAGACCTGTCTCTTTAAAAAACAAACAAACAAAAAAAAAAGGAAAAAGAAATCCCACTTCCTTAACAAGATGAAAAACCAAAATTAATGATGTGGTACCTGAACATTGTTTCTCAGATTGAGGTTCATGGCCTACTGACATCTGGAGGCCTAGGGGGTAGTAGTTAAAAATAAATATCTGCTGAATGATGAGCTCTCCACATTTACCTGCCAGAAATGTTACAAAAACCCTCCTTAGTTGATCTCCATCTGTCTTTCCCAATCGTTTCTATCATCTGACTTTCCCCAAATAGTCTCCACCCCACAACTGAGAACTGATTTAGTCATATTTTAGTTTATAGAAAGTATTCTAAAATTAAAAAAAATCTTATCATTATCTGATTGAAACCCGCTCATCCTAGACCAGTTCAAATTGGATCCCCTTTGTGAAGTTCTCCCAGAACTGCCAACCCAACTTTAGCCTAACTTAATTGCTAAGATGTTAATATAACTTCACTTTTATAATTTAACAGAAAATGTTATTATGTGTTTACATGTCTGCTTCTTTGACCAGATTATGAATTACTTTTGGTCAGGAAAAGAGATGGATGGTTTTCACATTTGGTTTCGCATCCTTTAGCCATAAGTAAACTACCTAGTGTATATAATAATAATGTAGTCAATGCTTTAAAGATTGTAAGATTTTTCAAAATGAGTTTTTTAAATACTTGGCTGATTATATATAAGGACATTTGATAACACAAAAAGAGAATAAAGAAATCTGCTTTAAAACAGAATTTTCTTCCTGAATGTGGTCTAAAAATACTGTAAATGAAAGTGGGGGAAAAGCAGAGGTAGTTATTTTATCAGTTTTAAACATCTGCTATTAAAAATGAGTTAATTCTGTTTAATAATTTCATTTAGCATTGTTTAACAAAAATATACATACTTTAATTTTTAAATTCTTTATGCATTTTTATCATTACTTAATACTATTTTATATTAATATTAATATGTAAATTTCTGAAGATAACTCATTAAACTTAATTCAGTGAATAATAGTAAGCGTAATTGACATTAATGATTTAAATAACTTTAATAATTTCATATATTTTTGCATTAGTTGAGAAATTCATGGAATTTTTATTTTCTATTTAATTCCAGTTGTGTTGCTTGATACAACAACTGTGCTGGGAGAGCTAGGATGGAAAACATATCCATTAAATGGGGTAAGTTTTAATATCTTTGAAAAATCGCCATCTTTTTTAGATTTTTTAAGATCTCCTAATAGTTGATGGAACAGTGAATTTTGGGCCCTACTTGTTATGAATTTTGACATATAACTTAACATCTCATAGAAAAGGTTAAAATACAGTTAGAACTGGTAATCAGTGGGAATGATATGTAAAGATCCTTTCTCCTAAATTAGTAATTATTCTTTAATACTATGTTTATACATAGTGACATTAGAATATCTCCCATATATTTTCCTTAAATATAAATTTCTGTGTGTAAGTTTATATATGTTAAATTTATGTTAAATTTGATACCCTCAATGAGTATTTGTGCATAAATAAACTTTAAACTACCATAGTATAAATGGATTGTGCAAATATTAACAATTTGGTTTTTAATACAGAATACAAGTCTACTAAAATATTATGCATTTTTGAACTTCGTGAAAATATACAAGGTGATTAGGTTTTTGTTAACTGAAATCGTTGTATTTAAAGGCTTGTTAAGGATGTTTAATTTGCAAAATACAGTTTTTCATGGACCAACATTTTAGCTATGGTTGTACTTGACTTTTTATATATTTTTATATATTTTGCATCATTTTCATATTACAATATATGTCTACTTCTCGTTTTCACACTAAGCTCAAATAAAAGGGTGATTTGTAAAGCATTTTGCTTTGATTATTGTCTAGTTAATCAAAATATTGAATAATAGAGGCAGTCACATGTTTTCAGATACACTTGGGTTAGCTTTCCTTTTTCTCCTTAGAAATAGTAATTTTCTTATTAATCACATTCTTAGTTGACATTTTCACATTGCTTCTTCTATTATATCTTCAAATTTAAATCTCAAAGGAGAAATTGATCCAAATATGTTTTATTCTTTTAGACTCTTTTGCATTTGCTGTTTGAATTTGACATTTTACAACAACAGTTATTCACTAAGTGTGTATTTTCAACTAAAATATCCTATGAAGAGTTAAATCTTCCTCTCTTTAACAGCCCATTTGCTTCTTTAAATTTGTAAGTTTTATATACTGTGAGTTTATTTTTCTGAAATTTTTGTTTATTCTACTAGAGCTCTTATCAAACTTTCTGAGGTATATATCTTAAACTAGGATTATGCTTTTATCTTCATTGTCTTATTTCTATTAAAATGAATAAACATTAGTATTGTTGAGTATATTAAGTGGGTCATGTTTATTACTTTTAAGAAATGAATGAAACTTTTCTAAAATACCTTTTGTGTGTCTGTGTGTGTGTGTGTGACTGTGTGTGTGTGTATAATCTTATGAACAGTAGAATGGATAGAAGGTATAAATAAGATTTTAAAAATATGCAATTTATTTTTTCTTTTTTAATGAAGAGGATAGATTACTGGTACTAATGGAGCTTTACTTAATGCTATTTATAGGTTAAAATAAGGAACTATTCAGTAAGGATGAAGAACTTTGGAAAGAGGCTACTGAAAATGCCAAGAATGAAAATAATCTAGATATCAATATAGGTTACAGTATTTAAAATCCACCAGAACCGTTAATCAGTTTATAACATGTAAACCAGCATTTATATCCATACATTAAAATTGTAATTATATCTAATTGAAATCATATAATTTTTTCACGTACTCAGTTTCACTGAGGCATGCTAATTTGATTGACCATTTTAACAATTACATTTTTACGTAGACACTAATTCAGTTGATTTTACAAATATGTCATGGGTGGAAGAGACATGTAGACAATATAATTGGCAATATACGAGGTAAAGTATATTTGGTATTATAAATAATGTATTTCTCAGGAATAACTTTTTAATTGAAAAGAAAACTCTTCCTATAAAGAATTGACATTTTTGAAATTGTATAATGTGCTCCATAAAATATAGGAAATTTAATCATTGATTCCATAGATTTTTCTTTTTACTTAAAATCATCATTCCACTAGTAATATCATGCTGATATAGTTACAGAATTAGGCATTCAGAGTCTGCCTGTGAACAGACCGATAAATAGTTATTTCAGTAGGAAATTGAGCATCCCTGGTTAGTAATTATGGAAAAAGGATGAATAGTCTGAACAAATAAGTTTTAGGCTTACAGAAATGAAAAGAGAATTATGAGTTTTCTAAAACATTTGCTTATCAATTCATTTGTGTCAACATTTAAAATATACTTTTTCTTTTAAGCATTGTCCTGAATTCAGTTTAACAAACTTCTGTTTTATGCTGCTGTATGCCAAATACCCTGTTATGGTGCCTAAGACAGATTTTTCTTCCCTCAAGGGGTATTGAAGCACAGTGATAATTATACAGAATCACTAGGCCAAAGAATGTGTCTTCAGGTTGATATGAGTAATGTTTTGTGAAAGAATAATAAAAGGAGAGGTTAATTCTGGTCAGGGAAAATTGGGAATAAGAAGTTGCATGTCAGCTCTTTCAAAAAAAAAAAACGTGAAGGAATTGGCCTTGAAGAAAAAGGGAGAAGGCAACTTCTAGGCGAAGGGAGTGGCTTGAGCAAAGGCACAGAAATATTTCATGTATGTATCAGGTTTTAGGAATGTTGAGAATCATTTGGCCTGTAGGGATGCAGTGGAAATAATCATTTGGCTGGAGTGGAGGTATACAGTGAGAAATAGGACCTGTAATC
The DNA here is from genome assembly GCF_028878055.3 of Symphalangus syndactylus. Lineage (NCBI taxonomy): Eukaryota > Metazoa > Chordata > Mammalia > Primates > Hylobatidae > Symphalangus > Symphalangus syndactylus. The sequence goes on from NC_072443.2 coordinate 21,172,717, forward strand.
ATAGGCTAAACCACATTTTTCAAGACTTAGAATTTCACTAAGTTGAGGTAGATAGTGCATATCTCTGCATCAGTAAGTTAACTTTTAAAACCTATGTTTAATGTGTACATGGTGGATGAGATCTTTGTTACATAGTTGTATTGGACTTAGATATAGCCACTATAGTATATAAAATCAAATATCATTTTCAACAGTGGAGTACCTGTTAATTAAACATTAAGACAAAATTGATGTTAGGAAAACAAAAGTGCTGTTGGATATTACATCACATTTTATTTTAATGACAATTGGAGATTAGAAATCTTTGTGTTTCTCTAATATTGAATATTGGTTTTGAATATCATATTTTATAGATAATTTTTGTGTGCTCTGACTTAGATGATCACTAGGGCTTCAGCAATGCAATATAGTACAAGATATGTGATCTTATCTGTTGGACATAGTGAATTGGTATTAGGAAACTTACCCTGAAATACTTCATGTATTGGTCATGGTTCTTTAGAGAAAAAGAACCAATAGGAGGTATATCTGTATCTGTTACACATATCTATATCTATTTTTCTACCTAATGAGAGAGATATTTAGATTTATTTTGGGAATTGGCTCACATGATTATGGAGGACATGAAGTCCCATGATCTACAAACTGAAGAACGAGGAAAGTTGGTGGTGTAATTTAGTCCTAGTCCAAAGGCCCGGGGAGTGGGTACTGATGTCAGTTTCCAAGTCTGAAGACTCAAGAACGAGGAGCTCTGATTTCTAAAGGCAGGAGAAGGCAGATGTCCCAGCTTAAGAAGAGGGAGCAAATTTGTCCTTTCTACATCTTTCTCATTCTATCTCCGCTTCAGTGGATTGGATGAGGTCAAGTTACATTAGTGAGGAAGGGCAGATATTCTTTATCTATTGATTCAAATACTAAGCTCTTCCAGAAACATCCTTACACACACACCTGGAAATAATGTTTTAGCCGTTATCTGGAAATAATGTTTTAGCAGTTATCTTTAGCCTAGTCATGTTGATACATAAAATTAACCATCACAGGAAAATAAGAAAACTTGTCATTCATGTGTAAATAAAAGCTGTAAGTAAACCTAACAACTAATGATTTTTATTTTTATAATAAAAGAAGCATAGATTACAATTAACCTCTGTAGAAAGATACTTTATTCCATTAATCAGAGCCCATCATTTCCTAATATAATTTTTCCAAAGGTGAAAATCAAAGATTGGATGTACTATGATAGAGAATGGAGTATCTACCAATAAACATTTGTTTTTATAATGCAATTTATATATTTCATATAGTAAGAAGTAATTCATCATAGTACAAGATTTCAGTTTACATTTTGATTCATCCTAAAATTGAAATTATCCAAAACTATACCATGTACATATTCAAATTCTGAAAATGTAAATTTTGGTGATAATTTCTGTTGGTGAATATGGATTGTTATAGTTACTGTTTTCAAACTGATATTTAAATATTTTTTCTTCTTAGAAACTTCACAACATATATGGCAATGTTCTAAACGCTCATCATGTTAATTTCAATTATATTGTTCCATATTTCAAAGAAATGCATTAGGTTTTGTTAATAATCAATTCTATCAGTGTGCATTTCTTTAATATCCATGTTTATAAGACGTTTTATAGCTGTGAGGTGTTAATTGCCATCCACATAAGGGAAATGACTTGATAATAGTACTGATATCATTAGATTATTAGAAGGATGAAATTATGTAATATATGTAAAGAAGTTAAAACCATGTCTGGTTCATAATAAACATTACATAAATATTATCGTTAGGAGTACTGCAAGAACCCCAAGTATTTTAAAGAAATGAAAAATCCAGACTTCTATATAGACCGTTTGTTTCTTTGCTTTTTCCAGAATCATGTTTTATCATGTATCAAATATTGTTTTCTTCTGAACCACAATTTTATTTTTGTGTCTTTGTTTACTTAACAAATAAGACAAAAATATAGAATGAGTACTTTTTTCATTTAAATATTAATAAAATATACATGTACACTCATTTATTTAATCTTTCACCACACATTATGTGAAAAATGCTATTTTACGTACTGGAAGTGGTGCTGGACATGGTCAGTCATTACAAAAATATATGAACCCTCTTAGGATCTAGTACTAGTTATGATCTTTAGCTGTTAATACTACGTTCAGGTTTGCTTGATATATAATCAAAACATATGTTATATTTTATTAAGTTAGCTTCATAACCAAGAATTGCCAAAGCAAATATGGGCAGTAATAATAGAAAGACTCAAAGCAAATATGGGCAGTAATAATAGAAAGACTCATTGACCCTAGATGTGAGATTTCAGTGTGGTAATGGCCTCTTAAAAGATGCTGAACTGAATTAACCAGGAGATAGAATTTGAAGGCCAGTGTATTATGTTCCTTGAAAGCATTTCTCTAGAATAGAAAAGTAAACCTGGATACTCACTTGGAAGAGATAGATACATGAGACATAATTCTTACGTTTCTTCCTTTGGTTTGATGAGTCAAATATTTTAAAAGAGCAGCCTGTAAATGAACAGCCTCCTGCACAAAATCTTATGTGATAGCTGAGCATATTTGAAGATGGTCATGTTAAGTACCCAAACTTTCTCTTATAATCATTTGCAGTTGGAGGAACACAATATGCAAAGCCAGCGTTTGTTTCTTGAGACCATTCCTTTCAGGGGCTTGTCCCTCTTGAAGCACATGTCAGCACAGGTGAGCTCATGATTGCCTGGGGATCTCCTTGTGGCTCCTGGGACGAGCAGAAAGGAACACATGGCATTGTAGGATAGAAGCCTCCTGTGTTTACGGAGGGTGGCTTCCAAAGTTGCTGTCTCCTCTCCTCTTCCTTGCTTTATGTAGATTTAAATTCCTGACCTATTTCGTTTTTCTTCTCTCCAAAGAGTGTCTTTTAACATTTCTTGTTCTTGCAAAGTAGGTCTGCTGGCAACACATTCTCTGAATTTTGTTCGAGGAAGTCTTTATATCTTCTTCATTTTTAAGGGAAAATTTTACAAAGTACAGAATTCCAGGTTGGTGGGCTTTAACAAATCTCTAAATACTTTAAATATTTCACTCCACTGTTATTGCTTGCGTGGTTTCTGAGGATGAATTGTATGTAATTCTTATCCTTGCTCCTCTATACTTAAGGTGTTTGAGTCTTCTGGCTTCTTTCAAGGTTGTTTCTTTATATTTGTTTTTTTTTTATTTGATGTGAAAATATTTTTTGAAGTTTGAATACAGTATATGTAGGTATAGTTTTTCTGGTATTTATTCTGCTTAGTGTCCTTTGAGCTTCCCGAATCTGTGGTTTGGAGCCTGACAATAATTTGGAGGAACGTCTGTGTCATTATTGCTTTAAATATTGCTCTCTTCCTTTCTCTTTTTTTCCCCATTTGATATTCTCATTACACATAAACTGTTGGGATTCTGCTTCCTTAAATTGTGATTCTCAGGCCGAGGTGGGTGTATCACCTAAGGTCAGGAGTTCGAGACCAACCTAGCCAACATGGTGAAACCCCATCTTCACGCAAAATACAAAAATTAGCTGGGCATGGTGGCGGGCACCTGTAATCCTAGCTACTCGGGAGGCTGAGGCTGGAGAATCACTTGAATTGCGAGGTGGAGGTTGCAGTGAGCCAAGATCATGCCCCTGCAGTTCAGCCTGGAAGACAGAGCAAGATTTCATCTCAAAAAAAAAAAAAAAGTTATGATTCTCTGTATCCACCAGTCCATCTCTCCAATTCTGGGGCAGTGCTTTACCCGCTGATCTAAGTGCAGTTGTTGATTTTTCAGTTTGTTCAGCTTTTTACTTGTTACAGTGGAGAAGCTAATTCTAAACTACTTATTTTGCTGGACCAGGCAAAATAATACATTTTCAACTGTCACAAACATTATGTAATGGGTTGCAACATTTGCTTAAACAGTTTTACAAATTATAATTCTACTTAATTTTCCTTAGCCTTCTATTTTCTTGCAATGAACAGTCCTGAAATTCTCACTTTCTCTTTGTATCAATCACTGTCTGTAGCAGTTGGCTTTATTTTCAAGTTCATTCAATCTAAACAATAAATCAAGCTTTTATCCCTTTACATGACATTGTTGCTATTTTTCCTTACAAATCGGTAAAGGAAGATTTCAGAGCTTTCTTGTGGTATGTATGTTGAGCGGTAGATGATGAAACTCCCAGGTGCTCTTAGAGATTTAATTCTGTATGTCTTGACTTCATAAGAATAACCATGTACATTTCTGTCCCCGAATATTCAGATTATTAATGTGTCATGAGTCTGTAAAAGAACTGCAATTCAGCATTTCAGCATTTTACATACTTTCGTGATCTCAATAATATTTATGTGAAGTAAATATTTTTATTACCATGTTATATATGAATAAACTAGACCTGAGAAAAGTTTCAGAACCTACCCATGGTTGTGATGACCAAAGAAGCTGGTATTAAAACAGGTCATGTCAATCCCAAAGCCAAGACTTTAGTCATTACGGTGTAGCTATAACCACAAATTGATTTTCAACATTGTGATGACTGCAGTGAAGGGTAAAAGAACTCTCTAAGGCTGACCAAGTGCAGACTTAATCTAGTTACAGTCTTGTTAGAAAGACCGATTTTGTTTAAAAGGATACATAGTTATTGAAAAGTACTGTAAAGATTAATTCTCCTTTGAAGCTTAATAATCAAACTAAGGATGCTTAATTATTCACAAATGTTTAGTTAAAAGCCTAAGAATATCTGGTGCATGTTTTAGATTGTTTTTATATTTAATTATCTTAGGAACTAAAGAAATATTCCTTTAGTGGGTCTCTTTTAGAGACATTGCTTTCATTTATTTGTGCCTCATAATTGTGTCTTTTACATGTCTGTTATTGACTGTAGGCTAATTAAGTGTAAAATATGGACTAGTCCAGTCCAAAAAAACTTATAGAAATAATTATATTTGAAATGATGGAGTACTTGCCATTCTCAAAATGTCTTCTAAAGTAAATTGTCCAGGCAAGGGACTTGCTGAGGGATACCAGTTATAGTTAGTGACACAGTGCCCTACTCCCTTGCCCATATGTTATTGAGACAAAGATGGACACATAATCTAAAGAAAACTAGTTCATTGACTAACCAGCTCCTGTCACCTCTCATGGGGATTTCCATAAATGACTAAGCCAATCATACTCCTCTTTTAGGAATTTAGGATTTCTATGTTAAGAGTTCAGGAGAAATAGCAGCCAGAAACATCTGCTGTAAAGATACATTTAAAGATACGTGCAGAAGGGTTAGAGTAGGGGGACTTGATGACCTGAAGTCATGTGCAAGTAACAGTTCTAGGAGAGCAGGAAAAAAGTCCAGTAACTAAAGGGAGGCCATTCAGTAGTAGGAGGAGAACATAGAAGATGCAGAGAAAAAGCCATGAAGAAAGGAAAGATTAAGGTAGTTAGCACCTGTAGAGAAGACCAAGTTTCTGCTGAATCTTCAGGTCCAATTCTTAGTTTCTCTTAAATTCCTTTTATCTGGGCTGCCAGATTGTAAATACAGATTGCACTAGTAATCATCATCATCATCATCATCATCATCATCATCATCATCATCATCATCATAGTGAAACACCAGCACCATTTTGAGACAGAACAAGAAACGTGAAAGATCGTGGAAGGTAGAATTTCCTTGAGGAGAACTCAGGCACATGAATCATCCAAAGCTGATGGCTTTCTTTTATCAGCTCATGCATGGGTAAATGACCTCCTCTGCATCCAGGTAGTGCAGAGAAACAGGTGAAGGAATATGCATCGTTTATTATAGAGTCCATAAATTTTTAAATATTTAATACTCGAGCAACTATGATTTGTGTCACTTCTTTCTCCACTCTCTCAGAATATTCCTTCCTGTACAGCAACCTCTGCAAAAGAAAATGGATTGCTGCCTCATTTTTCACTAGTTGAAAGAGCATGTTTTGGAGAATGATGAAATTAATTCTATGGTGAGGAAGAAAAGTAACAGAAAAGCAGGTAACAATGATTTAATAAATCAGATATGAAGTATTTATTGATGTTCCTGAATATATAATCACCCTTGTATTCTCTGGGCAGCTGAAAAATAAGTATGTATGGAATTCATTTTTCAGTATCCCCACTGTTCTTTAATGAATAGCCATGATGATGTCTTTCTGTAAAAATATGTAGATATATAATACACATTACACACACACACACACACACAAACACACACATACACACACACACACACACATCTTTAAAAGGTATGGGTTTCATTAAGCCAAATCTTCTTGACTTACATAATATAGTCTTTTATTTATTTTTATTTTTATTCACTTTATCTTTATTTTTTGCATTGTTACTTACAAAGCTTTAACTTCAGTCTTTACTTCCAAGAGAAGTTTCTGGTTATTTCTTTTAAAATAAATTGCTGTATTGTAAAATATAAACTAAGATTCTGATTTTATCCACAAGTTCTAATTGTTTTACCTAGAGTCACTAAAATATTTATATTTTATTTATAAATAAAATAATCTGTGTCTAAATCCAGAGCAAGCACATACAAATGCTAAATTATCTTAGGAAACCCTAAGATATTAATTACTAATAAAATACAGATTTTCTTTTCTTTTTTTTTTTTTGTAGAGATGGGGAGGTCTTGCTATGTTGTGCAGACTTGTGTCAAACTCCTGGGCTCAAGTGATCTTCCATGAGCCACCATGCCTGGCCTAGACATTTTTATACATTTAATTATTTTCTATTTTAAATGATAAATTTATTTTCTACAGGCAACTACCAAATCCTATTGATTCAACCTTCAAAAGCTCTTTCAAATCAGCCTGTATCATCAGCTTCATCTATCACTCCATCATCAGTTTGACTCGTCATCATTTCCTCTCCAAGTTACCATAGTTGCATCCTAGATTGTTTACCTGCTTTGGGTCTTTCTCCAGCCCCTTCCTCTGACCTTTCCAACCCATCCCTCATCCTGTTGCCAGAACTGATTTTCTAAACTGAAGATCAATTTATGTCCATGTCCCAACTATTAAACTCCTCCTCTCCTTTCCTACCATTTAACCTGTGGCCGACAGCTGCGTCTTCTGATCTTTATCTTTAACATTCCCTGACCTTCAGCCACCTCCACTTTCCAGCTTTTTTAAAAAAGACCTTTTTGGTAGTTTCTTCTATGTGACATGCTTTCTCTTGTCTGCGGATATAGGACCATGCTTTTGTCTATCTGCAATGTTCCCTTTTATCTCTCTTCACTCCAACCCCCACTTTCTCTGTCTCATTTTTTCCTGTTGGCCTCTTAAGACAGAAATTTTCTGCCTCTTCTGGAAGACTTATATTGCCAAAGGTTGAATTAGGAAACTCCTTTTCTGGGACCACCTGCAACTCAGTGCATATCATAGCATTTATCTCACAATACTTAAATGTCTTATCTTTTACCATATTGTAAACTCTTGCAGTAATGGATTGGGTGTTGTATCTCTGGGTCAGGTAGATGGCATAGTAAGTGCTATATGAGGGATGCTCAATAAAAGTTGGCTGGATAGCTAAATCGATGTACATGTAACAAATTATTTTAAATAAGATATTGTTTAAAGGCTATATTTTGCAACTCTCATTGGAGCTGGAATAATTTGATACTAACTGGGCAGAATCAGTTGTGGAAAAAAGACTAAATGATTGTGAAAATTGAACTGTGTTCTTGTTCATCATTGGTCTTAAGTGTAGGTTGAAAGTTTATACATTTGCTCTTATTTTTGTATTTTAGACAATCCATTTTCTCACTATTCTCTTACTATAATAGAAGTTTAAAGGTGGAATGGAAAGATATTTACCTACAAAATAAAAAGACTACAAAATAGCCTGTAAGCCATTTAAGTAATGCCTATCCAGACTTAATAATATACTTTCAAAGAATTAATGACCAGTTTAGAACAGTTGATGATCTGAATCACATCTGGGAATTATTAACCCCGGGTAGTTATTAATCCTGCACCTTGTAATTAAGATGAGAATAAAAAATAGAAACATATGGATTTTTAATGATTGATAGGTGTACTGCAAATTTTAGACAATTAATACTAACTAGTGAAGCTTTCAGAAAACATAGGTCGGCATTAAATGTTAAATAGGTTTTTGTAATCTGCATCCATGCAATTACTATGTTGAATTAATGAACCATAGTCAGCAAAATAGATTCTTAAAATGAATTGACTTGGTTTTATTTTAGCAAAACAAAACCTGTTGTGCTAATAAATATAATGCTTAACTTAGTCTTCTTCTTCCCCGTAATTAGCAATGTATATGCAAATACTTCAATGAGATTAAAGAAGTCTTTCATTGAAAGCATGGAATTAGGATTTGCGTGTGTATATAGTATGTGTGTGTATATATATATTTTATTTCCTTTGGATGTTCATGCATCCTAAAGGCCATGTTTGGGAAGATAAAATGAAATTTGTTCTCTTGATTTAGAGAGTTTGATTTAATAATGTGATTAATTAAACAGATTGTAGGCTTACCTTAAATGCAGTGCTTTCTGGTGCACATTAGAAGGGATTTCTTTATGGTTACCAGTGAAAATAAGAAATTCTCATATTCATTATAAATATCATAGTAAATAAATATGTACAGCCACCATATTATAGTTAATTTGTATTCTTTCTGTTGATAAGCATTATACTAATCGTTTGGATGACCATAAGCCCTAGTGGGAACAGAATTGGCAAGGCACATTAGAAGACATGAATGGAGGCCCATATGCCTGGAAAATAGAAAGAGAGAGAGAAAGAGAGAGAGGGGGATACAGAAAGATTGAGAGAGAGAAAGAGCAAGCAAGAGAAAGGAAGAGAGGTGTCAAGGAAAAACAGATAAAAGGGCCTTGTAAGTGATGCTAAGGCATGCCATTATTATCCTAATTTCAGTGTAATTTATTAGAGAGTAGTAAGCAAATTAACATTTTGAAAATATTACTCTAATTGAATGCAGATAGAATAGTTAGAAAAATTCAATCCAAGCACAAGGAACTTAATAGTCTAAATGCAGACTATTAAGTTGAATATTCAAATGTAATATTGTACATTTGACAACAAAAGCTATTATGAGCTAATGTCATTAAATATTATCACATAGCCCCCAGCTATGTTATGTCTATCTAGATATACAATTTATATCATTCCAACAAGACTGTCTTTCTTACAAATTACTATTTATATGATGGTTTTGAATAGGTTTTTAAGATTTGAAATCTCTAAGCCTCCAATTTTAATTCTTTTATCGTAGAGAAGGAATAAAATTTGAGTGGTGAAAAACATATAAAGTGAATATTCACAAATATTGTCTACATTTTTACTAATTTATCCTCAGTATTTAACATTAATTGATAGCACTAAGTTTACCATCAATAAATATCACTTAAGTGAAAACTGAATAAATTATGATTTTGAATATTAGAATTATTTCGAGTATTAGAATTATCATAGAAAAATATATTTCACGCAATATACAGAACACTTAATATGGTGTTCACATTCTGCCTAATTTACATATTGTCTATTATCGGGTTTAAGACTGTAGGATTATATTTTCATTATTTCACTGAAAATCTGAAGATAAAACACTTCAGAGGGAAACTATGAATGTTACTGTATTTCTTTATTTCATTAAAGATCCATTTCCAGCATTTTGCCTTTGTTTATAAATGTAATTTGGATAAAATTTATGAACATAATGCTGGATACAAGGTCAATTTATAAATTCAAATTTATATCTACTATAAACAAAAAATAAAAATGTATAACATTTTCAACACATCAAAAACATAGACTTTTAATGCATAAACTCACTCGTGCAGAGTCTAGAGAATTTGATCTCATAGAATTAGTGAGTAGAATAGCAGTTAGTGGGGGATAGGGAAGGTAGAGGGGAGGGAAAAAGAGACATTGGTCAATGTGGACAAAGTTAGAGTTAGGAGGAAAGAGTTCTGGTGTCCTATTACACAGTGGAGTGACTATGGTTACAATAAAATTGTATATTTCAAAAGAACTAGAATTGCTTTTGGCAGTATGGTTATTTTTGTGATATTGGTTCTTCCCATCCATGAGCATGGAATGTTTTCCGTTTGTTTGTGTCATCTGTGATTTCTTTCAACAACATTTCGTAGTTCTTCTTGTAGAGATCCTTCACCTCCTTTGTTAAGTATATTCCTAGGAATTTTGTTTCATTTTTTGTCGCTATTATAAAAGGGATTGAGTTCTTGATTTGATTCTCAGCTTAGTCATTGTTGGTGCATAGCAGTGCTACAAATTTGTGTACTTGATTTTGTAACCTGAGACTTTACTGAATTCATTTATCAAATACAAGAGTCTTTTGGAGGAGTCTTTAGGGTTTTCTAGGTATAAGATGATATCATCAGAAGCGGGGAGGATAGGAGGGGGCAGTGAAGGATGAAAAACTACCTACTGGGTACAATGTACACTATTTGGGTGACCTCTACACTAAAAGCCCAAACTTCACCACTACATAGTTCATCCATGTAACCAATAACCACCTATACTTCTAAAGCTATTATAATAAAAAATTAAAGAAAATAACTATAAGAGGGAATTTTGAATGTTCTCACCTCAAAGAAAAATGTTTGAAGTACTAGATTTACTAAATACCCTGATTTGTCTATTACATAATGTATACATGTATCAAAACATCACACCGTACCCCACAAATAATATATAATTTTGTGTCAATTTAAAACAAAGTTAATTTAAAAACTCACAAATACTTAAAGTATCACAAATCTAAGAAAAGATGTGCGAGAACATTGCATTGAAAACTACAAATAACCTTTGAAGAAATAAAGACATATAGGAATTGAAAGATATACCTGTTCATGTATTGGAAGGATCAGTATCAAATACAAGTCAAATTTCTCAGTATGCTGTAAATGTAATGAAAGGAAACACCTGAGCTAATATTTCCCCCTTTTTAAAAAAATTGAGTTGAAATTAACATATCACAAAATTGACCATTTTAAAGTGAACAATTCAGTATCATTTAGCACATTCACAACATTGTACAACCACTGCCTCTATCTAGAGTCAAAATATTTCATCACCCCATATCCATTAATCTGTTGCACTCCATTCTTCCTCCCCTGACCTCATGCATTGGCAAACACTAATCTGTTTTTTATCTCCGTGGATTCACCTATTCTGTGTATTTCGTATAAATTGAATTGAACAATATATGACCTTTTTGTGCCTGGCTTCTTTTACTTAGCGTGATTTTGTGTTTCATTTGCATTGTATAACGTGTCAGTACTTCCTTTTTATGGTTGAATAATATTACATTGTATGTATATATCAGTTTATCCATTTGTATATTAATGAACATTTGGGCTTTTTGCACATTTGGTTACTGTTAATTGTATTGATGTGAACATGTGTGTACATTATTTGTTTGAGTTCCTGCTTTCAGTTATTTCGGATATATACTTAGGAGAGGAATTTCTGGGTCATATCCCAATTCTATGTTTAGCTTTACATGGAACCACCAAATTGTTTTCCATAGTGGCTGAACCATTTTTATGTTCTCACCAGCATTGGTGAGGGTTCCAGTTCCTCCCCAACCTCACCAATGCTTGTTATTTTCCATTTGGTTATTCTCTTTTTAACGTATGTAGAAATTGATAAGTCACTGTATTAGTCCGTTTTCACACTGCTGATGAAGACATACCCAAGACTAGGAAGAAAAATAGGTTTATTGGAGTCAAAGTTCCACTTGGTTGGGGAAGCCTCACAATCATGGTGGAAGACGAAAGGCACTTCTTACATGGTGGTGGCAACAGAGAATGAGAGAGAAGCCAAAGCAGAAACCACTTATAAAACTATCAGGTCTCCTAAGACTTATTCACTACCATGAGAACCGTATGGGGGAAACTGACCCCATGATTCAGTTATCTCCCACCAGGTCCCTCCCACAACATGTGGGAATTATGGGAGTACAATTCAATGAGATTTGGGTTGGGACAAAGAGCCAAACCATATCATTCTGCCCCTGGCCCCTGTCAAATCTCATGTCTTCACACTTCAAAACCAATCATGCCTTCCCAAAAGTCTTCCAAAGTCTTAACTCATTTCAGCATTAACTCAAAAGTCCAGAGTCCAGAGTCTCATCCAAGACAAGGCAAATCCTTTCTGCCTATGTGCCTGTAAAATAAAAAACAAATTAGTTACTTCCTGGGTACAGGCATTGGGTAAATACAGTCATTCCAAATGGGAGAAATTGGCCAAAACAAAGGGGCTACGGGCCCCATGCAAATCCGAAATCCAGCAGGGCAGTCAAATCTTAAAGCTCCAAAATGATCTCCTTTGACTCCATGTCTCACATGCAGGTCGTGTTTATGTAAGAGGTGGGTTCCCGTGGTCTTGGGCAGCTCTGCCCCTGTGGCTTTGCAGAGTACAGCCTCCCTCTTGGCTGCTTTCATGGGCTGGCATTGAGTGTCTGCAGCTTTTCCAGGTGTGTGGTCTTTCTACTGTGGATCTACCATTCTGGGGTCTGGAGGATGGTGGCCCTCTTCTCACAGCTCCATGAGGCAGTGCCCCTGTAGGGACTCTGTGTGGAGGCTCTGACCCCACATTTCCCTTCCGCACTTTAAGATTTGACTGCCCTGCTGGATTCCCTTCCACAACTGCCTTAGCAGAGGTTCTCCATGAGAGCCCTGCCCCTGCAGCAAACTTCTGCCTGGGCATCCAGGTGTTTCCATACATCTTCTGAAATCTAGGCGTTGGTTCCCAAGTCCTAATTCCATTTTTTTTTATTTTTCCATAAGTTATTGGGGTACAGGTGGTATTTGGTTACATACATGAGTAAGTTCTTTACTGGTGGTTTGTGAGATTTTGGTGCATCTATCACCTGAGCAGTGTACACTACACCATATTTGTAGTCTTTTATCCCTTCCCCACCTCTCACCACTCCCACTCTTCCCCCCAGGTTCCCAAAATCTATTGTGTCATTCTTATGCCTTTGTGTCCTCATAGCTTTGCTCCCTTGTATCAGTGAGAACATACGATGTTTGGTTTCCCATTCCTGCATTACTTCACTTAGAATAATAGTCTCCAGTCTCATCCAGGTCACTGATAATGCTGTTAATTCATTCCTTTTTATGGATGTGTAGTATTCCATTGTGTGTGTATATATATATTCAATCATCAATCTGTGATACATATATATATCACAGTTTCTTTATCCACTCGTTGATTAATGGGTATTTGGGTTGGTTCTGCGAGTTTGCAGCTGTGAATTGTGCTGCTTTAAACATGTGTGTGCGAGTATGTTTTTTGAATAATGACTTATTTTCCTCTGCGTAGATACCCAGTAGTGGGATTGCTGGATCAAATGATAGTTCTACTTTTAGTTCTTAAAGAATCTCCACACTGTTTTCCATAGCAACTATACTAGTTTATATTCCCACCAGCAGTGTAGAAGTGTTCCCTGGTCACCACATCCATGGCAACATCTATTGTTTTTCGATTTTTTGATTATGCCATACTTGCAGGAGTAAGGTGGTATCGCATTGTGGTTTTGATTTGCATTTCCCTGCTCATTAGTAATGTTGAGCATTTTTTCATATGTTTGTTGGCCATTTGTATATCTTCTTTTGAGAATTGTCTATTCATGTCCTTAGCCCACTTTTTGATGGGATTGTTTGTTTTTATCTTACTGATTTAAGTTTGTTGTAGATTCTGGATATTAGTCCTTTGTTAGATGTATAGATTGTGAAGGTTTTCTTCCAGTCTGTAGGTTGTCTGTTTACTCTGCTGACTGCTCCTTTTGCCATGCAAAAGCTCTTTAGTTTAATTAGATCCCAACTACTTATCTTTGTTTATATTGCATTTGCTTTTGGGTTCATGGTCATGAAATCCTTGCTTAAGCCAATGTCTAGAAGGGTTTTTCCAATGTTATCTTCTAGAATTTTTATAGTTTCAAGTCTTAGGTTTAAATCCTTAATGCATCTTGAGTTGATTTTTGTATAAGGTGAGAGATAAGGATGTAGTTTCATTCTCCTACATGTGGCTAGCCAATTATCCCAGCACCGTTTTGTTTTGTTTTGTTTTGTTTTTGAGACAGAGTCTCACTCTGTCACCCAGGCTGGAGTAAAGTGGCATGATCTTGGCTCACTGCAACCTCCACCTCCTGGGTTGAAGTAATTCTCCCTGCCTCAGCCTCCCAAGTAGCTGAGATTACAGGCACCCGCCACCATGCCTGGCTAATTTTTTTTGTGTTTTTTTAAGTAGAGACAGGGTTTCACCATGTTGGCCAGGCTGGTCCTGAACTCCTGACTTCAGGTGATCCACCTGCCTTTTCCTCCCCAAAGTGCTAGAATTACAGGCCCAGCACCATTTGTGAAAATGTTGTCCTTTCCCCACTTTATGTTTTTGTTTGCTTTTTGAAGATCAGTTGGCTTTAAGTATTTGGGTTTATTTCTGGATTCTCTATTCTGTTGCATTGATCTATGTGCCTGTTTTTGTGCCAGTACCATGCTGTTTTGGTGACTATGGCCTTACAGTATAGTTTGAAATTAGGTAGTGTGATGCCTCTAGATTTGTTCTTTTTGCTTAGTCTTGCTTTGGCCATGTGGGCTCTTTTTTGGTTCCATATGAATTTTAGAATTGTTTTTTCTAATTTTTTGAAGAATGATGGTGGTATTTTGATGGGAATTGCATTGAATTTGTAGATTGCTTTTGGCAACATGGTTATTTTCACAATATTCATTCTACCCATCCATGAGCATGGGATGTGTTTCCATTCGTTTGTGTCATCTGTGATGTTTTTCAGCATCATTTTATAGCTTTCCTTGCAGAGGTCTTTTGACTCCTTGGTTAGGTATATTCCTGAGTATTTTACTATTATTATTTTTTGCATCTATTGTGCAAGGAGTTGAGTTCTTGATTTGATTCTCTGTTTAGTCACTGTCAGTATATGGAAGAGCTACTGATTTGTATACATTAATCTTGTATCCAGGAACTTTGCTGAATTCTTTTATCAGTTCTAGGAGCTTTCTGGAGGAGTACCTAGGGTTTTCAAGGTAAACGATCATATTGTCAGCAAACAGTGACAGTTTCACTTCTTCTTTACCGATTTCGATGCCCTTTATTTCTTCCTTCTTGTCTGATTGCTCTAGCTAGGAGTTCCAGTACTGTGTTGAAGAGG
Source organism: Symphalangus syndactylus (assembly GCF_028878055.3). Lineage (NCBI taxonomy): Eukaryota > Metazoa > Chordata > Mammalia > Primates > Hylobatidae > Symphalangus > Symphalangus syndactylus. Next base: position 21,187,954 of record NC_072443.2, read on the forward strand.
AGTGGTGAGAGTGGGCACCCTTATCTTGTTCCAGTTCTCAGAGGGAATGCTTTCAACTTTTCTCCATTCAGTATTATGTGGCTGTGCGTTTGTCATAGATGGCTTTTATTATGTTAAGGTATGTTGCATGTATGCCAATTTTGCTGAAAGTTTTAATCATAAAGCGATGCTGCATTTTATCTAATGCTTTGTCTGCATCTATTGAAATGATCATGTGATTTTTTGTTTTTAATTCTGTTTATGTGGTGTATCACATTTATTGACTTGTGTATGTTAAACCATCCCTCCACCACTGGTATGAAACTCACATGATCATGGTGGATTATCTTTTTGATATGTTGTTGGATTTGGTTAACTAGTAGTTGGTTAAGGATTTTAGCATCTATGTTCATCAAGGATGTCGGTCTGTTGTTTTCATTTTTGGTTATGTCCTTTCCTGGTTTTGGTATTAGGGTGATGCTGGCTTCATCAAATGAATTAGGGAGGGTTGCTTCTTTCTCTATCTTGTCAAAGATAGTGTCAAAAGGATTGGTACCAATTCTTCTTTGAATGTCTGGTAGAATTCTGCTGTAAATTCCTCTTGTCCTGAACTTTTTTTTGTTGGTATTTTTTAAATTACCATTTCAATCTCGCTACTTATTATTGGTCTGTTCATGGTATCTAATTCTTCCTGATTTAGGCTAGGAGGGTTGTATTTTTCCAGGAATTTATCCATCTCTTCTAGGTTTTCTAGTTTATGTGTGTAATGGTGTTCATAATAGCCTTGAATGATCTTTTGTATTTCTGTGGTGTCAGTTGTAATATCTCTTATTTCATTTATTAGTGAGGTTATTTGGATTTTCTCTCTTCTTTTCTTGGTTAATCTTGCCAATGCTCTATCAATTTTATTTGTCTTTACAAAGAACCAGTTTTTTTTTTCATTATCTTTTGTAATTTTTTAAATTTCAATTTCATTTAGTTCTGCTCTGATCTTTGTTACTTCCCTTTTTCCACTGGGTTTGGGTTTGGTTTGTTCTTGTTTCTCTAGTTCTTAGAGGTGTAACCTTAGAGTATCAGTTTGTGCTCCTTCAGTCTTTTTGATATAGGCATTTAGGGCTATGAACTTTCCTCTTAGCACCACCTTGCTGTATCCCAGAGGTTTTGATAGGTTGTGCCATTATTGTTGTTCAGTTTGAAGAATTTTTAAATTACCATCTTGATTTCTTTTTTGACCCAATGATCATTCAGGAGCAGGCTATTTAATTTCTGTGTATTTGCATGTTTTTGATGGTTCCTTTTGGAGTTGATTTCCAGTTTTATTCCACTGTGGTTTGAGAGAGTGCTTGGTATAGTCTGTTTTGGAGAAAGTTCCACATGCTGTTGAATAGAATGTGTATTCTGCAGCTGTTGGATGAAATGTTCTGTATGTATCTGCTAAATCCATTTGTTCCAAGGCATAGTTTAAGTCCATTGTTTCTTTGTTGACTTTATGTTTTGATGACCTGTCTAGCGCTGTCAGTGGAGTATTGAAGTCTCCCACTATTATTGTATTGCTGTCTAGCTCCTTTCTTAGGTCTGTTAGTAATTGTTTTATAAATTTTGGAGCTCTAGTGTTAGGTGTGTATATATTTAAGGTTGTGATATTTTCCTCTTGGACAAGGCCTTTTACCATTATATAATGTCCCTCTTTTTCTCTTGTAACTGCTGTTGCTTTAAAGTTTGTTCTGTCAGATACAAAAATAACTACCCTTGCTCGCTTCTGGTGGCCATTTGTATGAAATACCTTTTTCCACTCCTTATACTTTAAGTTTATGTGAGTTCTTATGTGCTAGGTGAGTCTCCTGAAGGCAGCAGATAGTTGGTTGGTGAGTTCTTATCCATTCTGTGGTTCTGTATCTTATAAATGGAGCATTTAGGCCATTTACATTCCATGTTAATATTGAGATGTGAGGATCCATTGTGTTCATGTTCTTTGTTGCTTTGTTTTTTGTTTTTGTTTTTTAACTTGTATTTTTGTTTTGTAGGTCCTGTGTGATTTATGCTTTAAAGATGTTCTGTTTTGATGTGTTTTTGGGATTTGTTTCAAGATTTAGAGCTCCTTTTACCAGTTCTTGGTAGTGGTGGCTTGCTAATGGATAATTCTTTCAGCATTTGTTTGTTTGAAAAAGACTGTATTTTTTCTTCATGTATGATGCTTACTTTTGCTGGATACAAAATTCTTGGCTGATAATTGTTATGTTTGAGGAGGCTGAAGATAGAGTCCCAGTCCCTTCTAGCTTGTAGGTTTTCTGCTGAGAAATCTGCTGTTAATCTGATAGTTTTTCCTTTATAGGTTACCTGATGCTTGTCTCACAGCTCTTAAGATTCTTTCCTTCATCTTCACTTTGGATAACCTGATGACAGTGTGCCTAGGTGAAGATCTTTTTGCAGGGAATTTCCTGGGTGTTCTTTGTGCTTCTTGTATATTTATGTCTATGTCTCTAGCAAGGCTGGGGAAGTTTTCATCGATTATTCCCCCAAATATGTTTTCCAAGCTTTTAGAATTCTCTTCTTCCTCAGGAACACTGATTATTTTTAGGTTTGGTCATTTAACATAATCCCAGACTTCTTGGAGGGGTTGTTCATACTTCGTTATTCCTTTTTCTTTGTCTTTGTTGGATTGGATTAGTTTGATGATCTTGTCTACAAGCTCTGAATTTCTTTCTTCTACTTGTTCAATTCTATTTTTGAGACTTTCCAGAGCATTTTACATTTCTAAAAGTGTCCAAAGTTTCCTTAATTTTTGTTTGTTTTTTCTTTAAGCTATCTATTTTCTTGAATATTTCTACCTTAACTTCTTGTATCATATTTTGGATTTCATTGCATTGGGGTTCACCTTTCTCTCGTCCCTCCCTGATTAGCTTAATGTCTAACCTCCTGAATTCTTTTTCAGGTAAATCAGGGATTTCTTCTTGGTTTGGATCCCTTGCTGCTGAACTAGTGTGATTTGGTGGCAGTGGTGGGGTTGAAGAGCCTTGTTTTTTCAAATTACTAGGGTTGGTTTTCTGGTTCCTTCTCATTTGGGTAGGCTCTGTCAGAGGGAGGGTCTAGGGCTGAAGGCTGTTGTTCAGATTCTTTTGTCCCATGGGGTGTTCCCTTGATGTCGTACTCTCCCCCTTTTCTATGGATGTGGCTTCCTGCGAGCCGACCTACAGTGATTGTTGTCTCTTTTCTGGGTCTAGCCACTCAGTGAATCTACCCAGCTCCAGGCTGGTAGTGGTGTTGCCTGTACAGGGTCGTGTGATTTGAACCATTTATGGGTCTCTCAGCTGTGGATACCAGTGCCTGTTCCACTGGAGGTGGCCAGGGAGAGGGGGTGCAACAGGACTCTGTGAAAGTTCCTAGCTTTGGTGGTTTAATGCTCTATTTTTGTGCTGGTTGGCCTCCTGCCAGGAGGTTATGCTCTCCAGAGAGCACCAGCTGTGGTGGTATCAGGAGGAACCAGGGGTGGGCAGGGCCCTAGAACTCCCAAGATTATATGCCCTTTGTTTTCTGCTACCAGGGTAGGTAGGGAAGGACCATCAGTTGAGGGCGGGGCTAGGTGTATTGAGCTCAGACTGTCCTTGGGCGGGTCTTGCTGTGGCTACTGTTGAGGATGGGAGTGAAATTCCTAGGTCCCTGGAGTTGTTTACCTAGGAGGATTATGGCTGCCTCTGCTGAGTCATGCAGGCTATCAGGGAAGTAGGGGAAAGCCAGCAGCCACAAGCCTCACCCAGCTCCCACGCAAACTGAAGGGCCTCTGTCTCACTCCCACTGTGCCCCCACAACAAACTCCCAGTCTCTTTCTAGATGGAGAGTGATGTGGGCTTGAAAACCTGCCCCAGGCTACCCACCTCCCAGCTGTGAAAGAAAAGGGTTTGACTCTTCCCCCACCTGTGGAGTGTACACACTGGATTTGCACCCTCCCCCAAGTTCTGGCCAGGAAGCTTCTCACCCCATTCAGATTGCTAGAAAGTTCAGCTAGTGTTTTCCTTCTGCCTGTGGAATTTTACCCCGTGCTCCTCTCCCATTGAATCCCTGTGTTGCCAGGCAGGAATGGCCTGCTTGGGGACCCAGTGAGCTCACAGGGCCTTTCTGCTGCTTCCTCTACCACTGTGTTTCACTCAGCTCTCCAAATTGACTCAGCTCCAGAAAAAGTCAGAAACTTCTCCTGCAAACAGACCTTCAGCTTCACCAGTTAGGGTGTATGTTTGGGAGAGGAGGGTCTCCCTTTTCCACTTCCACAGTTAGGGCACTCACAGTTTTGGGAGGGTCACCTGGGTCCTGCAGGAGCAATTTGCTTCCTTCAGAGGGTCTGTGGGTCCTCTCGGGGTTGCTGGCCAAACACGGATTCTTGACTTCTATGCACTGGCAGGCTCAACACCATGTGGAAGCTGCCAAGGCTTGGGGCTTGCATCCTCTGAAGCCATGGCCTGAGCTCTATGTTGGCCTCTTTCAGCCGTGCCTGGAGTGGCTGGGATGCAGGGCACCAGGTCCATAGGCTGCACACAGCACAGGGACCCTGGGCCTGGCCCAGGAAACCACTTTTTTCTTCTAGGCCTCTGGGCCTGTGATGGGAGGAGCTGCTGTGAAGACCCCTGACATGGTCTGGAGACATTTTCCCTATTGTCTTGGGGATTAATATTTGGCTCCTTGCTACTTATGCAAATTTCTACAGCTGGCTTGGATTTCTCCTCAGAAAATAGGATTTTCTTTTCCAGCACATTGTCAGGCTAAAAATTTTTTGAACTTTTATGCTCTGCTTCCCATATAAAACTGAATGCCTTTAACAGCACCCAAGTCACATCTTGAATGCTTTGCTGCTTGGAAATTTCTTCCGCCAGATACCCTAAATCATCTCTCTCATGTTCAAAGTTCCACAAATCCAGGGGCAAAATGCGGCCAATCTCTTTGCTAAAACATAACAAGAATCACCTTTGCTATAGTTCCCAACAAGTTCCTCATTTCCATCTGAGACCACCTCAGCCTGGACTTTATTGTCCATATCACTATCAGCATTTTGGACAAAGCCTTTCAACAAGTTTCTAGGAAGTTGCAAAGTTTCCCACATTTTCCTATCTTCTGAGCCCTCCAAACTGTTCCAACCTATGCCTGTTACCCAGTTCCAAAGTCACTTCCACATTTTTGGGTATCTTTTCAGCAACACCCCACTCTACAGTTACCAATTTACTGTATTAGTCCATTTTCCCACTGCTGATAAAGACAAATCCGAGACTGGGAAGAAAAAGAGGTTTATTGGAGTCACAGTTCCGTGTGGCTCAGGAGGCCTCACAATCATGGTAGAACATGAAAGGCACTTCTTACATGGTGGTGGCAAGAGAGAATGAGAGAGAGACCAAAGCAGAAACCCCTTATAAAACCATCAGATCTTGTCAGAATTATTCACTACCATGAGAAAAATATGGGGGAAACCACCCCCATGATTCAATTATCTCCCACCAGTTTCCTCCCACAACATGTAGGAATTATGTGAGTACAATTCAAGATGAGATTTGGGTGAGGACTCAGAGGCAAACATTATCAGTCACTTCGAAAATTTTATGCAAATTCAAAGAATAGCCAAGGAAATCTGAAAGAAGAATACTACTGAGGTATTTACACCACAAAATATGAAAACTTATTATAATGCTATAGTATATACCCCAGTACAATATTGGTACAGGGATAGACAAATTTACTAGTAGGAAATACTAGAAAATTTAAAGGCAGACCCACCATATATTAAGTGACCTGATTTACAAGATGATATTACAATGATATGAGAAAAATATTTTTCAATAAATGAATCTGGGGCCTGTAGGATATCCACATTGGAATACATATATATCTTCTCCTCTTATAGCTTATACACAAAAGTCAATGCCAAATGAACTAGAGCTCTAAATCTGAAAGATGCAATTATAAAGCTAAAAAAATTTCATGAGTTTTTAATAGTAGGTATTTATTAAACGGAACCCCCAAAAGAAAAAAAACATAAAAATATAAACGGTATTACATATTGAACTATATTAATATTAAAGGCTTTTATTCATTAAAAGAAACCACTAAGAACAGCAAAAAGCAACACACAGGTTGGAAGACTATATTTGCAGTGCAGTTATTTTAAAAAGGATTTATATTCAGAATATTTAAAGAACTCCCACAAACCAACAAGAAGACAGATGAAGATGACACAGTAGAAAAAATGGACCCGAAGTCTTATGTATTTGAGAAGTGAGAATGGCCAAATAGTCAATAGACATATGAAAAGGAGCTTAATCTTTAAAATGCATTAAAACTTGAAGATTAGAAGGATTGATAGATATGTGGTTTAAAAATGTATACTAGAATAGTATAATATTTATGTGGTACATATAATAGTTATGTGGAACATATAAGGTTGTCATTGTAAAATTATTCTTTTTTTGGTTTGAAAATTGTAATCACAAATATATTGGAATAATATTCAGAACAGAATGAATTTTCAATATGCACATAACAAAATGACTAAACTGAAAACAAAATAAAATGTCAATTTTTGAAGAGGATATGAAGCAAGTAGAGCTCTCATACACCACTAGTGAGTGTGAAAATTGGTATAACTACTTTGGGAATCTATTTGGCAATATCTATTAAATCTTAATACACACATTCCCAGTCAGATGTGGTGGCTCATGCCTATAATCCCAGCACTTTGGGAAGCCAAGGCAGGTGGATCACTTGAGGTCAGGAGTGCAAGGCCAGCCTGGCCAACATGGTGAAACCCTGTCTCTACTAAAAATACAAAAAATCAGTGAGGCATGGTGGCACATGCCTGTAATCCCAGCTACTTGAGAGGTTGAGGCAGGAGAATTGCTTATTCCTGGGATGTGGAGGTTGCAGTGAGTTGAGAACTTGTGCCACTGCACTCCAGCCTGGGCGACAGAGTGAAAGAGACTCCATCTCAAACAAACAAACAAACAAACAATAGCTACAACCTGGCCATTCTACCTCTAGATATATGCACAGTAGAAATGTGTATACATCTTTACAAAGAAACATGGACATAACTGCCAATCAGCAGTAAAATATATAAATCAATGGTTGTCTAGGCATAAAAATACTATAAAGCAAAGAAACTGAAAAAAATTCTGTTTTTATACAGTACTGTAGATGAATGCCACAAATGTTGTTGAACAAAAGAAACTGGAAACCAAAGAGCACATACAGTGTGATTCCATGTATGTAAAATTCAAAACAGGCAAAATTAATCTATAATCTCAGAGGTCACGATAGAGGTGACCAGAAGGGGCCAGAAATCAGGCTTTTAAAATGCTGGTAAAACACTCTGGGAGACTGAGATGGGCGGATCACTTGAGGTCAGGAGTTCGAGACCAGCCTTCAACATGGTGAAACCCTGTCTCTACTAAAAATACAAAAATTAGCTGGGTATGGTGGCAGGTTCCTGTAATCCCAGCTACTCGGGAGGCTGAGGCAAGAGAATTGCTTGAACCTGGGAGGCAGAGGTTTCAGTGAGCCAAGATTGCACCACTGCACTCCAGCATGGGCAACAAGAGCGGAACTGTCTCAAAAAAATAAATAAATAAAAATAAAAATAAATGCTGGTAATATGCTGTTTTGACATAGATGATAGCTACATGGGTCTGTTCCATTTGAGAAAAATTTATCGATCTGTACATTTAGCCATATACTTTGTTCTGTTCCCTGGGAGAAACTCCCTTTTGAATTGTGTCTGTGTCTTCTGGTTATGCTTTTGAGAAAATATTTTTCTCATCCATAACCACAGCTGAAGTGGTCCTTGGAGAGTTATTCTTGTCAGTTGAACAGGTTACATTGCCTCCTGGTGCAGTTTTGGAGGCCCACAGACAGCTTTAGAGTTGGAAAGACATACTTGTTGCAGATACGTGATTTATTTGGAAATAACATTTTCTTTAAAAGCTTGGTAGGCTTTGGTCAGTTTCATGTTTGACTTGAGAAACTACAGCCATTGACTTCATATAGAGAGATACCACATCATAGGAGGCAGAAAATACACACACATCTCTCTGTGCTTGGGCCCAAATATGAAATATTATTTGGTTTTTTGTTTGTTTTGAGACAGAGTCTTGCTCTGTCACCCAGGCTGGAGTACAGTGGTGTGATCTCGGCTCACTGCAACCTCTGCCTCTTGGGTTCAAGAGATCCTCCTGCCTCAGCCTCCTGAGTCGCTGGGACTACAGGTGTCCACCACCACTCCTGGCTAATTTTTTTGTACTTTTTGTAGAGATAGGGTTTCGCCATATTGGCCAGGCTGGTCTCAAACTCATGACTTCAAGTGATCCAACTGCCTCGGCCCCCAAAGTGCTGGGATTACAGGCATAAATCACTGTGCCTGGCCAAAAGATCACTTCTTATTGTTGCGTTTACCAGAACTAGTGATATCATTGGGACTCAGATATGGAGGGAAATTCAAGGAATAATTGGTGAGTATTATTGTCTGTGTAATGACTGCCCAGATCTCGGAATCTACTTTTAATTTTAGAACTCATGAGGTTTTCTTGGTGGTTGCTTTTTTTCTCTTCAAGAAAATTCATAAATATTTTCTGCTCATGTATTCCATTCTCTCATGGGATGAGATAAAGTTTGAAACCTTTTAACCTGTTCTCTGAATTTCTTAACAAGTCTTTCATAATTTTTAATTATTTTGTTTATTGTAGGTAAATAAGGATAAATTATCAGTAACATATGTCAATGAATATTCCAGTTTATTAGTCACTTTTTATCTAGTCTAGTGTTTAGCCTAGCCTGATTCCAACTTATATATATATGTGTGTGTGTGTTCGTGTGTGTGTGTGTGTGCAAAGTCATGTGCCACAAAACCACATATATGTGATGATGATCCCATAAGATTATAATTGAGCTGAAAAATTCCTCTTGCCTGTGACGTTGTAAGTATCATAACGTCATAGCACAATGCATTACTCCTGTATTTGTGGTGATGCTGATGTAAACAAACCTACCGTGCTGCTAGTCATATAAAAGTATAGTACATATTATGTACAGTACATAATACTTGAACATTATAAATGACTGTGTTACTGGTTTATGTATTTACTATACTACACTTTTCATCATTATTTCTACTCATAAAAAAGTTTACTGTAAAACAGTGTATCATGTTATGTGGGCAGATGCCTTGCATCTCATGTTTATTGTGTCTCTTGATTACATCATTTTATCTTGCGTCGATTTAATTTTGTCTTGTTTTATTCATTATGACCCCTAACCATACAAAACCCATACCTAATATTCTCAGTAAGAGGCCATGTGGAGTGACCAACCTGGAAACAAAGTCAAAAGTGATTAAGGATTATTTAAATGGGAAATTAATGATGATTATTGCGCACCAGTCAGGCGTGTCCCATTCCACTATAGCTATGATCTTGAATGACAAGAACAAAGTAATAGGAATTGTTGAAGTATCTGCTCATTGAAAGCAACAAAACTAACGAAAATTGGAGAAGGGCCTGTATCAGATATGGAGAAACTTGCAGTGATCTAGCATGAAGACCAGACACAGAAGTCTAGCCTTCTCAGCACCATGACAGTTATGACTAAAGCAAAAAGATTGTTTGCTATGTTGAAAGCAAAGGCTTGACCTGTCTATGATGCTGAATTTACTGCTTGCTCTGGGTTGTTTAAACAATTCAAGAATTGTTATTCATTACATGATGTAAAAGTGAGTGGTAAGTCTATGAATGCTGATGCGAAGACAGCTGAAGAATTTTTAGAAACTCTAGATAAGCAGATTGTGGAGGAAAATTACTTGTCATAGAAGATCTCCAATATGGATGAAACCTCTCTATTCTGGAAACAGATGCCTGGAAGGACTTTCATACAAAATGAGGTCAAGTCAATATTAAGTTTCAAGACTTTTAAGGACAGAACAACAGTCTTGCTTAGGGGCAGTGTTATGGGCTACAAATTGAATTCATTTGTGATCTGGCACAGAAAACACCTCAGGGTCTTCAAGTATGTCAGTAAGAACACACTGCCAATGTGTTACAAGAACAATAAGAACTCATGGATGACCCACCTTCTCTTTCAAGATGCCCTTCTGAGTTGCTGCTACGCCAGAGAAATGGAGAGGTACTGTTTGAAGAATAACATACTTTTAAATTTTTTGCTGATTATTGATAATGCTCCTGCGTATCCTCCTTTTATTGGTGATCTTCATTTCAATAACAAAATCGTGTGTCTTCCTCCAGACAACTTTCTGATCCAACTAACGGATCATGGATTACAGCAGCTTTTAAGGCCTGCAATTTAGGAGGATCTTTGTCCATGCTATTGCTACAACCAAGGAATACACTGAGAAAACACTGTTGCAATTCTGGAAGGATGACTGCATGAAGGAGCTTGCTTGGGCTTGAGATAATGTCAGCAAAGAAGGTATGAATGGCATAGGGAAGAAGACAATCAAGAGTTTGTCCATGATTTCAAAAGACATACTGAGAATGTATATGATGCAAAAATCAACAAGGTTGTGGTTGAGATGGCAAACAACTTTAATGTGGATGTGGATGAGGTTGACATTGAGGACCTCTTATAGGTGGTTCCTGAGAAATTGCTTAAGGATGAGTGGAATAGGAATGCATAGATGAACAAGAAACAAAAGTAAAGGAAAGTGCAGGAAAAGAAAAAGAAGAACCCCCAGCAAATTCACAAGTGTTTAGTAGAAGCTTTTGCAGACCTCAAAAAGCTTCCTAAAAATTTGGAAACATGGACCCCCAACACCAAAAAGTTTTCATTAATAGAGAAGAATGTTCAAGATGTATTATCTACTTACAAGCAAATCTATGATGAATAGAAGAAACAAACCAAGCAAACCACCATGGACAATTTCTGAAAAGTGTGACACCTCCTCTGGAAGAGCCTTGGGCAGTTTCTTCAGAAAGTATTCCTGAAGGCATTGCTATCATATGAAATGGCAGCTTCATGCCTGCTTTTGCCCCTGAAGACCTTTCAGTGGGACAGGATAAGGAGGTGGAAAACAGTGATATTGATGATCTTGAATCTGTGCAGACTTAAGCTAATCTTATTTTTTATCTTAGTTTTTCACAAAAAATAAAAAAGTAAAAAAAAAAGGTTGTAGAATAAAGATGTAAAGAAAAAGTATTTTTGAACAGCTATACCATGTTTGTATTTTAAGTAATATTTTTATAAAAGAGGAACATTTAAAAAATTGAAAGTTTGTAAATAAAAAATGTTACAGCAAGCTAAAGTTAATTTATAATTGAAGAAAGAAAATATTGAAAATAAATTTAGTGTAGCCTAAGTGTATCGAGTTTATAAAGTCTACAGTACCTTACAGGAATGTCTTAGGCCTTCACATTCACTCACCACTCAGTCACTGACTCACTCAGAGCAACTTGCAGCTCTGCAAGCTCCCTTCATGGTAAGTGACCTATACAGGTGTGCCACATTTTATCTTTTATACTGTTTTTTTTTATTGTTGTTGTACCATTTCTGTGTTTAGGTACAAAAATATTTGCCATTGTGTTATAATAGCCCAGGGTATTAAAGCTTTTAGTGTTTGCCTGTAATCTTGGGCATCCCCTGGTTTATAGGTGCATCACTCTACTTTGATCTGCCATCTTTACATGTCCATCTTTCCTCTTTGTATATCTGTGTCTTCACACAGGCTTCTTATAGGGACACCAGTCATTGGATTTGAGGAGTAACATAATTCATTATGATCTTATCTTACAGTAAGACCATGTACCTATTTTTAGCCTGGGTACAATAAGCTGTACCATGTAGCCTATGTGTGAAGTAGGCTTTATCATCCAGGTTTGTGTAAGTATACTCTTATGATGTTTGCACAGTGATGAAATCATCTATCAGTGCATTTCTCAGAACGTATCCCTGTTGTTAAGCAATGCATGACAGTATATATACATTCCTAATATTTTTTGCTATCCTCTCCTTTTTGCCTTTTTTACTCTGTCCTCCGCCTTTATTTTATTCTTCTTATAAATGAGGTTTTCCTTTCATTTATATCATTAACATCTTAAATACACTTGTGAATCCTTTTAGACTACATAGGGATGTTATTTTCATTTATACTTACTTTATGTTTCTGATGTTGGTTTTATCTGTTTACTTTCCTCACCTGGATTTCTTTAGCCTGTTTGATTCCTTATTGCCAAACTAAGTTTGCAGACTGCACAGCACCCTTATTTGTTTACTTGTTTTTTTAACTTCGTTTATTCTGTTAAAGTGGGCAATGAAATGGTGTAAAAAGTCTGGATTCAAGCAGTAAGACTGGTCCCTGTCTTCAGTCTCACATTAATGATTTTTAGTTCTTTGCCCTGCCCTAAGAGTTAAAACCACCAGCCACAAGTCTCAGCAAGCCTGTGGCGTCAGGTCTCCATCATGTTGCATTGGTGTTACTTTTCTTCTAAGGAGCTCTTATGTTGTTTTTATCCTGGCTATGTAATTTTGATTTTTGAGTTCTACTACATTTTATCATTTTCCTGTCTTGGGAAAGAAGGGCCATCAAAGCAAGGAATTATGATATCACCTTAATGGGAAATTCAACATAACAAAAAGCAAGACTCTTCACTTACCTATTGGATAGAGGGCCTTTTATATGCCTGTTAGGTTTTGCAAATTTTTCATTTATCCATTCAAGTTGAATAGTGTAATCCATCTGTTTAAATTTTTAGAAACTTCTGCCCTTAATTCTTAAACAAGTTACCACAAAATTAAAACAGCTATTTTCCCAAATATTATTATAGTATTTCAGGAAAAATTGTTACGAAAACATAGTTTGGTGTTATTGTAATGAAAATAGTATGATCTTTAGAAATATATTTTATTATAATTCCCTGTTAAGGACTCTATAAATGCTAATGCATCTTTTAACAAAGTGTTTGTACAAACATCGATTGGAATTTCATGCCAATTATCTTTTTATTTTATGTATTTTATACTACTTTTCAGGTAAACACATACATATGCATATATAGATCTATATATCTGTGTATATGCACACACACACACACACACACACACACACATACTGTTTATCAAGGCTCTTCATGCTACATGGTGATCTTGCTATGTGTCTATTAGCAAACCAAATTTCTTCTTGTGACAAGTATAACACATTTTCTTATTTATTTGCAAGCAAATCTTGGTAGATGCTAGCACCTGACCATAGTGGTAAAGTCAGGAAGCAAGCTATACTTTTCTTCTGGCTTTTCAGGTTTACATTTAGGAAGAAGAGAGGTTGTTATTGAATCATAAATGTATCTTTATGTATTCTCATTCCTAGGCTGAGTCGTCTGTTCAGAGACTCACTCTCTGTTTAGAAATGCAGTCTTCATCTAATGTCCTCAAAATATGCTCTTTTACAGCGTCTTCCTTCTGTATAAAACTAAATGTGTCATTTGTCCCTGAGCAGATGTTAACAAGTATAAACAGAAAGTCGAATGCAGCTACATATTTAGAGAGAACAGCAAAATAAAAAGGGAGAGGTGCTAACTAAAATTAAAGTGCAATTTAGCGACTTTCTTTATGTAAAATTTTTTTCTAGATGCATTGCAAAATTCATAAATATCTGTGAGTATGTTGATTGACAATGTGAGTGATGTAACAGACATTTTCAGCACATCTTGGCCTATCAGGATATATGAATTTGGCAATTCCTTCCTTTGATTATGGAAAGTATAATATAAGGGAATGAAGTAGTCCTCATTGGTGAACTAGTTAACGCTGCTATTTAGTGCCAGAGAGTTATCAAGGCAAAATATTTTATCCCTCATTGCGTAATTTTAAATCTTAAATATTTTAAAACCTAAAAATGAAAAAAGAAAATATTGATTTTATAATATTTGCTTTGGTTTTAAGAAATCAATGTTGTTGCAGTTGTCTATTTTGTTGCAAATATTACTGAACATGGAAAACACCTATTAAAACTGTGATGCATAGTTGAAAGTTAACCCTTAACTGAGACAATGTCTAGAATTGAAAGGCAACATTTACATATGTTGTCTCACTATCCAAACTATTTGAAAAATATTAAAGCAGTGAATTCTGCCTATATAATTACTTTCTAGTATTTGCAGTGTGACTTAAATATTGTTATGAGGAACCATGCTAAGGATCAGAAATAGATTTTCATTGAAATGGGGAAAACATAGCGAATAGAAGAAATATGTCTTAGCATAAACAATGGAGAAGGATAGTTTTACGACCTCAGCAATACCTTCCTGCTCTCATTTCCTCATTCCAGCTACCACTGGTCTGACCTGGGACTCAAAATTATCATTCAAAATTGTAAAAGATGCTTTTATTCTCAGTGCTTACCCATTCATAAATTACTTAATATGTATGACTAATACATCTTTATGTATATATGCAAGAAATATAATTTGTAGATAATTTCAGTAACCCATTATGACTAGTTAAAAGTATAACCCAATCAGGAATTACTATATAACATATATGTTTTGTTATGTATTAGTATCCTAGGGCTGTCATGACAAATAATCACAGACCGATTGGCTTAAAATAACAGGAATTTATTGCCTCACAGTTCTAGAGGCCAAAAGTCTGAAACGAAGGTATTGGCAAGACGAAGCTCCCTTTGCAGGTTTAGGAAAATAATTTTTCTTGCCCCTTTTAAGCTTCTAGTGTTTGCCTGTAATCCTTGGCATCCCTTGGTTTATAGGTGCATCACTCTACATTCTGCCTCCATCTTTACATGTCCATCTTCCCCCTATGTATATCTGTGTCTTCACACAGCCTTCTTATAAGGACATCAGTCATTGGACTTGGGGAGTACCCTAATTCATTATTATCTTAATTACATATGCAAAGACTTTGTTTCAAAATAATATCATATATTTTTACCAGTTCTAGGGGGAACATGAAGTTTTGGGAAAAACTACTACAAGTCAGCATATTAATTTTTATAATGATATAAAATTTCTACTTACGATTTAAAGCAGAGCCATGTGACAAACAAATATGTAGACTAATTCAATATGAAGTCATTAATTTTGATCAGTGTGTGTCCCTTTCTTCAAGGTTAACACCTGACATCTGGGTAAACTCATTCTCATCAAGAAGTACTTGGAAATCTAAGGAGATTTAAACACATAGCACTAGTAAAAAATATGTAATAGTTATATATTGGTAAAACAATTAACTGTTTTGTCTTCTGTTTTTAGTATTTCATTTATAAGCAGTAGTCCCGTTGCATGGAGAGTACTGTCTTTAGTGAAATCTGAGGGATACTGTTAAATACAACACAGAGAAAAATAAAAACATGGGGATTTTGGAAATCTGCACACTTTTTTTTTCCAATTTCAGGAAATAATTCACACTTTAGATGTGACCTCTAACAGCCTTATATAGATCTTGGAAAGTTTGTGAAGTGATGAAAACATGTAATGATTTTCTATGAATTTCTGTTGATCTTACAGGTGCTCCCTACTGGGAGGCTTTGATTTATTCTGTACTATGAACCATGGGAAAGTAAAGTATTATCCAGGCTGTTTCCTTTTAAGGCTGAAATGGGAATTATTAATAGTTACCCTGGGACAATAGGTATAAAGAGGACACTTGAGCCTCCTAGCTGTTTATAAACCTACTGATCTTTTTATTGCTAATTTGAATAATTGTTTCTCTCACATGCCTCATCACAAAATAATGATCAGACATGACTTCTCTTAGTCATGGTTAATGTTTCATAGCCATTGAACTAGTGAGAAGAAAGGTACTAATGCAGTGGGATGACTATGCAAAATGGTATTATCTGTTTTGTGAAATCCCACAGAGGGAAGAAACTACATATGTAATTTGGAAGAAAATGTAAAAGCTACTGTCTTTAATTTAAAATTCACATATAATGAATTAAACATTATTCTTGCATACATATCTTTTTTCCCAATTGCATGGATTAATGAAAATAAAATTAAGTGGTACTGAAAATCATCAGAATATCGTTGAAAATACTCTGACACCCATGGATAGGGAGGGCTAACTGTATAGGAAATACTAAAGGAAACAGAGGGAGCTTTTGAGGAACAGAGAATATGGCTGTGACAGCAAGCATGGAAAGAGACATTTGATTTTGGAAATCCCTTATTATCTACAGAGTGTTATTGAATAAGAAGATTTACATGGAGTGTTTTTGCCACAGAAATAGGTTCTGGCATGTGCCAATGCGATTAAGCACCCTATTCATCTCTGTCAGTCATGGCCCTTCAAAGACTGATTTCAAAGAATTGCTTGTTATGAGGAGGAGGACAGGAGGAAACATTTGAAAGAACAAATGATTAATGGCATCGTTACTGAGTCTTGTAGTTCTTATGCAAAACCTACAGTGTTTGTATGAAAACATGGAAACAACTGGAATATCCATGGATTTCCTCATTCTGAATCTTTGACCTAAAAATACATTAACCTAACCAGCCACATATTGAAACCAAACTTGATTTCATGGCTAGATAGGAAGTGGTGATCAGTGTTGGTTCTGTCTACACATTTTGCTGGGAATAGAAAAGAGCTAATATTATTTCTGTTGCATAAATTATGACATTTGGTCTTTGGGGGCAACCTGTTAATAGAGACTAAAACTCATGGAGAATGAGGCCTTCAGTAATATACAATAGTTTTTATTAATTTATGAGACTCTCATTAGCCAAGAGATTTTGAAGCTCTATGCCATGGGTACCTTAAATTAACATGGATAAATGAAAAAAAATCTATGTTGGACTATGTGTATAAAATAACCTGATTTTTGTAACAACAATACCTACAAAATTTTGGGGACTATACATGTATGTATAATATACATACAATCATAGAAATATATTTTGTCAATGCCTTCCAACTGGTTATACTGTAGTAATCTATGACTTAATTGGATTCAGTACTGGATTGAGAAAAGATGGGAAAATCTGGGAAAAGATTTTTTTTTTACTTGATATTCTGTAGAAGATGTTTGAACTTCTAGAAAGGGACAGAATTATTAAAATCTTACTTGTATAACAGATATGATAAAAAATGAAATTACATAATGTATAACATTCAAAATGAAGGAACAACAGTATTCTTTGTTGCCAAAAGGCTGAGAATGGTGTGTTGGTCCTTAGGTAAAAAAAGGAAAGAGGGATGTGTAACAAAATTACTGTTGCCAAGAACAAAGAGGATCCCAGCTTCATTTTCTGGGCAAGACCCTGCAAGTATAATTATGTTTCTTAAGACTTCAGGTTGCCACTACTCTCCTTCAAACAAGTCACAGAAATGATGTTATTATCAACTATTTGGATATGATTGATATTATGCATTAATGTGCCAATTCTGCCAAACATCTATTAAATATGTGAGATATATATTACCAGTTAAAAAGTTAAATATTTTCCTGAAAGTACTTTTTAACTATTGTACTTACAAATAAAGCACAGGAACTTAAATATATCATTCTGGCTTACTACAGAGGATGGGGGTAATTACACCAATTTCACAAAACTTATTACTAATGTACAGTGTCAGCCTATTATGTTGCTAATAAGAAAGATAAGGGAAAGGTGAGACAAGGCCATGGAAAGGACAAGGACGATGGAGACTGCTGGCATTATTTAACATCTTATGAAATTGCTGCATTGTGAAGAGCAGGTATACTTGTTAAAAAGAGCAGATATTTGGCAGAAAATTAATTTTAAAGCAATGTATCATCAGTCTTATCTAGTCAGGACAACAGAAACATCCTAGTTAATTCAAACAGAAGGTATTTAAAACATGAAATTTTTCCCAAAATATTAGAATGGTGGAGGAGTAAAAGGGAGAGAGAATATATGTAATTATCACTTACCACTGGAAACTACTATTACCTCCTTGGCTGGAGGGGCAAAAGGGAAAGCAGTGACCCAGATCCCTATTGTGGCATGCTGCTGTGGCCACTTCGGCTCTTCAAATTACTGACTTTCCATATTTCAGCAACCCTTGAGTCACACACCTCCTGATGCTACAGGAACCTTGGAGCCCATAGGCTGAATGAAGCTCCTGGACTCATCTAGGCTATTGATGGAATCCACATTTCAGTTGTTACCACTGCATTGTCTGTTGTTGGAGTCAGAGCCAGTGAGCACTGTGCTGCTGAGTCTACTGAACTAGCTCTGCTTTCGTTGCCAGAGCCAGAAGCAGAAGAGGGGAAAAATGCCTTTTCTCCTCTTCCTTTTAATTTCCTACCGGGATCTCTCATTGGCGAGATCTACTGGAGGTCACACAGCATTGGATTCTGCAGAATTCCAGCTACAAATTGTATTAATTTATTCAACAAGCATATATTGAGTATTTACAGTGTGCCAGATATATTTTTAAGCATTGGAGACTCCAAAGTGGATAGACGAGACAGAAGTCTGCCTCTGTGGTGCTCACGCTTTAGCAATGAGCAAGAAAATAATCACATATATAAATGACTAATGTAATATGATGATAAGGACTAAGAAGAAATAAATAAATAAAATACTGATATGAAAGTTATAGACTTATGGTGAAGTGGTGCCAGAGTTGAGGGAGTCTACCTGATAAAGTAGTATTTAAGCAAACTTCTAAAGAAAATGGATTCTGAGCCATCTGGGTATCTGCAGAAGAGTGTTCTTGGGAGAGGTGTAATCCAGTACAAAGCCCTTCAAGCTCGGATAATTGGCAAGTATGAGACCAAAACATGGAAGCCAGCATGGCTGGTACAGAGGGGCAAAGGCAAGAGTTGTGGGAGTTGGGAACAAAGAGGTGTAATTCTCCTTCCCCTGCTCTGGGAAGTAATTTGAATTTCTTATGTGCGATTTTGTCTACAGATCAGGGTTCATATGTTATATTTTCTTGGAAAATCACCCTTAAAATGTGTAATTTTTATATTAATAAACAAAATGGGGAATGGAGTAGTTGATATTAATTTAAATGTCAGAAGACTATTAGTATTTTTATAGGACAGTTGAGTTTTTGTTACTTTAAACTTTACTATAAAGTTTGTTACTATAAACTTTAAAAATGCTTGTTAAGAAGTTTTTACCCCAAATTATCATCATAATTTCATAGTATTTTAATAATTTTTAAAACAATTTTAGGGAAATAGTTTTGCAATCTACTCATCTGACAAAGGGCTAATATCCAGAATCTACAATGAACTCAAAGAAATTTACAAGAAAAAAACAACCCCATCAAAAAGTGGGCAAAGGAAATTAACAGACACTTCTCAAAAGAAGACATTTATGCAGCCAAAAGACACATGAAACAATGCTCATCATCACTGGCCATCAGAGAAATGCAAATCAAAACCACAATGAGATATCATTTCACACCAGTTAGAATGGTGATCATTAAAAAGTCAGGAAACAACAGGTGCTGGAGAGGATGTGGAGAACTAGGAACACTTTTACACTGTTGGTGGGACTGTAAACTAGTTCAACCATTGTGGAAGTCAGTGTGGTGATTCCTCAGGGATCTAGAACTAGAAATACCATTTGACCCAGCCATCCCATTACTGGGTATATACCCAAAGGATTATAAATCATGCTGCTATAAAGACACATGCACACGTATGTTTATTGTGGCACTATTCACAATAGCAAAGACTTGGAACCAACCCAAATGTCCAACAATGATAAACTGGATTAAGAAAATGTGGCACATAGACACCATGGAAGAATACTATGCAGCCATAAAAAATGATGAGTATATAGGGACATGGATGAAGCTGGAAACCATCATTCTCAGCAAACTATTGCAAGGACAAAAAACCAAACACCGCATGTTCTCACTCATAGGTGGGAATTGAACACTGAGAACATATGGACACAGAAAGGGGAACATCACACACCGGGGTCTGTTGTGGGGTGGGGGGAGGGGGGAGGGTTAGAATTTGGAGATATACCTAATGTTAAATGTTACTGGGTGTAGCACACCAACATGGAACATGTATACATATGTAACAAACCTGCACGTTGTGCAAATGTACCCTAAAACTTAAAGTATAATTAAAAAAAAACTCTTCACAATAAATGTTTTTGTTGAAGTTCATTTTATTGAAAATTCTCAAGGAGACTGCATTAACAACTCTTGATATAAGTAGTCTATGGACTTCTCTTTGAAAAACATTGTTCAAAATGTACAGCAGATATGTATAGATATTCATCACAATTTTGACAATGGTAGTATTTCTAAATTTGATGTACAGGATGATGATATGCATAAGCTTCTGGTAAATAAGAAAATTAGCTATCAAATAAATTAAAACTATATTTCACCTGTCAAATTAAAATTGTAAACGGACAACACTGGTAAAGGACCTCGAAGCTAGTACCCTTGTTTATGCTGATACCCATTGTATGCATTGAAAAGCAAATACATTCCTGAAACCATAAATCCAACAATGGTAGCCATATATTCTTTCCTGGTATTAACTATTTATGAGACTTTTGCCAAAGGAATGCAAAAAGAGTACATGTGACATGTGCTTTAAAATGTTAATTGCCTAGTTATTTAAAATTTCTAAGAGAACTAAGAAAAATGGCTTTAGAATTCAAAGTGCATTCTTCAGTGAATATATTTATGCTACTGC
Source organism: Symphalangus syndactylus (assembly GCF_028878055.3). Lineage (NCBI taxonomy): Eukaryota > Metazoa > Chordata > Mammalia > Primates > Hylobatidae > Symphalangus > Symphalangus syndactylus. The sequence continues at coordinate 21,208,568 of NC_072443.2, forward strand.
AAATAGAATTTCATCAAATTATAGATATTTTGTGATGACTTGGGTCTGTTCAAAAACCGAGTTCTTAAGATCTTTCTTCTCTATAAAAAAGGTCTGAAATTATAGAAATATTTTGTTTCAAAATTCTTTTTAATAGAATATAAAATGTTACTTTTTTATTCTTTTTGTTCTTACAATTTTAATATTCAGAATTATTAGTCTTATTATGGAATTTTTCACTCCGTGGCACTTGGCTTAAACATCTAGCATCCTGAATTCCTCTGATTATGAAAATACAGATTTTAAAAAATCATGTGGAATATTATTACGTCTTTATGCAAAGACAATTGATAAGAAATTAAGCTAAAATTATAAATCTTATCTAGACCAAATTGAGTATCTCACAATTCTATAGCACTGGATTCTAGAATAGTAAATATGCCTGAACTGAAATATCTCATTTGTTTTGTCACTTGTGGAAAAGCTTGTAACTTCAAAAAGATTGAAACTTATGGAGACTATTAATTATTCTCATTAGGTTTTTTTTTTAACTATTTTAGGAATCACCAAGAGTGACAATATCTGCAGATGCAAGAGAAATACACCATTTGTAGATCTTTTAACTATAGTAAACTTGTTGGCTATAAAAATAATGAATTTTAGCACAGATTACCTACACTTTGCAGAATCTCATAATTTAAGATTTTTAAATTGAAATAACATTGTAAGTACATACATCCATATGCAGGTATATGTATATGCATGTGCTCATGTGTACTCACGTATATGGATTTGTACATCAAATCTCAAAACTATGGCAACAACTTTTTCTCTAAAAATTGTGTTAAACCTATTAAATCTGAATATAAGTCTGCTGAGTACAGAAAACATTGAGAAATCAGTGAGAAACCTAGTAAATTACTAAATATGTTCTTTTTCTTTTCCTGTTTTAAAAAACTGAATTATCCATATTCTTTTATCAAGAAATTGCTAAGCAGATTGCAAGAGAGAGAAGTAGGAGACAAGGTAACTTCCATTCCCCCTACTTTCTCTCTCTGTCTCTCTGTTTTTCATTTTCTTTCTGCAGATCCTGCAGTCTCAGATTTCCACTGTGTTCTGAGACCAACACTGTTATGTGAAATGGGTCAAGTGTCATCCATCTTTGGTAAGTTCACTTAAGTTCAGGCTTTTGTCTTCCCTGGTTCTCGGTTTCTTTGCTCTTGGAACCCTATTCTTCATGCTCTAACACCTACTCCGCAATGCATCAAGACCTCTTGTGTCACTTATTTACCAGTTGAGCACCTTGAACACTCTTCCAACAAGTGAACACTCATTGTATTACAGATATGGCAAATTCAGACATCCTGACATGTCATGTGCCCTTGTGCTCTGTTGTATCTTATTTAGAATATATTTGTGTCTCTGCACCTTTGTCCACAATTTCAGCCACATCATTTGTTCTTTGTCATATTTTTCTGTGTTGCTCATTGTGGTCAATGAGACTACATAGCAGCAGCAGAATCCCATAGTAGGTGGCTTAGGACAGCCATTGGGTTAATAGGTAGAGTTTTTAAGATCACCTTTTCTCTGGAAAAGGCCTAGAATTTGGGAAGGTAGTACAGAATTTGGTCCCTAGAGGTATAGGAAAAACCAGACCAAGGGTAGAGGGCAAGGATGAAGAGAGGACACAGGTTTCTATAAGGATATGCTTATTGGGATTAGGTTTGTAAAACACTGATTTCCAGATAAATGATCTCTGGAATTTCGGTGAGAGTGGAGAATAATGAAGGAGAAGAGAATTGTGTTCTAAGGAGATATTAGTGGACAAAAGTAGAGCCCCTAAATTGACATTTATAAAAGAGGACTTCTGCCACTTGTCGTACTCTCCTGATGAACTATTATGGAACGTCATAATAAAAGGATCTGCAGAAATTAAAAAAACTTATAAACAATGGGCATGTCTTTGATTTCTGTTCTATCATTTTTTAAGACGTGTTTAGCGCTTTCTTGAAGATTTTACTTAAACACAAGTAAGTTAATTTCCTTGAATCTAAGTATTTTAAGAGTAGTCATTTATTTTCTTATTTATTAATATCTATTATGTATTTATTATGTTCAAGGGGCTGTTACAGGTGTCATTTATTACATACCCCACTGAAAAGAATGTTCACTTTTATTTCTTTTGATTATTCTGATTATCTGTTCATTATGATTATAGAAAATGTAAAAACTAGGATTTATTACCTTCTGGTGTCTTTCAACTATTTCTAGACTTTTTCTTATTGTTGTTTACTGGGAAAAAAAATTCATTTTGATATTTCTCTCCTGTTATTATTTTATAATTGCCTTAGTTTTATTTTTATTTACATTGATATTGCATCTTTTGTATGCATCTTATGTTTGCATTTTGCATTAGTACTTTTAATTTTAAATATTTTTAATATTTAGTAAAAGATGTCAATTTTTAGAAAAGATATAGGTGTATTTCATGTTTTTAAGTCAACGTTTAGTACTTAATTATTATTTTATTATGGAATTTAAGCTATTTAGTAGTGTCTCCCCAAACTCATATATATATTTTGTGTAATTTGAAAAAATAATTTACAACATACCTTGAGTTATACAACCTTGGGAAATTGTCAAAAGTTCATAGTACCCTTCAAATAAATAGGTTAAGATTAGCTTTTCTGTTCTTTCTGTATGAGTTCATATATATGTTTATAACAAACATTCATGCATTGCTTAGTGACGGCGTATGTTTTGAGAAATTTATCATTAGCGATTTTGTTATTGTGCGAAGACCATGGAGTGTACTTATACAAACCTAGATGGTATAGCTGGTACACATCTAGGCTATATGATACATCTTTTTGCTTGTAGGCTGCAAACTTGTGTAGCATGTTACTGTATGGAATATTATAGGCAGTTGTAACACAATGGTAAGTATTTGTGTATCTAAACACAGAAAGGGTACACTAAGCCATGTGATATGCACAATATAAAATGGTATACCTGCACAGGGAAGCTCCTTTATACTAGTATGGGACCACCTCTGTATATGCAGTCAGTCATTAACTGAAACAGCATTATGTGGAGCATGACTGTAATTTCATTCCCAGGTCCATTTAGACTTACTTATTCATTTAACTAACTACTAATTTTTTCTATATATATTATACGAATAAAACTGAATAACCACAGAGCTTTGCAAAATGTTTTATATATTTTACCAGAGATTTGCCATGCTCTCTCACCAGTGATAGAATATGACAAAGTACTGATCTGTATAGCTTCTTTATAAGCTTGAATTTTATGTCATATACTTCTCATCTTTTTTTGTGCTTGGATAGCTTATTAGTTCTCATTTGAGGTCAGTAGGGTAAAATTATATGTTCTCATATGTTCCCATGCCAATTTCAGTGGTTTTCATTTTATCTTCCAGGATATGCTCTATGTGCTGAACAATATCTATCCATTGTTAACTGAGTGGGTTAATTAATTGCAATGGAATTTAGAGGCAACTGAGTGGGTGAGTTGTTGGATGAGAGGATTTTTTTAAAGAAGGGGAAGTAGGTATTTGCATCCCTCTTAAACTGTTTCAATGAAGAAAACAATTTTCTCTGTGTTCCTATTAGTGTAAACTGTTGATGAATTTGAAAGCCAAAGCTATCTGGACTTATTCGGAGGCACTGTAAGATGAAAGGATCAGCCTAATCTGGTTTTAAGGGAATAGCTTCATTGGAGTTAATCTGCTATGAGCCAGAAATACAGTTTTCAGAGCTTTGTAAAGTAATTGAAGCAGTTGCAAAAGTTAGTGAACAGGAGCCAAAGGTTTCTTTTGCTTTATATTGATTCAATTAGCGAGAAATAAAATCTTTAGGGTTTTAATGATAGATATATAGAGATGTAGACAAATAGATCCATATAATATTTTTCATGTTAATATAACTAGTTATTTTGGCTTTCTCCTTATATTAAAAATCATATAGTTTTGAAAGATTTTTTAAAGATGAGCTAAGAGTCATATTAACTTCCTAGAGAATTTGTTTTTAAACTATATACTAATTAATGTAGATGAAGATTATTTGGGCATACCTCTTAGATAAGTAAGCAAACAACAATTGTGTTTTAATTTCTTAAGCTAGTCCAGTAGATCTATAATCTTTGAAATAGTTTTCAAAAATAAATACCAGCAAAAAATTCTGGCATAAATAAAAATATGTGAGTTACCGTTCATAAAAATCTTCTAATACTAGTTTGATTTTTTTAAATTTTCTAGTATTTCCTTATCATTGGCATTTGGGAATGACAATATGCGTGTATGAGATTTTAAATTGACTATACAATTTATGTATGATTGTCGTAAAAATAAAAGTATATATCTGGTGTTCACTTATTGAATTTATTTATACTTTACCTTTTTCCAAAAGGATATGGATCAACTGATCATTACACTGTGCTTTCTGTGTAAATATATTTATAACTTTGAAACTAAAGATATTCAAAATAGTACATCTTATGAGGAACCTTTATAGTGCCTTAAGGTGTTCAATATATATTTGTTATATAAATGAGTGAGAGAGGCCAAAAGACATATTAAGTGAGCAAGTGGAACATCTTGGTCTAAAACCTCAACTTTCTTAACCAGAAACTCTGGACCAGAATTATAAATGTTGGCTCGGCATCTGACTTTATGCTTGACCTTAAGCAAAGTTCTGTGTATCTCTGAGCATACATTTCTTCAATTATACAATGTGGGAGTTGGCCTAGATGTAATCTAAGCTTCCGCCTTTCTGTTTGGTGGTGTGACTGGCGATTTGTGCTTGCACAGTCGCATAAATAGCTTGTTAATTACTGAGGTTGCCCATTCTCTGGAAAACTCTGAATGCCAATAAAGTCTTTCTTATATTTAGCTAAAATTCTGTCTAAGTTGTACATTGTTCATAAATGTACTAGGTGTGCCTTCAACATATTCATAGAAATTATTGGTGGAAATAGTTATATAAGACAAGACAGGGCATTGTGTTATGGTTAAATTTTTTAACAGCAACAACAAAAATAATCCATCCAATTTCTGAGGCAGCAAATGTAGGAGTCAGTCTTGATCCCTTTCTACCATCAAATTTTGCTTCAATTTGACCACTTCCTAACAGCCTAACCACAACTATTTTAGTCCTTGCCTGGCAGTTGCCTGATAATTGATCTCTCTTCTATTTCTTACCTATTACTCCCAGTAGTAGCCATAATGATGCCTTAAAATTAGATTATATCACTGTTTTGCTCAAAACCTGGAATAGCTTTATTTATCTCTTGGATCAAAATTCAAAGGACTTAACTCTTTCTTGGAAGGCTCCAAGTGGCTAAGCCCAGCCTACCTCTCTAACCCAGTCATCAGTTAAATTCTCTGTTTTTCTCTTGGCTGCCAACTGTTCTGGCTTTTTTCCTTGAACTTGGCCTTTAAACTTGTTTTTCTCTTCTCTTTTCTTTTCTTGAATCTTTTCTCAAATGCCATTTGAGCAAAGGGTTGAATGGTGAGCAAAGGATTGAATGGTATGGGAAGGGCTTTACTCAACCTGTCCAAAACAGTCTTCCCAAGTCATCATGTTATATCCCCTTAACCTCCATTCTTTTCTTACTAGCATTAGTTGTATGTTTCCCCGTAACAATGTAGGTTGCATGAAGTCTATGTTGTTTACCACTGTATGTATAATTTCTGTCCCATAGTTAGGAGTACAGTAATTATTGCCAACTGAAAGACCATTGTTTTTCTCATAAATAATCTTTTATTCCTGTTGCATTTATATTTTGTGCTTCTGAATGCCTTATGAAATTGTTCACTTTGATATATTTGCTTGAAATATATTGGTGACATTTTGACTTTTGTATGAAAATCAAGCTATATTTAGGGGGAAAATGATGGCTATTATATTAAAATATTAGCCTTATAAACATTCAACACACATAGTTGAAATTAATAATTATTTAGCTGCAGTTTTACAAGTTTTCTGTTTAATCTGATGAGCATATATTGTCATCAGAAAAATTAAGACATCAGGAATAAGTTAAATATTTTATTGAAAACATATTTTGTGAGTATAGGTCAGAAAGTTGATTCTATTTCTATTCATTCAAATTAATTTTTTAATATTCAAGAACAATAATGCCCCATCTTTACCTTTATCAAGTTAATCTCACTTTAATGTAAGAACATGGTTATGTTTTTATTGCGGAAAGTTTTAAGTTCTTAAGAACAACTTATTTTAATACAAAAAGTTTAGGTAGATATAGTAAAATATGAAAAATGCAGAGAAGCTTTAAGATAGCAGTTACATTTGAGCATGCCCATGGAATACAGTAGGGAATGTGACCTTTAGTGGTATTTGTAAAGATGTAATTTTAAAGCAAAAAAATATGAAATTAATAAAATCAAAGTTTAACATTTGTTCGTACATGGTGCTGGGCAAATTCTTGTCTGTCTCATATTATTACTTATAACTTTTGATATGTTTTAAATATTTTTAATAAAATGGAATATTTTTAAAAAAGAAAATTGGTAATACTTTGTCATTTAAATTAATCTATAGCCTAGTAATTGTTGGCTCTGTATAACTTGAATAAGCTTTCTGTTAAAGGTAGTACTTTTTTAAAAACTTTAATTATATTTTAATCTACCTATTTCAGTATATGTATTTAAGTACTTTTCACACATTTTTGATACTATTTTTCTAAAATTATTTGCTTTTTTTTTTAACTTCTATTACCTTTTCGCAACTGAATACAGAATGTCTCACTTTAAGTGTCGAAGAACTAGAAAAAATATGAAATCTGAAACAGAAACTATGCATCTTAAATAAATTCAAATCGTTTTGATTGTGATAGGGCATAAATAAATGAAATACACTTAAAGAGAAAAAAGACAAGATTCACTTTTCAAAGTTTCTGTTCGTTTTAAATTTGCCCTTACTGTCAGTTGCATTAATCTTCTCTTTTTTCTTGATTGAACTCTGTATTTATAATCTTATTCAATCAGTCAGTAAATAAATATATATATATAATGTAACCGTTTTGTAATGCTGTAAATGTGGTTGAATTTCAGTAGCCAACATAGAAAGTCCTGTCATGTTGAAGTGAATAAAATGACTTGGGTGAACATTTTGAGTAAGTCAGGAACTAATTGCCAATCAATAGTGAGATAACAAGTATGCCATCATGAAATTTATACTCTAGCAGGAGATATTGAAAAGAAAACAGGAGATTTCAATATTGTGAGATAAATGCAATGCTGTGAAAAATACTGAGACTGTGAAATAATAGAGGAGGTGCCTATCTCAAACATAGAGTTTAAGAAAGCTTTCTTAGGATAGTTAGCATCTAATTGGGGAGCTAAAGGAAAGGAAGGATTTAGTCAGGGAAAAACTGGAAAGGCACAGATGTTTTATTTTCTTTGTTTTGAAAAAGGGGTTCACTCTGTCGTCCAGGCTGGAATAGAGTATCACGATCATAGATCACCCTAATCTTGAATTCCTGGGTTTAAGCAGTCTTCCTGCCTTAGCCTTCCAAGTAGCTAGGACTACAGGTGTGTGCCACCATGCCAAGCTAATTTTTTCAAAAAATTTTATAGCGATAAGGTCTCACTATGTTGCACAGGCTAGTTTTCAACTTCTCAAGTGATCCTCCTGCCTTGGCCTTCCAAAATGTTGGGATTCCAGGCATGAGCCACTGTACCTGGCCTTCTGTAGACATATTCACAAGTCCATAAGCAAGAGAGAGAACATAGTAACTTAAAAAAATGAAATATTGTTTAATATGCTAGTGGCATGGTTTTTGAGGGAGAGGAGTTCAAGACCAGGCTGGGCAACATAGTGAGACCCCATCTACACACACACACACACACACACACACACACACACACACACACACACACGGGCGTGCCTCTAGTCCTAACTAGCTACTCAAGAGGCTAGGGTGGGAGGATTGCTTAAGCTTGGAAGGTGAAGAATGCAGCGAACTATGATTGTGCCGCTGTACTCCAGCTTGGGTGACAGAGTGAGACCCTCTCTCAAAAAAAAAAAATAAAGAAAGAATGTGGATTTAATTCTAAGAGAATGACATAATCCAATCACATTTAAGAAAGATGTCTGTGGCTGCAAATGCTGCTTCATCTTACTTTGTGTTATTTACTTTAATTTTTTTCATAGAGAAGCTCCCTAATTTTCTAAACCTCGTCATATCTGCCTTATATAGTTTTCCTAGCACTTTGACTCAACCTTTGGAGCACATTTTTAATTACAATGAAATAATAAATTGTGAGCTGAGATGCTTAGTGTCTGATTCTACCACCTGCATCATAAGATAGTAAGATCAAAGTGTCTGGTTTATTGCTGTACTCTCCGTGTCTTTTATGTAGTAGTACCCAATACGTATGTAATGAGTAAGTAATCTATAGGGATCCAAGCACCATGAATAAGACAGTTTTCCAGATTAATAATTTAGCTAAAGACAACAAAAAATCACTATTGATTTTAACCTCTTTTCTTCTCATTCTTTCCTTACTGAATGCATTTAAAAAACATTTATTGAGGGCCTATCTGTGCCAAGAATTATAATTGAACCTAAGGAAGATAAGTGATGTGGTATGTGACTAATAGATAATTTAAAAAATAATGTCTATATTTCAAGCAAGGTTTGTAATTGAGATATGATCAACAATGTTAAATATGCACCTAACAATATGAATTTGTCTTATTACAATTTAAAAATATTTTTCATCGTATATGGATCTCTTGTACTCCAGAAGCTGCATTTCAACTTTCAAATTATTTTCATGCCAGCACAAAAGAATTGCATAAATACAGTTTTTTTTAAAGTATAGTTGCAGACCTGCTGTTTATAATTTGTTAACAATGATAAAACACTATATAAAATATCAGGGGATATTGATGAATCGTAGATACCTATCTTTTTGCTTTTCTTAAATATCTAGTTAATTGTCTTGATTAATGACAAGTGAATGCTTATTTGGTAAAGTTTTAAGTCATGTAAAAATATTTATAAGTAAAAAATATGATTTTAGACAATCGTTAGTAAATATTATCGCTGTTAAAAATACCATTCCATTATAAATAGCACCCACAAATGTACTTATAAAAGCACCTGCATTCAGATGGAATCTACTTAGTATTTTGGTTTTCAAAAACACAAAATTAATTCCAGCTCTTGAAGTTATAGTTTGTGTTTAATAGAGATGAAGAGTTCCGAATAGCCCAACTTAGTTAAATTTCACATAGGGTTTGAGGATACCGCTTCATAATCTTTGGCAAAGGCCAGTGACAACATGGCAGAGTTTAGTAGAGAAAATCCTATTAAAGGAAATAAGGTATTATTAAGAAAGAAAAGAAAACTGAGAGAATCTTCTTGTTTGCTAGCAAAGTATGAAAATACATACATAATCTAAAGTTGTATATTTTGATTTTTTTCATACTCTTTCTGTTGCTGAGACAGAAATTAAAAGTGTGTTGAAGAAAATCATCAAAATTATTTTGTGAGAAAAGGAGAAAACTGTGAGGTAATAAAATATTTACTTTAGCAAAATGACATTCAGATTAGCTATTAAAATATGGAGAAAATGTTAATGATAAAAAGAAAAAAATTTTGTACAGGTAAGTTAATCTTTTGTCAGTAGTAATTAAATATTAAATACTACTGTGATATTATGATTTAATATTATTATTAAATAGTACCATGATTGAATCTACTAGTTTATTAAAATTATGGGCATATCAAGGGATGGATTTTTAAAAGCTAAAATGGTGATGAAATAAGGATATATCATTTTAAAGGGAAGCATGGGAAAAGAAAGTTAAAGTAAATGGCAAAGAGCATTTAAAATCCAATGTAAGGAAAATGTCACAAATATTCAAATGTCTGTTTCTTTACTCTTAAGTTGTGCATTTCTTTATATGTATTAACTATTTGTATTTTAATGTTAATAAGAGGGTTCATTTCTGTAAGTGGTACATAAAGTAATTTGGGCTATTTTTCTATACCTAAAGTAAACCATTGTTCCCTAGTGGGAATTACGAAATTACTGGCATAGTGCACAGGAATGATTACAGACTGCCATTATTTGGCTTGAATGGGAGGTAATGAGCAGAATAAATTCAAGGAACACATATTGTTTACCTACTATTTTACCTATATTTTCAAATTGAATTCTAAAAATTCTGACAGTTATTTATTGTTTTTCTCCTTTTATAGATAAGGAAACTGAAGCTCATAAAGTATAAGACAGTATCTTCCATAACATCAGTATCTCTCTTTCAGTGAGTCAGGGTTTAAATAAAAATATGCATCATTCTAATACATGCCTTTCCCTTTATGCTATAGACCTCTCACAAGAGGTTGATAATCATGGCAATTGCAGCAGCAGTAGTAATAATTATAGAGATAGCACATACTTACTGTGCTCATTGTTCCAGGCATTGTTCCTAGCACTTTGTATAAATTCATCCTATTTAGTTTGAAAAATAACCCTATGAAATAGGTACTGTTTTATGCCAGTTTTATACATGAGAAAAAACATCTGTGAAATAGGAATAACCATCATTGAATGTGTCGTATAGGTTTGTGTGATTCTAGAGATGCAAAGTGGTAAAATGCAGGTCTTTGATAAACTAAAATGTTAAAGATGCTTTCTATTTCAATATGGTTTTAAATATATATCATCCTTTAAATAATTTATTATTTAAAATGCTGTTCATCAAGTGCTAAAAAGATTATGAAGTATTTAAGTCCTAAAGAAAGAGAGGATGGAGGATAGACCAATCCATATTTATGGATGATTAAAGAATGCTGTGGAAATATTTGAGCTTCTTGGTTCCAGGGACACATAAAAGGAGTAATTAAATTTACCTTTTGATTTAGGATCTTGGGACAGAGCCTTTGGAAAGTGATCAACATTGTAAATACATGTCTAACTGGAGATACTGATCTATGTAAAACAGAAAGGAGTAATAGCATAATTGACAGTTCTCATAATTATCTCCTTTGGGGAATTTTCTTTTTTTTGGGTAACATCTTTACTATTTTTGTTAATGTAGTACTATTGTTAGCATTAGCTGGCAGGTTAACAAAGATCCTAATGTACTTACTGAACATCTGTGGAAAAATACATCTAATATAGGTTGGTGCAGAAGTTATTGTGGTTTTTGCCATTGAAAGTAATGGCAAATCCACAATTACTTTTGCGCCAGTCTAATAGTTTTGAAGAGACTCATAGAAAAAAACAAGGAGCTAGGGAGAGAGAAACAGAAGAGACAGGGCCCAGTGTGGAGTGAGTAATGAGTAGATTGAAAGAGCTATCCTCAAAGGGTAGGAAGTAAGTTGGGCCTAATATCATAGATTACATCAAAGGTTATTCTTTTGATTAAAATGACTTTTTAGCACTTGAGAATATCATTTTTCTAGGTCTTCAGAACAGAGTGCCGATGAGTTCAAAATACTAGTCAATCAGGAAATATAAGAAGCCCAAGCAAATGGCAAAGACCTAATTTGAATAACCAATAAAATTTGCAGAATGAGAAATCAAATCAAATGTTTTATTCATTAACTTAAGTAGTCTAATGCCTGGTAATCTCCAAAGTGTGAAAGATTTACTATTTGTGAATCATTGCTGTGCTTTCAGTGGGCTGTAGTTTTCTAATTGCAGCTAAATAATTTGCTTTCCTACAGATCTCCATTAATTTTCCTATATAGTATCTTCTAACAGTTTTTTTTCCATAGCCAGAATATTGTTCATATTGCAACCCCATTTACACACAAACAAACACACATTTTTTGGCCAGGCGTGGTGGCTCACACCTGTAATCCCAGCACTTTGAGAGGCCGAGGTAGATGGATCACCTGAGGTTAGGAGTTTGAGACCAGCCTGACCAACAAGGTGAAACCCCATCTCTACTAAAAATGCAAAAATTAGTCAGGCATGGTGCCAGGCACCTTTAGTCCCAGCTACTCGGGAGGCTGAGACAGGAATTGCTTGAGCCCAGGAGGCAGAGGTTGTAGTAGCCAAGATCGTGCCACTACACGCCAGCCTGGGCAATGGAGTGAGACTCCATCTCAAAAAAAAGAATTTTTTTCATTCTAGTTTTTATTTTTCTCTCCAGTACAATTCCTAATAGAAGTGCACAACACTGTGGAAAAAATAAGCTTCCTGAGTACCTCCACTTTCCCATCTTTGCAGGAGGCAGTGAGCCTGCTCCCATGCACAGTACGCCACTGCTACCACCTACAAACAACCACCATTTGAGAAAAACCACTGCACTAAGGCTATCTATAACCAAGGAATTCGTACAGAGACTTGGACCCCTAAAAACACCCAGAAGCAAAGGCAAAGAATCCACCCAACATTCATTACACTCACACCCTGAAAGGGAAAAAAAAAAAAAATGTCTCACCAAACAAAAGTAAATTCAAAAATAAAAGTGACAGCCTCCCTGGGTGAGAAGGAACCAGTGTAAGAACTCTGGCTTCATGAAAAAATAGTGTATGACACCCCCCAAAGGATAACACAAGCTCCATAGCAATGGATCCTAACCAAAATTAAAATTCTGAAGTGACAGATAAAGAATTCAAAAGATGGACTCTAAGGAAGTTCAATAAAATCCAAGAGAAAGTTGAAAACTAGCAACAAAACTTATGTCTAAAAAATCATGAAAAATTACTTATCCTTACTACTTTATATATTTTTAGCACCCTCCGTCTACCCCCATCCCACCTTGAAAATCATGATGAACTAAATTATTTTATTAACCTAATCATGATTGAGATTTTCATTGCATAGAGATTGGAACACAAAAAAAGGATTATAAATCATAGATAGTAATAACTATATGTTAGAGATTTACTCATATGCTAGAGATTGAAGTAAATTTTTGAAGGGAAAAAGCAACTAATGGCATATTTTCCAAATGGATAAAATTATATTCTAACTTTACATATTAAACTTTTATAGTCTAATGTTATTAACACATGAAAATGTGTACTTTTAAAACCATTGCTATATGATTTAAATAGTTGTGTTATATTAAGAGAAGTTGTACTGTCAGTGACAGTTAATATATAAAGGCGTTATGTATTGGATAAAATTTCTTTATATTATATAATTCCTTGGCCATTCAGTGATGGAAGGCAATGTGCAAGGCAGCAAAGAGATAGGAGTAGGGAATGCATTAGAAATCAAATACAGTGCAATTTTATATTTTGGGAACTTACTTTTATAAGGCTTTTTGAAATTGAGTTTTAATAATATTTTATTTAAGGTAATTTATAGTTGGTTTTAATGTTATTTTATGGGAAAAGTATGCATTTCAAACTTGGGCTTTAAGTATGTACAAAACGTATAGGAAGGTATAACTATTTTTTTTAAATAGATGCTTGAGGTATGTGCTAGAAACTCTTTGCAAAGGGATTTTGATACACAGTATTTTGTACAGGCTCTCATAAAGAAAATTAATGTTTGAGCTTAAAAGTAAATAAGTGATCAGAAAAACACAATTTCAGTTCTAACCTACTAGAAAAATGTTTGTAGCTATAAAACTTAAATTACTTATTATATCACTAACACTGTAATATTTTATACAGTCGATAGCAGAGAAATTACAAAGTTCATTATTTTGAAATCTGAAATCATAATTGTGTATCTTATAGTTAAGCATATGTTGTCATGATTTCTTTAAGACAAATTTTGTAGTTAATGTAAAATCAAATGTTACTCCTTATTGACTCTACTGTATTATTCATAAATAAAATATGGGCAACAGTGGAATGTAGCCGCTTTTAATAAGTGTGTAATGGAAAAAAGCCTACTCTTTGCTATGTTGAATGATATGTTGTATTTTTATGTTAATATCAAGAGATATTAGATCATCTGTTAGTATACTACACTGAAAACCAGGGAAAATATAAAGTATCATGAACTTCAAAATTAGAAAAACTTTTCAAGAATGACAAAATCACATAGATTTAAGCTTGAGAGCATGGATTAAATGTACACACATATACATAAAATGTAAAATAAAAGAAGTTTTAGAATTCAATTAAAGTTTGTGACAGGATAATAGATTCCATAGAAATTCATAAAAGTACATTAATATTATCTACAAAAGAGTGTTGTCTGTTGCTTAAAAATGACTCATTTAGTTACTTCATTTAATTTAGCTTTAGGGAATATTTTTTATATTTATGTCTATTTCAATAGGAGAAACCATCTTTTTTAAGTCTATTGAGGCAGGGATTATAATTGACTGTAATAACTTCTAGGTATCAGATACTGTTTAAAGTTTCATAGATATAGAAATCTATGCCTTTGGCCAAAGTAGAAATGTGTGTCCATCTCTAATAATACTTTTCTTAATATTTCTTCATTTGACAAATCACTTTGCTGCAAGCTTTTTGTGCTATTAAGTACAGCTGGATTTTTTCTTTATTTTTCATTCTGTTAGTTCCAAGTATTATTTAACTTTACAGGAGGAGAAAAGGAGTGCATAAAAATCATAGTACATTTTTTAGAGCATATCTCAAAAGATCAAAGTCGTCCTTTGCTAATTACCCAGTTATTTTATTCAAATAATCAATTTAAAATAATTGTAAGTATTAATAAAACCTAAAACCATATGCTTCTAGGACAAACAACAGGCAAGTAAATGACTTTGGAGTAGGCGGAGATTTCTTAAAGACTACTGAAAATACTTGCATTACAAATCATGTTAGGGAGATAAGAGAAAAGGCAAGAGAAGTCAATTTTATGTTTTTCTTTTAATCATAATAAATGATTGGTAAAGGAAAACATTAATAACCTTTAGTGAAGCTATTTTGTGCTCCTGTGAACTTTCATTTTTGCTGACTTCTCTTCACAACCAAAGATGTTTGAATTTAAACTTAAGTAAGATCAAATTAATTGATAGAAAATGGGACTAATTATGGAAAAAGAAAAGGTGCAGCATATTTAAGGGCATAACATTCATCTATTAGAAAAATGCCCTTATACTACAGTTTAGGGAAAGTAGCAAAAAATATTAAACAAAATGAAAACCTACATTAATTTATTCGGTGCACAGTCTGTTTACTGAATGTTTACTTTGGTGCCAAAGACCCACTCTTCAGGGGTTCTTAAAAGGTGATGTCAAAATTCTCTTGGTCAATTGAGTTCCATTTACAAAAACAAATCAACCAGTAAACATATTTGTATTTAGATCCTTTTATTGATATGTAACTCTTTCTTTCATCATTTAATTACCCATATTACAGAAACCTGTAAGGATTGTGTGTGTGTGTGTGTATGTATACCTATAACTCATTATATTTTAATATGTATATACATTTTAGGATGTATATATGTCAATCGGTATATTTGTGTGTTTTGGAGAATTCCCCCACTTATTTAAATAACTCCATTAAATGACTTGAACTTAAATAAAATTTCTTGTTCTCTGCAATGAAAATTTAAATAATTGGAATTCACAGATATCATAGAATAGAAATAATTTGTTCTAGTTTTAAATAGAATTTGAAACAGTAGTTTATATAGCCTTTAAGAAGAACAAAAGTTTATTTAATCCAAATTATATGGATTATCAGAGAACCCTGCAAGTTATCTTTGCCCAGAATTCTTTAAGACTAATTGCCTGTGTAAGAAAAGAGTTAATTCTCATGCAGATATCTAATAATACTGTCTTTGTTTAGACCAATTATGTTATACTTTAAGACTAAGGACTATGCGTATAACTATATCTCAAAAAATATTTAGGAAAATACATATAGCAAAAACTCAATTATGGTAGTGGTATATGTGATTTTAATTTTCCTTCATGATAGGCAGTATAGTGTTACTTTCTGAAAGTCACTAAATAAAAATCAGTAAGTACTTATTTTTTTTCAGATCATACATAAATAGAAGAGCATATTAATTAGCTATATAAATCCTTTTACATTTTTAATTATGATATTAATATTTTTCAAATATGTTTGATAAAACATTTTTTAAAACTTTAAAAGTATCCAGGAAACTTAAACACTTAAATCATGCATTTTAAAGATGATTGCTTTTATCCTAAAGTATGTTGTTAAAATATTCTTGATTATCATAAATTGGGAATGGATAATCTCTCAGTGCCTTCATAAAACTCTATTCAACTTAAATGACTGAAGATTATGACATAAATTAATTTTCAGAGATAGTTTTGAATTTTTTTTAATACACAACTTTTTTTTTTTTTTTCAAGGCTCTGTCATCCAGGCTGGAGTGCGGTTGTGTGATTCCAGCTCACTGCAACCTCCGCCTCTGGATTCAAACAATCCTCCTGCCTCAGCCTCCCAACTAGCTGGTACTACAGGCACGTGCCACCATGCCTGGCTAATTTTTGTATTTTTAGTAGAGATGGGGTTTCGCCATGTTGGCCAGGCTGGTCTTGAACTCCTGACCTCAGGACCTGCCCACCTTGGCCTCCCAAAATGCTGTGATGACAAGCATGAGCCACTGCGCTCAGCCTAAAAAACCTAACTTTTGATGCATGATGTGTGTATTTGTGATAACATAGAAGCCAGTTTGATGGGGCTGATGTGACAATTTAAATATCTAGAAGAATAATGTGAATCAACTGAAGCTGACTGAAACACATTAATTATATTAAAATAAATGAGTCTACCTAATGTCTAGAGAGAGAGAGAGAAAGAAAAAGAGAATGCCAAAACAGAAAGCCTTTTTAAGAAAAGCCTTTTAAGAAAAATATTAGCTATTGTACCAAAAATTTGTAATTAAGGAAAGAATTAAAAACATCTATGTTCATTTTCTAGTAGAAACTCTATTTCTGGTTAGCCAGATGGTTCCAGTTGATGAGAGACAGCATTCATTAAAAAAATGCCTCATGCTAAATAAAGAAGTAATGATAGAATTAGAAACCACCGTTTTTCAAAACTTAGAGGAATAATTAATTCAGCAAAGATTGTCAAAGAATGGTAAAATCACTAAGTGAAATGATTGAGGAAAAGAACTGTTCAGATGAAAAAGGAAGAAACATTACCAAATGCAAGATGTAGACCTTGACTGGATAGGTAAATTTGAAAATAGACTACATTTTTCAGGTAGCATTAAAAAATTGTCAGTTTTATTACATGTGAAAATTTATATAAGAAACCGTATTTTTCAAAGAGTCTGATTAAAGTATTTAGAATTAAAATGTTATGATATCTAAAATTTACTTTAACAAATGATAAAAATGTATGATATTTGTAATCATTAAATCAAAGCAATGCAATTCATTCCACTTTTTTGTTTTCTTCCAACTTTTAAGTTCAGGGGTATGTGTGCAGGATGTGCAGGTTTGTTACATAGATAAACATGTTCCATGGGGTTTACTGCACAGATTATCCCATCACCTATATATTAAGCCCAGCATCCATTAGCTGTTCTTCCTGATGCTCTCTATCCCACCAAGCCCTGTCCCACAGGCCCCAGTATGTGTGTTTCACCACAAGTTTCCATGTGTTCCCATCATTCGTGTCTCACTTTTAAGTAAGAACATGCAGTATTTGGTTTTCTGTTTGTGTGTTAGTTTGCTTCCTATTCCATTCATGTCTTTGCAAAGGACATGATCTCATTCTTGTTTATGGCTGCATAGTATTCCATGGTGAATATATGTCAGATTTTCTTTATCCTATCTATCATTGATGAGCATTTAGGTTGATTCCATGTCTTTGCTATTGTAAATAGTGCTGCAGTGAACATACGCATGCATGTATCTTTATAATAGAATGACTTATATTCCTTTGGGCGTATACCCAGTAGTGGGATTGCTGGATCAAATGGTATTTCTGCCTCTAGATCTTTGAGGAATTGCTACACTGTCTTCCACAATGGTTGAACTAATTTACACTCCCACCAACAATGAAAAAAACATTTTTCCTCCACAACCTAACCAGCATCTGCTATTTTTTAATTTTTTAAATAATTGCCATTCTGACTGGCATGAGTGGTATCTCATTGTGGTTTTGATTTGCATTTCCCTAATGATCATTGATGTTGAAAAGTTTTTTATGTATAATTGTTGATTGCATGCATGTCTTCTTTTGAGAAGTGTCTGTTCATGTCCTTTGCCTACTATTTAATGGCTTTTTTTCCTTTAATTTCTTTAAATACCTTGTAGATGCTGGATGTTAGACCTTTGTCAGATGGATAGATTGTGAAATTTTTCTCCCATCTTGTAGGTTGTGTGTTCACACTGCTAATAGTTTCTTTTGCCATGCAGAAGCTCTTAAGTTTAATTAGAGCTCAATTTTTTCTTCTGTTGCAGTTACTTTTGGCATCTTCATCATGAAATACTTGCTTGAGCCTGTGTCCTGAATGGTATTGCCTAGATTATCTTCTAGAGATTTTATAGTTTTGGGTTTTACATTTAAGCCTTTAATTCATCTTGAGTTGATTTTTGTGTATGGTTTGTAAGGAAGGGGTCCAGTTTCAGTTTTCTGTATATGGCTAGCCAGTTCCCCCAACACCATTTATTAAATAAGGAATCTTTCCCCCTTGCTTGTTTTAGTCAGGTTTGTTGAAGATTCGATGGCTTAGTTGTGTGATCTTATGCCTGGGTTCTCTATCCTGTGGGTTCTTTACTTGGTTACATTGGTCTATGTGTCTGTTCTTGTACCAGTACCATGCTGTTTTTGTTACTCTAGCCTAGTAGTATAGTTTGAAGTCAGGTAGTGTGATACCTCTAGATTTTTTCTTTTTCCTTGGGATTGTTGGGCCATTTGGGCTCTTTTTAAAGTAGTTTTAAAAAATAGTTTTTAAATAGTTTTTCTAAATCTGTGAAGAATGTCAATAGTAGTCTAATGGAAATAGCCTTGAATCTATAAATTGCTTTGGGAGGTATGGCCATTTTCACAATATTGTTTCTTCTTCTCTATGAGCATGGAATGTTTTCCATTTGTTTGTGTCGTCTCTGATTTCTTTGAGCAGTATTTTGTAGTTCTCCCTGAAGAGGTCCTTCACTTCCCTTATTAGCTGCATTCCTAGTTTTATTCTTATTTTGGCAGTTGTGAATGGGAGTTCATTCATGATTTGTCTCTCTGCTTGCTTGTTGTTGGTGTATAGGAATGCTAGTGATTTTTGCATATTGATTTTGGATCCTGAGATTTTGCTGAAGTTGCTTATCAGCTTAAGAAGCTTTTTGGTTGAGTTTGACTTCCTCTCTGAATACTCTTTATTTTTTTCTCTTGCTTGATTTCCCTGCCTTGAACTTCCAGTACTATGTAGAATAGGAGTGGTGAGAGAGGGCATCCTTGTCTTGTGATGATTTTCAAGGGAAATGCTTCCAGCTTTTGCCCATTCAGTATGATATTGGCTGTGGGCTTGTCATATATGGCTCTTATTTGCAATATGTTCCTTTAATACCTAGTTTATTGAGAGATTTTAATGTGAAGAAATATTGAATTTTATCGAAGGCCTTTTCTGCATCCATTGAGATAATCATGGTTTTTGTCTTTAGTTATGTTTATGTAACTATGCAACATATGCAAATCACCTTTACTGATTTGCATATGTTGAACCAACCTTTCATCCCAGGATGAAGCCAACTTAATTGTGGTGAATAATTGTTTTGATGTGCTGGTTTGGATTCGGTTTGCCAGTATTTTACTGAGGATTTTTGCATCAATGTTCATCAAGGATATTGGCCTGAAGTTTTCTTTTTTTGTTGTGTCTCTGACAGGTATATATGTTTTGGTATCAAGATGATGCTGGCCTCATAGAATGAGTCAGGGAGGAGTACCTCCTTTTTAATTTTTTTGAATAGTTTCATTAGAAATGTTACAGCTCTTTTTTGTGCCTCTGGTTAAATTCAGCTGTGATTCTGTCTGACACTGGGCTTTTTTTGTTTGGTAGGCCATTTATTACTCTCTCAATTTTGAAACTCATTATCAGTGTATTGAGGGATTCAATTTCTTCGTGGTTCAGTCTTGGGAGAGTGTATGTGTCCAGAATTTATCCATTTCTTCTAGATTTTCTAGTTTATTTGCATAGAAATGTTTATAGTATTTTCTGATGGTTGTTGGCATTTCTGTGGGGTCAGTGGTGTTATTTCTTTTATCATTTCTGATTATTTGAATCTTCTCTTTAGTCTTCTTTATTAGTCTAGCTAGTGGTCATTCAATTTTATCATTTTTTTTTTTTTTTTTTCAAAAAACAAGCTCCTTGATTTGCTGTTTTTTTTTTTTTTTTTTTGGTTTTTGGTTTTGTTTTTGTTTTTGTTTTGTCCCCAAGACAGAGTTTTGCTCTCATTGCTCAAGCTGGAGTGCAGTGACGCGATCTTGGCTCACTGCAACTTCCACCTCCTGAGTTCAAGTGATTCTCCTGCCTCAGTCTTCTGAGTAGCTGGGATTACAAGTGCCCGCCACCATGCCCGGCTAATTTTTGTAATTTTAGTAGAGGTGGCGTTTCACCATGTTGGCCAGGTTAGTCTCAAACTTCTGACCTCAGGTGATCCACCCGCCTTGGCCTCCCAAAGTGCTGAGATTACAGGTGTGATCCATCGTGCCCAGCCAATTTCTTGATTATTTGGAAGGGTTTTTCACATCTCTGTCTCCTTCATTTCAGCTTTGACCTTTGTTATTTCTTGTTTTCTACCAGCTTTGGGGTTTGCTTGCTCTTGGTTCTTGTAGTAGTTCATTTTCACACTGCTATAAAAATACTTCTTGATACTAGGTAATTTATAAACAAAAGAGATTTAATTGACTCCCAGTTCCCCATGGGTAGGGAGGCCTCAGGAAACTTATAGTCATGGCAGAAAGGGAAGCAAGCATGTCTTACATGGCAGCAGGCAAGAGAGTGATTGCGTGAAGGAGGAACTGTCAAACACTTATAAAACCATCAGATCTTGTGAAAGTCACTATTACAAGAACAGCATGGTGAAACCAACCCCATGATCCAGTCACCTCCCACTAGGTCCCTTCCTCAACACATGGGGATTACAATTAGAGATATATTTGGGTGGGGACACAGAACCAGATCATATCATTCCATCCCTGCCCACCCCCGCCCTGCAAATCTCACGTCTTGCATTTCAAAACCAATCATGCATTCTCAACAGTCTTCCAAAGTCTTAACTCATTTCAGCATTAATCTAAATGTCCAATTGCAAAGTCTCATCTGAGACAAGACAAGTTCCTTCTGCCTATGATCTTGTAAAATAAAAAACAGTTACTTTCAAGATACAGTGGGGGCACAGGTATTGGATAAATGCTCTTACTCTAAATGGGAGAAATTGGCCAAAACAAAGGGGCTACAGGCCCCATGCAAGTCCAAAAATTAGCATGGCAGTTCTTAAATCTTAAAGCTCTGAAGTGATCTTCTTTGACTTTATGTCTCACATCCAGGACATGCTGATGCAAGGGGTGGGCTCCCATGGCCTTGGCTTTGCAGGGTACAGCCCCCCAGCTGGTTTTATGGCTGGCCCTGAGTGTCTGCAGCTTTTCTGGGTGCACTGTGCAAACTGTCAGTGGATCTACCAGTCTGGGGTCTAAAGAACAGTGGCCCTATTGTCACAGCTACACTAGGCAGTGCCCCAGTAGGGACTCTGTGTGGGGGCGTCAACCCCACATTTTCCTACTGTACTACCCTAGCAAAGGTTCTCCATGAAGGCTCAGCCCCTGCAGCAGACTTTATACTGGAAATCTGAGCGTTTCCATACATCCTCTGAAATGTAGGCGGAGGTTCCCGAACCTTAATTCTTGACTTCTGTGCACCCGTAGGCCCAACACCACATGTAAGCTGGCAAGGCTTGGGACTTGCACCCACTGAAGCAACAGCCCAAGCTGTACCTTGGCTTCCTTTAGCCACGACTGGAGCTGGAGCAGTTAGGATGCAGGGCTCCAAGTCCCATAGCTGCACAAAGCAGCTGAGCCCTGGGCCTGGCCCATGAAACCATTTTTCCCTTCTAGGCCTTAGAGCCTATGATGGGAGGGACTGCTGTGAAGGTCTCTGGCATACCCTGGAGACATTTTCTCCATTTAGGATATTAACATTCAGCTCCTTGTTACTTATGCAAATTTCTGCAGAAAATGGGTTTTTCTTTTCTATCACATTGTCAGGCTGCAAATTTTCTAAACGTTTTTACTCTTTTCTTTTAAACGTAAGTTCCAGTTTCAGATAATCTCTCTCCAGTTCAAAGTTCCATGGATCTCTAGGGTGAGGGCAACATGCTGCCAGTCTCTTTGCTAAAGCATAGTAAGAGTGACCTTTGCTCCAGTTCCCAATAATTTTCTCATCTCAATCTGAGACCACCTCAGCCTGGACTTCATTGTCCATGTCATTATCAGCATTTTGGTCAAAACCATTCAGTAAGTCTCTAGGAGGTTCCAAATTTTCCCTTATCTCCCTGTTATCCTGTTCCAAAGTCACTTGCACATTTTCAGGTTATCTTTATAGAAGTGCCCCATTCCGGGTACCAATTTCCTGTATTCGTCCATTTTCACACTGCTATAAAGATACTACCTGAGACCAGGTAATTTATAAACCAAGGAAGTTTAATTTACTCACAGTTCTGCAGGGCTGGGCAGGCCTCAGAAACATTTAACTCATGGCAGAAGGGGAAACAGTTACATCTTACATCTTACATGGTGGTAGGCAAGAAAGCGAGTGTGTGAAGGAGGAACTATGAAACATTTGCAAAACTATCAGATCCCATGAGAACTCAAGTCACTATCCGGAGAACAGCATAGGGCGAACCACCCCCATGACCCGATCACCTCTCCCCAGTTCCTTCCCTGGACATGTGGAGATTATACAGATTATAATTCAGATGAGATTTGTGTGGGGACACAGAGCAAGACCATATCAGTTCTCAAGTTCTTTTAGTTGTGATGTTAGGTTGTTAGCTTGAGATCTTTCTAGCTTTTTGATATGAGCATTTAGTGCTATAAATTTACCTCTTAACACTGCTTTAGCTGCATCCCAGAGATTCTGGTATATTAGCTGTTTGTTATCATTAGTTTCAAAGAACTTGATTTTTGCATTAATTTCATTATTTACACGAAAGTCATTCAGGAGCAGGTTGTTCAATTTGCATGTAGTTGTGTGGTTTTGAGTGAGTTTAATCTTTAGTTCTAATTTGATTACACTGTGGCCTGAGAGGCAGTTTGTTATGATTTTAGTTATTTTGCATTTGCTTTGGAATATTTTACTTCTGATTGTGTGTCAATTTTAGAGTAAGTGCCGTGTGGTGATGAGAAGAATGTATATTCTGTTATTTTTGGGTGGAGAGTTCTGTAGGTATCTAACAGGTCTACTTGACTCAGAGCTGAGTTCAGGTCCTGTATATTTTTGTTAATTTCCTCTCTTGATGACTTGTTTAATATTGTCAGTGGGGTGGTAAAGTCTCCCACTATTATTGTGTAGGAGTCTAAGTCTCTTTGAAGGTCTCTAAGAACTTGCTTTATGAATCTGGGTGCTCCTCTATTGGGTGCATATATATTTAGAATAGTTAGCACTTCTTATTGGATTGAACTCTTTACCATTATGTAACACCCTTCTTTGTCTTTTTTTTGTCTTTGTTGGTTTAAAGTCTGTTTTGTCAAAAACTAGGATTATAACCCCTGCTTTTTTCTATGTTCTATTTGCTTGGTTAATTATCCTCAGTCTCAATATTTTGAGCCTTTGTGTGTCTTTGCATGTGAGATGGGTCTCTTGAAGACAACATATCAATGAGTCTTGGCTTTTTATCCAGCTTGAAGATGACATACCAATGGGTCTTGGCCTTTTATCCAACAGCCTGAGCTGTACCTTGGCCTCCTTTAGCCACGACTGGAGCTGAAGTGGTTAGAATTTAGGGCACCAAGTCCCATAGCCATTCTGTGTCTTTTAATTGGGACATTTAGCCCATTTTCTTTTGAGATTAGTATTGTTATATGTGGATTCAATACTGCCATCATGATGTTAGCTAGTCATTTTGCAGACTTGTTTACATGGTTGCTTCAGAGTGTTGCTGCTTTGTGTACCTCATTGTGTTTTAATATTGGCTGCTAATTGTTTTTCCTTTCCACATTTAGTGCTTCCTTCAGGAGCCCTTGCAAGGCAGGTCTCATGATGGCAAATTTCCTCAACATTTGCTTATCTGAAAAGGATTGTATTTCTCCTTCACTTATGAAGCTTAGTTTGGACTGATATGAAATTCTGGGTTGGAAGTTTTCTTTTTTAAATATTGGCCCCCAGTCTCTTCTGGCTTGTAGGGTTTCTCCTGAGAGGTCTGCCGTTAGTCTGGCTTCCCTTTGTAGGTGACCTGGCCTTTCTTTCTGGCTGCTCTTAACAATTTTTCTTTCATTTCAACCTTGGAGACTGTGATGATTATATGTGTTGGGGTCGATCTTCTTGTGGAGTATTTTGCTGGGGTTCTCTTCATTTCCTGAATTTGAATGTTGGCCTCTCTTATTAGGCTGGGGAAATTCTCCTGGATGATATTCTGAAGTGTGTTTTCCAAGTTGATTCCATTCTCCTTGTCTCTTTCAGGTACCCCAAGCAGTCATAGGTTTGGTCTCTTTACATAATCCCGTATGTCTCAGAAGTTTTATTTATTCATTCTTTTTTCTCTGTTCTTGGCTGCTTCTCTTATTTTAGAAAGATATTCTCAGGCTGAGATTCTTTCCACAGCTTAGCCAATTCTGCTTTTAATACTTGTGATTGCATTGTGAAGTTCTTATAGTGTGTTTTTCAGGTCTAACAGGTTAATTGTACTTGTCTCTAAATTGGCTATTTTGGTTGTCAGCTCCTGTATTGTTTCATCATAATTCTTAGCTGCTTTGCATTGGGTTACAATATGTTACTTTAGCTCAGCAAAGTTTGTTATTACCTACCTTCTGAAGGCTATTTCTGTCATTCCAGCCATCTCAGCCTCAGCTCAGTTCTGAGCCCTTACTGGAGAGGTGTTGCAGTCATTTGGAGAAGGAGCACTCTGTATTTTTGAGTTTTACTATTTTTGTGTTGATTTTTTCCATCTTTGTGGAGTCTTTAAGGTTGCTGACCTTTGAATGGAGTTTTTATGGGTTCTTTTGTGTTGATGTTGTTTTCTGTTTATTTGTTTTTCTTTTAACAGTCAGAACACCCTTCTGTAGGGCTGCTGCCGGTTACTGCGGGTCCCCTCTATACCCAGGTTGCCTTAGATTTTCCAGTACCTGCATGTATCATAATTGAAGGCTGTGAAACAGCAAACATTGTAGCCTCCTCCTTCTGGAAGCTCCATCCCAGGGGAGTACTAATTCATTTCCAGCCTGAACATGCCTGTAGGAGGTGGCTGGAGACCCGAATTGGGAGGCCTCACCCAGTCAAGGGGAACAGGGTCAGTAACCTGCTTAAAATAAGCTGTCTAGCTGGGCCTGGTGGCTCATACCTGTAATCCCAGGACTTTGGGAGGCTGAGGTGGGCAGATCACCTAAGGTCAGGCATTCTAGACCAGCCTGGACAACATGGTGAAAACCCTTCTCTACTAAAAATACAAAAATTAGCCAGGCATGGTGGCATGCACCTGTAATCCCAGCTATTCAATGGACTGAGACAGGAGAATCACTTGAACCCGGGAGGCGGAGGTTGCAGTGAGCCGAGATCACGCCATTGCACTGCAGCCTGGGTGACAGAGTGATACTCTGTCTGAAAAAAAAAAAAAAAAAAGAAAGAAAAGATTTCTGGCTGCTTTTTGGTAGAGCAAATGTGCCATTTTGGGGATCCCTTCAGCCCTGATTGTTACGGGTTTTCCAGGGCCCACAGGCTGAACTGACTGAGGTGCCCGAACAACCAAGGTGGTGGCCTGCCCCACCTCCCAGCCACTTTGTCTTAGATGGAAATTAGAGCTCTATTCATAGAAAACTGTCTGAGTCCCAGCTGAAGCCCTGGCTGGGAGGTCCCACCCAGTGAGGAGGAATGGATCAGGGTCCTGCTTTAAGAAGCAGCTGCCATCTGGCAAAGCAGCTGTGCTGCACTGGGGGAACCCTTTCTTGTCTGGACTGTTTGGACTCTCAAAAGCCAGCAGGCTGAGATGGCTGAGTCCACCTAACCACAGAGATGGTGGCCTCACCTCCCCTCAGGGACTCCATTTTAGGTAGAGGTCAGAGCTCTGCCTGTAGAAAACTGGCTGGGGTGGCTGAAGCCTGGCTGGGAGCCCCCATTTAGTGAGGAGGAATAGATCAGGGTCCCACTTAAAGAAGCAGTCTGACCATGGTGTAGCAAAGCAGCTATGCTGCATTAAGGGGACCCTTTCATCCAGACTGTTTGCACTCTCCAGAGACAGCAGGCTGGAATGGCTGAGTCAACAGAACTGCAGAGATAGTAGCTGCCTTTTCCCCTGGGAGCTCCTCCCCCTCTCAGACAGGCTCCACCCTGTCGCCATTGGCTGGCTGGAATTTCAAACCAGTGAGTCTTATCTTGTGAGGTATCATGGAAGTGGGGCCCTCAGGATACTGCTGCTTGGCTCCCTGGATTCAGCCCACTTCCTAGGGATATGCATGGACCTCTTGCCTTACCAGAGTTGCACACACCCTTGTTGAGGATCCTAGAGCCAGAGTATGTAAAGCTCCTGGGTCTCTGTGTGTACCTGAGAAGCTGCTCTGCTGGCACTCCACACAGCTCTGTGTGTTGGACCCTAGGCCCTGACGCCATGGGCTCATGAGGGGATCTTCTAATCTATGGGTTGCAAAGATCCATGGGAGGAGATTGGTTTCTGGGCAGGGTCACACAATCATTCACTGCCTCCTTTGGTTGGGGGTGGGGGTTCCTTGGCTGTGTTCCAGGGTGGGCCATCACCCTACCCTGCTTTTCTTCATTCTCTGTGGATTGAGTTGTTTGCCTAATCAGTCCCAATGTGAGAACCTGGATATTACGGTTAAAGGTGCTATATTCATTCACCCCTTTCATTCCTCTATGTGAGTGCTGTGGACTGCAGCTGTTTTTAATTGTCCATCTTAGCCCCTCCATGCAATTCATTCAACTTTATATCCTTTATTTATCCTTTACTCTTTTGGGAGAAAATTTTCAAAATAAATATTTAAAAAACACAGAATGTACTTCACTTATTCAGCTTACCTTTTACATTTACTTTACCAAAATCCTTTAAACAGAGAGAACTGGTTTTCTATTATTTAACATATATTGGCATTACTTAAACCATTCAAATTAGAAATAATGAAAAATAATTATGAATGTTCAGTAGAATTTATCTGCAGGATTTAGAAGACATTAAATTGCCTTAGTATGTCCTCCTGTAACCAACCCAGGTTCAGCTCCCCACTGCTTGAAAGCCAGACAGGAGAGACAAGGGTTAGTAGGAAGGAAAGCAGGTTTATTTGGAAAGCCAGAGAGTTAGCAAACTGAGCAGATGGTGGACTATAATCACAGATTAGTTCACCACCATCTCTAAAATGCATAATTGTAAAAAATAGTGTGTTTTTGTTTTTTGGCTGTTTTTAAAGTTTTAAAAATATTTTAATCAAACATATATGTATTTTAAAAATTAATGTCATAATAAAAACATGCAAAACGATTTATTTGGTTAACATATGCTTCTCTATGTATGATCTGAAAAAAAATTTTTAATTTACTATAGGATTTTTAAAGGGAAACTTGGTATGGGAAAGATACAGGAGTGGTACAGGGTGCAGAGTCTATGTGTCTT
Organism: Symphalangus syndactylus; assembly: GCF_028878055.3. Taxonomy (NCBI): domain Eukaryota; kingdom Metazoa; phylum Chordata; class Mammalia; order Primates; family Hylobatidae; genus Symphalangus; species Symphalangus syndactylus. Next base: position 21,236,245 of record NC_072443.2, read on the forward strand.
TGTTCCAATGGCTTATCTTGGGTAATCATCCATCTGGATGTCAGGATGGCATTATTTTGACTTCAGCCCCTTGGTGGTAGACTAATTCTTTGCAACCCCCCTTAAGCAGGAGGATTCCTCAATCAGGGCTCCATTCCTGGTTTGTTTCCAGATTAGCCTCTGGAGTTTCCTAAGCAAGGACATAACTGATAAGTACATATTGCCAGAGGGAAGTGTCTAGCGAGGGACAAAGGATGAAGGGGTGAAATGAGAGGGAAAGAAGAAGAAGAAAGTAGGTGATTAAAATATGTTTTTTAAAATGAGGTCCTGGTTACATTCCTCTGACTAACAATATATTTAATTATTGTATTTCCGAGTGTCTAAAATTGCAGGTTTTTGTTACTTACCTAATTAATTATTTAGCTAAATATGTTTATAAAAACTTTAGTTTAACTATTTTCATGATTTTGAAATGTAGACTTTGACACAGGCAAATATATGGACAGCAAATAGTTAAGTTTCTTAGAATTTTCCTAACTCTACTTTGATTTCCGAAGTTCTACAAGTGAAATTAGTTATAACAGAATTCTCTTGTAATTGTACAGTTTCGTCAACACCTTGTAAGAAGTGGGAAAGTAAGAAAGATTCATGATCAAATTGCAAATCGCTATGAAAGTACGAAACAATTTAGGATTTGAGAGTTTCTTAGAAGAAGAATTTAGTTATGAATTTTAAGGACACAGCGTAAGTTTTTTATTATAAATTTTAAAGTGAAATAGGAAAGTTTAATATGTGACACAAATAGTCGTGAACTGAGGAATCAGAGAAGAGAGAATATGGATATTTAATGTGTTTTGGGTAACATAAAGAACATGATGATTATCCTGTTGTGTAACAGGAAGTGACCAGATGATAGTTGTCATTATTTGGAAGAAATGGCTTTGGTATTTTATGACTCAATTTTTATAACAATTGATGAAAAGCGATTTGAGGTGATATTATTATTTAATGTACCAAATAAACAAATTTGATATTTATTACAACCAAAATAATTGGTTCATATTGTTCATGCTAAAATAAGCTATTTGTTAATAGCTTCATTTTAAAAATATGAAATATGTTTTTCTATTTTAATGGGTTCTATTCACAGGGGCAAGTAAATTTACACATACTTAAGCTACAAAGAAGGGTGTTTATAAATAGAATACTTCACTTTGATTGAGCAGGCCATTTTATTTTAAATGTCCTAGGAGGTAGTAACAATTTCTATCAGATTTTTATTCCTTGCAGATTTAATCTTCATTTGTTTTTAGAATTTATTCTTTATGATCCATTTTTTATTTTATCTTATACCATTATTATTAAATATATTAGCACATTTGGTATTTCTAATTTTAGTTGTAAATTACCACTTCTATAAGTGATCATTTGTTTCCAGAACTATTTTTTCTGCATACCTTATTTTATTAACCATGGTTTTAAAATAATCAAATACAAATTTCTAGAATTATTAGACAAAATATAGTAAGCAGAAATAGCTATTTTTACTGATTTTTTGTTGTGTTAAACTACCTATTGAGTATAATTTTACCCTATGTATAAATATGTTATAATAATATGGTAATTGGGTACAGGAATATTTGTAAAAATTACTTTATATTGTTTACATTATTTACATTATTTTCAAATATTCATGGTTTATATAAAATTATAAATTAAGGGGAATAATTAGAAAGGCCAATGAAATTTAAATAAAATTCACAAATTAAGTACCATAAAATAATCACATAATTCAAATGTCCTTTTCCTGAAGGACTATCAATCCTAAATATGAAAATAGAGGTTAGAAAAAACATCCTTTAAGTATAATAGCTTTAAATATTATCTTTGTTCCTAGCATTATAAAATTATCTTCTCCATTACTTGTTTTTAATATACTAACATCATAAAGAAATGGGGATATGATATCATTTATTTTTTATATTAACTTTCAATCATAATATAAAGATTCAAATATTGGTTCTCTAATGTCTACCCAACCTTTGCACAATTTTAAATGATCCAGTAACACTAAAGCATTTAGATTAATGGTTACTGTTTTAGCAACCTCTCTTCTTCAAATACTTACCATGTTCGTTTTCACTAAACCTGAAGGCAATACTCACATTAACAACATTTTTATGTATTTTAGAAATAAACTATGACTAAATAGTAGGTTAACTACCTGAGGAATAGTTCATACTGGGGAAAAATAAAATCAAAATATGTTTTTATTTTCCAATTAACTACTCTGATTATTTGAGCAAATTAAGAATGATATATTATTCCAGGATACAATATTATCTTTCCCATTCAAGGTTAAAAATATAACTGGTGATATTTAATTTTGGTTAAACATTTACACTTATTTTAACTATTATATGAATATATGTATATGACATATATAAAACCATTATAGGTATTCTACATGGACATACTTTCTCTTACATAATTCATGTCATATATTCTAGATTTTAAAAGACCATATTATATTTAAACATTTTTGAAAATATAATATATAAAGATAGCATATAAAAATTTCCAGATTGTTGTGAAGCATCATATTTCATTTTATATAAAGGATACCATCCTAAATATTATATATATTTATAACAGTTCAACTTGCCTTAAACATTATATATACACATTATATATGTTATATATACATTATATATATACATTTTATATATATATATACACATTATATATATACACATTTTATATATATATATGTATGTGTAGTCCTAAGGATGTTTCTGATCTAATTTACACATGCATATTTTCAAATATATCCTAAGTTAATTCAATGTATTTATATTGAGGATATTATTAATATGACAGGAGAGGACTCATTAGTGAAAATGAATATTTAGTGTCATACCATATAGCACCTTCATTGTGCAGAGTTGCTAAAACAGTATGGAACAAACCTCCTAAGGAAAATTTGATAGAGCTTTCCTATGCTTTTCCAGACCTATTTTCAACACTGCTAAAAGGGGGGAAAATTCAAGAAGGCACTGAAGAGACCACCTCACCAGAACCTGATGTTACTTCTCCTCTGGATGTACATGCTGCAGCTCCATAGGAGCCAGGTTGGAAAAGTTTCTAGGAAAACAACATATTCATTTATAACATACATTTTTTAAATGGAAAGGTATTTTTGTATGGAAATATGTCATTTTAGACCCCAGAGTTAAGTACATTAAAGTTCACATTTTAGTTTCCACTTAACATTTATTTCTTAAATGTTTTTTAAAACTCAATAAAAAACATTTGGCTTTTCAAAAATATGTTTGAAATGTAATGGTTTTAAAGCATGCACAATTAGGTAATTAAAAAAGTCACATATCTGCTTTACATAAACCTAAAGAAAATCAAGCTGTTATGAATCCATTATAATGATAGAGTATGAAGTTAAATTATAAAATTTATATCAAAATTTTCAAGCTCTTTTGTGTATATTATATAACTGGCAGTGGACAATTTCTGTAATTCTTTTTTTTCTGTACTTCAGGCTCAAGGAAATGTATAATACTGCTCTTGGTTTTAAGTTCAAGTTTAAAAGTAATAAGTATTCATATGTTCATTTCCTAAGCCTAGGAGAACTCTGGAATACAAACCAGGGTATTCCAAAATGACCTTGAAGGGACATTTTTTTTTAACTGAAACTAATTTCGAGACCTAAATTTCATAGTCAACTTACTGTGCAATAGCACACCAGAACTTATTCCTCCTATCTAACTATAACTTTGTATCCATTTACCAGTCTCTCACTATCCACCACCAGCCTCTGGTAACTACTATTCTCTTTTCTACTTTTATAAGATCAACTCTTTTAGATTCCACATATGTGTGAGATCATGCAATATTTGTCTTTCTGTTCCTCACTTATTTCACGTCTTCCAGGTTCATCCGTGTTGCAGCAAATGACAGGATTCCATTCTTTTTATGTCTGAATAATATTCTTTTTTGTATATATATATTTTTTCTTCATTCAGCTGCTACCTATTGTATTCTATATTTCAAAATAGCTAGAAGAGAGGATTTTGAATGTTCTCACCAAAAAGAAATGATAAATTTTTGAAGTAATGTATATGCTAAGTACTCTGATTTGATTATTATACAGTATATACATATATCCAAACGTTATACTGTGCCCCAAAATATATACAATTATGTGTCAATTAAAAACAAAACAAAAACACAAAGATTTTTAATATCCTAAATTTCAGATTTTATATATTAAATGCTTTTGAAAGTGTAGTGACTCTGTTCAGAATATTGAAATGTGCTGGGGTGATAGCCGTTCTGTGAATAGAAGATGCCCATAATGGTTACAAGTGCAAATGATGTATTTAAGAACATAAGCAGTTAACAGTGTTAGTGAGACTAAACTGTCTAGTTGTCAAAACTTATTCAAACATAAAGTAAATAATAATGTACGGTTCTTTCACTTTTATAATGAAAGCAAAGTTGACTGTTGTATGATAGAGTATGGTATTGATTACTGTAGTCCCAGCTACTCAGTAGGCTGAGGTGGGAGGATTGCTTGAGCCTGGGAGGTTGAGGCTGCAGTGAGGCTAGCAGCCTATGTTATGCTGAAAAATAAATTGAAACAAGTATCTGCAAAATGAAATTTAAGGAGATAAGAAAAGAATGAATTTGAGATGTTGGAAATTATCGAAATGTAAGATGAGTTTTGCAATTTGTGATATATATGATATATCAATAATGTTCTAATAGATCATAAATTGTATTATATCCATCAGCGAATAAACATGCTGTAATATATTTATGCCTTTTTAGCTACTACACATTTTTCTATAAAATTCCTTGCAAAGTTATCTATATGTTGTCTCGGTTAACTCTCCGTGAAAGAATGGTATGTACTCACCATCTTCTCTCACAAAACCATGCTAGTTAGACTTTTGTCCCACCACTCCACCAAAACAACTCAATTCCAGATCATTTATAACACTCACATTGTCTACTTTAAAACTTAATGTTAAACCCTCATCTTACATGATTTATCAGCAGCTTTTATCATACATAATAGCTACCTCTTTTTTTAAACAATTGTATCACTTATATATTTCACTTTATTTATTTTCCTTTTACCTTTTAAATTTCTCTGGCTTGTTTCTCTTCCATTGATCAGAACTTTGATTCAAGTATTACCATATATGGTCCATATGATCTTATTTAGTTTCAAGGCTTTAAATCTGTTAATGAATCCTGAATTTGTATTTCAAGCCTTGACTCCCACTCTGAACTCCGACTTGTTTATTTAGTACTGTACCTATTCAGCTGGCATGTCTATCAGGCATCTTATCCAACATATCTAAAACTGAACACCTTGGCCGGGCGCAGTGGCTCACGCCTGTAATCCCAGCACTTTGGGCGGCCAAGGCGGGTGGATCAAGAGATATGCAGTTTTCTCATCTGTAAGATAACTCGATATTACCTATCTTTCTAGGTTTTTTGGAGGGTTAAGTAAAATGATAAGATCAAAAGATCAAGAGACTGAGACCATCCTGGCCACATGGTGAAACCCCGTCTCTACTAAAAATACAAAAATTAGCTGAGCATGGTGGCGCATGTCTGTAGTCCCAGCTACTCAGGAGGCTGAGGCAGGAGAATTGCTTGAACCTGGGAGGCAGAGGTTGCAGTGAGCCAATTTCGCACCACTGCACTCCAGCTTAGGTGACAGAGAGATACTCTGTCTCAAAAACAAACAAACAACAAAAACAAAAACTGAACACTTTATCTCCCCACCTCGGTCTGTTTCTTCTACCGTTTTCATTGTTTTATAATTTCAGTTATTCTAGATAAAAATTTGGAGTTCTACTTAATTTTACTTTTTCTGAAACTGTATTTTCAATTGAGCAACAGATATCCATGATTTTATCTTAAAAATATATCCAGAATTTGATTGACTTTTACCACCAGTATTGCAACCGGTCGGGTCCATGATACCATCATCTTTCTCCTAGATTAATAAAATCATATTCTAAGTGGATTTTCTGATTCCAAATTCACCTCCATTCCCAATAGTCTGTTTTCCTGTATAGACCTGTGCTGTTCAATACGGAACTCCAGAGTTGATGATTCCTTGAAATGAAGTAGTCTGCACTCACCCTGTGTTGTCTGAACTGCAAAGCCAGGCAAATTCCATTGTCAGCTGACTCATACATGATCAAGGCTAACGAAAGTTGTGTAAGCCATGCATTCGAGTTATAATTGATTACCGGCTTACTCAAATGTGTTGCATGTGTTACTAACCCTACAAAATAAAATCATAGACCTGTGTTACTTTGGTCAGGCCACTTAACAATTCCATATGTAGTTTTCTCATCTGTAAAATAACTCGATATTACCTATTTTTCTAGGTTTTTTGTAGGGTTAAGTAAAATGATAATTTTAAAGCATTTAGTGCATCACATTAATAACAGATTTACATTATAATTAAATGATGAAAAAATATATATATCTGTAAATACCAATAAAATTAGTAGATTAAAGTTGTAAAATTTATCTTAAAGGCTAAAGAAAGGTGAAAAAGAATAAATATATGATCTTGTTACAGTTGATGAGCCTACATTGATACATAGTTATCAACCAGAGTTCATCATTTACATTAGGATTCACACTTCTTGTTGTACATTCTATGGATTGAGATAAATTTAAAATACCATGTGTCTACCATTATAGTATCACACAGAGGATATTCCTTGCCCTAAAAATTCTCCATGCTCTGCTTGTTCATCCCTCACTACTGCCTAACCCTTGGCAACCACTAATCTTTTTCTGTACCACAGTTTTTTGTTTTCTAGAACATTATGTAGTTTCAATCATACAAAATGTAGCCTCTTAAGATTGGCTTCTTTCATTTAGTTATATGATTTTAAGTTTCATCCATGTCTTTTCCCTATATGATAGCTCATTTCTTTTTATTATTATACTTTAAGTTCTAGGGTACATGTGCACAATACGCAGGTTAGTTACATAAGTATACATGTGCCATGTTGGTGTGCTGCACCCATTAACTCGTCATTTACATTAGGCGTATCTCCTAATGCTATTCCTCCCCCCTTCCCCCACCCCACGACAGGCCCCGGTGTGTGATGTTCCCCTTCCTGTGTCCAAGTGTTCTCATTGTTCGATTCCCACCTATGAGTGAGAACATGCGGTGTTTCATTTTTTGTTCTTGCAATAGTTTGCTGAGAATGATGGTTTCCAGCTTCATCCATGTCCCTACAAAGGACATGAACTCATCCTTTTTTATGGCTGCATAGTAGTCCATGGTGTATATGTGCCACATTTTCTTAATCCAGTCTATCATTGTTGGACAATTGGGTTGGTTTCAAGTCTTTGCTATTGTGAATAGTGCCGTAACAAACATACGTGTGCATGTGTCTTTATAGCAGCATGATTTATAATCCTTTGGGTATATACCCAGTAATGGGACGGCTGGGTCAAATGGTATTTCTAGTTCTAGATCCTTGAGGAATCGCCACACCGACTTCCACAATGGTTGAACTAGTTTACAGTCCCACCAACAGTGTAAAAGTGTTCCTATTTCTCCATATCCTCTCCAGCACCTGTTGTTCCCTGACTTTTTAATGATCACCATTCCAACTGGTGTGAGATGATATCTCATTGTGGTTTTGATTTGCATTTCTCTGATGGCCAGTGATGATGAGCATTTTTTCATGTGTCTGTTGGCTGCATAAATGTCTTCTGTTGAGAAGTGTCTGTTCATCTCCTTCTTCCACTTGTTGATGGAGTTGTTTTTTTTTTTTTTTTTTTTTGTAGATTTGTTTGAGTTCTTTGTAGATTTTGGATATTAGCCCTTTGTCAGATGAGTAGATTGCAAAAATTTTCTCCCATTCTGTAGGTTGCCTGTTCACTCTGATGGTAGTTTCTTTTGCTGTGCAGAAGCTCTTTAGTTTAATTAGATCCCATTTGTCAGTTTTGGCTTTTATTGCCATTGCTTTTGGTGTTTTAGACATGAAGTCCTTGCCCATGTCTATGTCTTGAATGTTATTGCCTAGGTTTTATGGTTTTAGGTCTAACATTTAAGTCTTTAATCCATCTTGAATTAATTTTTGTATAAGGTGTAAGGAAGGGATCCAGTTTCAGCTTTCTACATATGCCTAGCCAGTTTTCCCAGCACTATTTCTTAAATAGGGAATCCTTTCCCCATTTCTTGTTTTTGTCAGGTTTGTCAAAGATCACATGGTTGTAGATGTGTGGTATTATTTCTGAGGGCTCTGTTCTATTCCATTGGTCTATATCTCTATTTTGGTACCAGAACCATGCAATGTGCAAAAATCACAAGCATTCTTATACACCAATAACAGACAAACAGAGAGCCAAATCATAGTGAACTCCCATTCACAGTTGCTTCAAAGAGAGTGAAATACCTGAGAATCTAACTTACAAGGGATGTGAAGGACCTCTTCAAGGAGAACTACAAACCACTGCTCAATGAAATAAAAGAGGATACAAACAAATGGAAGAACATTCCATGCTCATGGATAGGAAGAATCAATATCGTGAAAATGGCCATACTGCCCAAGGTAATTTATAGATTCAATGCCATCCCCATCAAGCTACCAATGACTTTCTTCACAGAACTGGAAAAGACTACTTTAAAGTTCATATAGAACCAAAAAAGAGCCCGCATTGCCAAGACAATCCTAAGCCAAAAGAACAAAGCTGGAGGCATCATGCTACCTGTCTTCAAACTATACTACAGGGCTACGATAGCTCATTTCTTTTTAGTGCTGAATAATATTCCATTGTAGATGTACCTAGGATTTTTGAAAATAGGATCCTGTACATATTTTGGATATTTTCCCCAACTATTTTTAAGTAAGTATGGAGGCAAAAACTGTTTTTTTAATTGCACTTTGGCAAAGTTTATCTTTGCAAGACTCTTAAAATGGATATAGTCATCTAAAACTTGGGGTGTCTTATAGATCAGTTGTTTTCATATATACTTTATTTGCTTCTGTATGCTCTATGTGTCATTGAGGAAAATTTCTATCATTTCTTGTCAACTACCACATAAAGTTGATTGTGATTCCTCCACCCATATTCCTTTACAGTTCATGTGTAACCTTGGCATAATTTTGGCTGTTTTGAAACTTAGGAATCAGTGCATTGTTTAAGCTGTAGGAAGATATCTTAGTAGTTCTTATTGATGTTACTTTTTCTTGCCCTGAAGGTCAGGAGAAGGAATATTAGATATGTTTTTGAATAAGCCAGCTTTATGGAAAAAAATGCTAAGTATTTAAAATGTAATTACACTTTGATAAAAATAAATGAATAAAATCTTATATAGATTCGTGGTAAAAGGAAAGTTTTTATATTTGATTAGTGATGTTTCCTCTATCTTCAGATATGCCTCCTTTCACCACAAACTCAAGACTCAAGAAATTTGTGGGTATATAGCAGATCTAAGATAAATGAAAATCTGGTCGCAGTTCTATTTATCAAACAAAACACCTATACCTAATTGTCTAGATTGTTTGCTAAGTAAAAATTAATCTGCATTGATGTACCAGAGAATTGGAATAAGGTACAAAAGACTAAAGGGCACCAGAAAAGTTGGATTGCTTGAACTGAGATTGGCTTTACTCACCCTGCAATGTGTCTTTTGACTGTGTGCACCCTAAGTTGTGAGTGACTGGGACGTTTGGAGGTTATGCCGTGGAGTCCTGCTATGCTGTTGACCATCACCATGTATGGCGTTTTGTTGTGTGCTGTATATCCCTTTTCATAATGCTCAATAAAATTGGTGTTAGATGAATCTTTTTGTCTGTTGCACTTGATTGCTAAATCAAACCCAAGAACATTGCTGCAGTTTTACAAGTGTACATCAGGTCCAAGGTAAATGAGAATCTGGCCCAGTTACTGATTGATAGATGGAGAAAAAATTGTAAGTTTTTTTTCCACTTGTTTTGAATTTAATCCTAATAAAAAATTTAACTTAAATCGTAAAAACAAAAAATATTACATGAAACAAAAATAGCTATTAGTAGCAAAAAGTGTGCAGCATATAAAAAGGCAGTATAAATCTAGCTGTTGAAAGATAGGCTGTGAATTCAAAATTTTGCAGTATTACTCATTAGCTCTGTGATTTGGGCCATATTACCTAATCACTCTATGCCTCAGTTTCTTTAGTTGTAAAGTTAGGTTGATAATAATTAATGACATGATGGGACTTTTTGAGAATAAAATGATATTTTTATAAAAAGTATATATATAACATTGCTGTGTAAAGTTATCTATTAGCACGTGAAATTAAATCTCTCTAAATAATAAGGATTGTAAGCAGGTGATATAGGGTTACAGTGGGTAATAACTTAAATGACTAATATTAAAAGGTGGGCAATGTGTGTGGGTAATTTATTTTATTCCTTAAATACTTGACTAAATGCAAATACATTTTAAAATCATATTTATTTTTCTAACTTCTATTTAAATGTCAGTATTTTTACCACTTTCTTCTCTGCTTTTCCTCTACTGCTTAAACTTACTCTCTCTAGGACATCTCATTTATGGCTACCATGATCTTAGAAGGTTAAATACTTATCAAAATATTTTCTGTAGCCCAGACTTTTTCCTGAGGACCAGCACCATTTTCCTAATTGAGTACTGAAAATTAAAGTCTTAACATTAAACCTTTTGTGTTCACAAATTCAACATTCATAGCTTTGAAGTCTTTGTGTCCTTACTTTTCCTTAAAATTTATCCTTCTGTGCAGTGTCTTCTAACAAATAAAGTTCTATTCAGGGAGACCTCACTTTTAAAACTTATATTAACTTGTCATTATCTCAAATTACTGTGTTTAGCAGACGTTAAAGGATCTTGGAAACCTGGTGGGTGTCACTTTCCCAGCTTCATATTGCATCTTTCCCCATTAGCCTAATGTTCCAACCACAATGCTCATCTTAGCATCTCATAATTTCTCGTGTGCTTCTGTATACCTATTAGAGGTTCTCTCATTCTCTAGTTATTGGATTGTCCAAGACTACTCATGCCCTAGTTCAAATACTAATGCCATGTCCTCACCTATAAAGTCTAGGACCTCTTAGGCAGAGACTCTGTGCCCCTGTAATACCCTTTGCACAATACTGGTATACTGGTGTAAGCCTCTTTGCCCTTGATGTTCTGAAAGATACTGAGTTGCATTTCTCTGTCTCATGAAGTTGCAGCTTTGTGAAGTCAGGAACTGTGTTTTTTTCTCAGTTGTAATATATTAGTTCATGGAAAAATCACTGTGAGTATTGGATTTTTAAAGTTTAACCAATGAAACAATTAAGCAATGGAAGTTGAAGAGAAATAAATCATCATTATTTTTGGGTGGTAATCTTCCAAAGATATTGTTTTGCTTAATATCTAATTATCTGTTAACTCTTGAGCCTCCTGATTCTATAAAATTATTTTTGAGTATTGCTGTTTTAGGGTATATGTCCAAGTTCAACTTCATCCACCTTTCATTACTGTATGTATTTATATTGCTATGTACACATCATAATTGCCTTTTCCATGTTGATATGCCAGTTTTTCACTAGTGTCTATTATGTCTATCTAGATGTTCATTATTAAACATTTAAATATTTTTTATTGGAATTTGTTATTTAAGAGAATTAGTGATGGCTAATCATAATTTTCTTCTCATTTAACCCAGCTTTTTCTTTTATTCGTTTTCTGTTTATTGTTTATGAATTATATTTAGTGTTGACTTCTTTGCTTTTTTTTTTTTAGTTAAGAACTGATATTCAGCATTGGCAGTGGAATTATGATAGTGAAAATTATTCTTATTCCTTAGTTGCTTCACTGTTATAGATTTTATTTTCAAGAAAAAAATAATTGAGAAACTGTCTAGTAGAAAGTAGGTTTTCTCCAGCATGGTCAGTAATAGTCTGCCAACCAGAGACTAGCCCATAGTCTATACTTTTTTATACTGTATTACTTTTTACCTATTACTTGATTTAATTATTGGTTCTAACATACTTTATACTATATTAGTGACATAAAGAAATCAAAATATGCCTTTGTTAAGTTTTTTATTTTTGTATTAATTGAAGATAAAGTTATTTCATTGATCAGCAGCATTTACAAAGTAATCATTACTAACAACTCAGTTATTATTGCCTCCTAAATAAAAAGGCACATAACTCTTTGCTAAGAGAATTCGAGTATTTGAGAGACAATCTTTGACATCAAGATGCTTATGATATATTTTCTATTAAGAATATAAACTCTATAAATCATCATCATCATCATAGTTCTGGTTTACTAGTATCTTATTTTATAGTTTATTAATTATCTTCACTTGTGAAGATATGTCATAACATCTTCATAATAACTCAAGGGAGCCATATTATGTCCTTTATGGTCCAATATAGACCTGAAAGTCAGATAAATTTAAGCAACTCATCTGATTTTTATTCAAATCAGAGTACCGAGGCTGTGGATTAAATCATATCTTTTGATTGAAATGTCCAAGTTATATTATGCAGTTTCTTCTTTATTTATAAAACCAGAGGATGATACACTATAGAGTATGTTATTTATGCAAACTGAATATCATAGGTCATATATTATAGCAGTTGAGAGAAAGAAGCTATATCTATGGCCTGCAGTAGTCATGAAAATTAGCATGGTCTCCAGGAAGGAAGAAAGGTAGGAGTTAAGGAGTTGACTTACTGTTTCTCAGCAACCTAGGAAACTATGGTGTACTTGGTTTGATGTAAGGACAGACTAGGTGGGTGTACTTAATCTTGACAGTCAAGGTTCTTGGAAAATTTAATTATTTCTCATCATTCAGCCTGTGTACTTGTTCTTTTGTTCTCCATTGTACTAGGAAGAGACCATCATCATTAAGCATTCCTCAATACACCCATCCAGACAAGAAGGTGAGCTACTTGTGTTCTGATGCATGTTAAATGACTTGATAAGCACTGCCTAGTACAGTGCCTAGTACCGAATAGCTGTTTTCTAAACTTACTTTCTGCTATAGTTTGGATGTGTCTTGTTCCCACTGAAACTCATGTTGAAATGTAATTGCCAATGTAATGGTATTGTGAGGTGGTAGGGCCTTTAAGAGGTGTTTGGATCATGAAGGCTCTGCCCTCATTAAGGGATTAGTGCAGTTCTCACAGGGCTAGCTTAGTTCTTGTGGTGCTGAGTTAGTTCTTGTGAGAGTAGGTTATTATAAAGAGGTTTGGCCCTCTTCGTTTCTCTTTTGCTTGTGCTTCTTGCCTTTCTGCCATGTTATAACTCAGTATGAAAGACATTACCAGATGTTGCTTCCATGCTCCAAAATTGTGAGCAAAATAAAGTTATTTTCTTATAAATTATCCTGTCTCAATATTGTTATAGCAACTGAAAATGACTTTCTGTTACCCAGTGTTAACAATATTTGACCTTTGCCAGATGTATAGTTTGCAAAAGTTTTCTCCCATTTTGTAGGTTTTCTATTTACTTGGTTGATAGTTTCTTTTGACAGAAAATCAAATACTGCATGTTGTCACTTACAATTGGGAGCGAAATGATAAGAACACATGGACACACAGAGGGGAACAACACTTTAGTATGCCACAGTGTCTGTCTATGGAGGGTGGGAGGAGGGAGAGGATTAGGAAAAATAACTAAAGGGTACTAGGCTTAATACCTGGGTGATGAAATAGTCTGTTCAACAAACCCCCGTGACACAAGTTTACCTGTGTAACAAATCTGCACAAGTACCCCTAAATTTAAAATAAAAGTTTTTAAAAAAAACATTTAACATAAATAAATAACCAAAAAAGAACAATATTGAATTCAAGATTTCCTGGGTTTTTGATAGCCTATGTTTTCCTCATATATCATGATGCTAAGTTAGGTTTTCCATCCTGTATAGTATACTAACCAAAGAGTTTATTTTTTTTAATGAGAAGTTAGTTTGGTAATTCAATTTAGTATTTATATTGTTAAAAAATAAAGATGAAAAATGTACATTTCTAATTATGTGATCACTGTCTATTGAGATGTTTTATTTGGAAATTCACTTAGTGTTTGTATTATTGAAAGTGGCAAGTCAATTGCCAGAATTGTATTTGTTTCTAGTTTAAAAACCCAATATACATATTATCACCTTTCCTTTTTCTAGGCGTTTAAAATTGCCTGGAATTTTAAAATTACACAAATAGTACATAGTAGCACAAAAGTACTCCAATAATACAAAAATCCATGAAGTAAAGTATTAAAGTTTATGGCTCCTGCATACATTAGAGAAGAAACTTGACTTTTCTCTTTCCAAGTCTTCTTTTTAAACAAAAGTAAGCTAATTCTACACTCTTTTCTGATGTTAAAGTTTAGTATCTGTCTCTCAAGCCCTTTTTAAAAAATAAAAATGGGCCAGTTCTACACATTTTTCTGCATATTGCTTTTATCTCACCTGAGAGACAATCATCTATATCACCGTATGCTGATCCATCCATGTTTGACATTCCTTCTTTCTCTTATACCCCATATTCAAGCCATTAGCAAATCCTGTCCAGTGAATCTTAAAATAGAATTGTTATCTGTACTGCTGCTCTTCAAATCTAGGCTTTGTCTCCTTTCCTCTGGACTATTTCAGTAACTTTTTTTTTTTTTTTTTGAGACATGGTCTGACTCTGTCACTCAGGCTGGAGTGCAGTGGCACAATCTCAGCTCACTGCAACCTCTGCCTCCTGCACTTACGGGATACTCCCACCTCAGCCTCTTGTGTAGCTGGGACTACAGGCATGTGCCACCACACCTGGCTTTTTTTTAAATTTTTTGTAAAGAAGTCTTGCTAGGTTGCCTAGGCTGGTCTCAAACTCCTGGACTCAAGTAATCCACCTGCCTCTACCTCCCAAAGTGCTGGGATTACAGGCATGAGCCACCACACCCAGCCTTCAGTAGCATCTTAACTGCTGTCCCTTCCTCACTTGCCTCAAGACAGCCAGCAGAATGACCCACCTAAATTGTAAGCCGGATCTTGCCATTCCTCATGGTAAAAACTCTACAGTGGTTCAACGTGTTATTAAGAATAAAAGCCAAAATATTCTCAAAAGCCTGCCACAGCTTTGGTGATCTTCCCCAATCTCTTTGAACTCAGTTCTTTTTTTTTTTTTTTGAGACGGAGTCTTGCTCTGTCCCCCAGGCTGGAGTGCAGTGGCGCGATCTCGGCTCACTGCAAGCTCCGCCTCCCGGGTTCACGCCATTCTCCTGCCTCAGCCTCCCGAGTAGCTGGGACTACAGGCGCCCGCCAACACGCCCGGCTAATTTTTTGTATTTTTAGTAGAGACGGGGTTTCACCGTGTTAGCCAGGATGGTCTCCATCTCCTGACCTCGTGATCCGCCCGCCTCGGCCTCCGAAAGTGCTGGGATTACAGGCTTGAGCCACCGTGCCCGGCCTGAACTCAGTTCTTAACCACTTCTTCTCTTGCACACTGAGCCCGTGTCACACTGGCCCCTTGCTGTTTATCATATAAGCTGTGCTTGCTCCCAACTTACGTTTTTTGATCCTCCTCTTTCCTCTTCCTTTCATGCTCTTACCCCAGATTTTTTTTTCGCTTGCACCTCAGTCAGCTTTCAAATATCACTACACAGAGAGAAGTGCTTCCTGATTATTTCACATAAAGAACAACTCCCTCATTCACTCATGGCTCTTTTACCTAACCTCACTTTGTATTTCTTTAGAGCACTTTTCACCAATGATATTTTTATAAGTTTTAAAAATCCTTTTCTTTCCAAACAAGCTATAACCAAATACAAGTTTGTGAAAACAGGAATTAGTCTTAAATTTTTACTGATGTGCCTTCTACATCTAGAATGCTATCTGGCACATAACAGGTTCTTAATATTTATTAAGTGGATTATTGAATGATTTACTAATGAGCTACATTAACATCTGTAATATATTTCAAAGTGTAGATAAAACATAATTTATCTATTTACTTATTGCAGATCTTTGTCTCTAATATTTCACTGAGCTTTACAGAGTTAGAACAGTGCTCAGTGAACATTCTTGTGATGTATTTATGTAGAACATGTTTCTAATAGTAGAAATGCTGTATCAAAGAATATGAAAATTTTAAATTTGATATGTGCTGACATGGTGCCCTCCAAAAAGACACATCACATGTGTCTTTACATTACTGGTATTTTTTGTCTATGGACATACTATACCTCTTTTCATTTATTTGGATTTCCATATAGTTTAACATGAATTTTATTTGTATATGTGCATAGACTTGATATTTATTCATGCTATAGCTTTTCAGTATCCATGCAAGGGATATTTATGGTTTTCATTAATGGATATCTTCTAAGGAAGCAGAGGGAAACAGTTTTTGGTGTGTGAAGAATTTCCACTAAAGTTACAGAAATTAGGTTTGTTTCTGTTCAATATTTGTACTCCTAGTGTTTTCTTAATTCATTTTTGGTGAATTTCAAGACTAATGGCAAAAAATACGATATTAAAAAAAGATACTGTGCTGATGCATTTGCAAAAGCAGACAAATTTAAACATAAAGGTTGAGGTTGGTACTGTTTATTGAATAATCTTTATTTTAACCTTCATGGATGGAATTCAATGATTTAAAAGTATATATAATGAACAAAAACTCATTATCCATGTCAGTAAGCCTAATATTTCCTACCTTCTAACACATTATGCTAATAACTTTTCAGATGAATGCATTTTAATTAAAAACAGTTGTCAGTTGAAAAGCATTACTCACAAGTAGGAACAAATACAAACTGTGTTTTTTGTGATATGAAAAATGCTTTGAAGAAATCAACTGAGAAATCATTTGTTGGTAGCTCTGAGGGATAAAAAATGTTCAGAACACATCCTTTTTTATAGTTATGTGAATTTATATTCGGTACAAAGTGGAATAAACATGCTCTCTGAATTCCTGAGTAAATATTTCAGCAGATCGTGTCAAAAGGTTGCTTAATTGAAAAATGTTCCATAGTGTAAAAAGAACATGAGACAAAATTTTAGAGCATCATTTAGTAAGTATGAATCTCTTCATAAGTATATTCCTAAGCTTTCTGAAAAAGTAACAATCCATACACATAGAGATTGGTAATTAAAAGAAAATTCTCCCTTCAGATTCTCCCCTCTTCCAGTAAGTTGTAGAGAAAGCACTCATAAGGGACACATAGGTCATATTAACTAATCCTGATGGATGAATTAGAAACTTTTAAGTGTGCCCAGATAGCTATGATCCATTGAATTGACTAAGATACTGTTAGTCCAGCAGAATTCAAATGGAAACTATAACACACTTACCCCAAAGCTGGAATACAACTGTCAGGTTTTTGAGCTTTTGAGTGGAGAACTGATGGACTCAGCTGATATTTTCATTCCATCTAATTAAAGATTATGACTTTGGAATAAAAAGATGATATGTGAAGTGAACAGCATGCTACAGAGCTTCAAATTCCTTAAAGAGAGGCTCCTGTCAAGCTAGGAGAGACATTTTACAAAGATCAGGAAGCATTTATTTGGCAAGAGAAGTTGATCAGAAAGGCATTAAAATAAAATTTAATAAAAAGAGAAAAGGTTGTCCCAATACATAAACCCTGAGACAGAAGAGAAAAATAAAATATATAAAAAATCTAGGCTGGGTGTGGTGGCTCATGCCTGTAATCCCAGGACTGTGGGGCCGAGGCGGGTGGATCACGAGGTCCGGAGTTCGAGACCAGCCTGGCCAAGATGATGAAACCCCATCTGTACTTAAAATACAAAAATTAGTTGGGCGTGGTGATACATGCCTGTAGTTCCAGCTACTCGGGAGGCTGAGGCAGGAGAATTGCTTGAACCCAGGAGGCAGAGGTTGCAGTGAGCCAAGATTCCACCACTTCACTCCAGCCTGGGTGGTAAGAGTGAAACTTGTCTCAAAAAGAAAAAGAAAATCTGAACCACAGTGATAAGAAAAATTAAAATTGGATGAGCTAAAATATTTACAGACTTAACTGAAAGTGCATTAAACAAAGCAGGAATGTGCTGAGTGATTCAGAGACTTTTAAAATAAGTGTTTATAAGGAATCATTGAAGAAAATTTGGATGAGTAATGGCATTAGTGAATCAAAATGTGAGATCCAAAGAAGAGGGATATCTACAAAGTTGCTGAGAATTTGAAGATGAAAAGGAGAAAAATAAGTGTTCACAATGTTGCATGGCTAAAGATATAACTATGGTAGACAGAGGTTCTCAATTTAATTTTTAAAATTTAGACAAAATAAAGATACAAAATGGGACTTCTCATATCTGGAAACCTTTTTATGTATGCAGAAGCAAGCTTTACTTAGTTTTAATTAAAACTTTTCAATTTCACAATGTAGATAATTTGTAACTGGGAATATATCAGAGACTCAGAGAATCTTGTAATGACAAGTATACTAGAAGTTATTAAGTTCAATCAGCTGTTAATTTCTGTCAACTTAGCCCTGATTGGTGTTGTGAAAATAATGGAATCCTTGAGAGTAAATAATCAACTCACATTGGAGTTCTCAGAAGTTAAGAAAACAAGTGGGCTAGGAAAAGTAATAATTTAATTCTGTTGATTTTTAGTTACCTTGAATAAAGAGAGAGATTCTAATGACCCATGACCCACATGTACTGAAAACATGTTGTTATATGTTTGTTTTTACTTATTTGGCATTCCTTTTTTATTGCCAAATACTATTCAATTATATGACTGTATTACATTTTATTTATGCATTCATCAGGCATTGGGTTGTTTTCACTACATGTGGAAACTGAAATATTTGACCAAAAGACATAGAGAAAATGTGGTAAAGCTGAGCCTCGTAGCAACTAGCTTAAAAGAGTTCCTGAAATCTCAGCAATGGGAGTTTGTTGGGCTGTACTTTGTATTTTCCAAAAACGTGACTCAACTACTCATTGAATATTAGATTCTTTCTCCATGCTCTACTGCTGTGTCTTGACCAGCCTGGTCGACATGGTGAAACCCCATCTCTACTAAAAATACAAAATTAGCCAGGTGTGGTGGCGCATGCCTGTATTCCCAGCTACTTGGGTGGCTGAGGCAGTAGAATCACTTGAACCCGGGAGGCGGAGGTTGCAGTGAGCCGATATCCTGCCATTGCACTCCAGCCTGGATGATAAAAGCAAAACTCTGTCCCTAAAGAAAAAAAAAAAGGAACTTGACTTTCAGTTCTGCCATTTGCTAATTCTCTGACTTTGGGATGTTAGCTCAACTTTCGTAAAACTCAGTCTCTTTATATGTAAAATGTGAATAATAATATTACCTACCTTATAGGATTTTTGTGAGAGCTAAAGGTTATATTGCATGTAAGTCTCTAGTACAGTGGTTTTATTCATTCAATAAATACTATTAATAATATTGATTACAATAACATTCAATGATTTTCATTTACTTGCACTGGTTATTTGCATGGTATTCTTATTGTTAGAGCTTTATATCACCCCACAGAACCTCCGTACCCATTAACAGTCCTTCATTCCTCCCATCTCAAGAACTAGACAAACGGTAATCTACTTTCTGTTTTTATAGATTTACCTATTCTTGGCATTTTGTATAAATGGAATCATGCAATATATGTGGTCTTTTGAGTCTGGCTCTTCCACTTAGCGTGGAACTCACCCATGTTGATGAGTGATTCTTTTTACTTAGGACTCACTCATGTTATTGAGTGGTTCTTTTTATTGTTTAGTATTCCTTTTTATTCCCAAATACTATTCAATTGTATGAATATATCACATTTTATTTATGCATTCATCAGTTGATGACATTGAGTTGTTTTCACTTTTTTCTAATATGAGTAATGCTGCTGTGAACATTCATGTACAAGTTTTTGTAAAGCGTATGTTTTAAATTCTCTTGAGTATATACCTAAGAATGGAATGCTGGGTCATTTGGTAACTCTATGTTAAACATTTGAAAAAATTTCCACTGTTTTCTAAAGTGACTGTGCCAGTTTACATTCCCACCAGAAATGCTTGAGTGTTCCAATTGCTCCACATTTTCACCAATACTTGTTATTGTCTGGTGTTTGTTTGTAGGCATCCTAGTAAGTGTGGAGTGGTTTTATATTTTGGTTTTGATTTGTGTTTCCCTAATGGCCAATGGTGTTGATAGCTTTTCATATGCTTATTAGCCATTTGTCTATTTTCTTTAGAGAAATAGCTATTCAAATTATTTGCCCATTTTAAAATTGGGTTATTTTTATTTTTGTTGTCTAGTTGGCAGAATACTTATATATTCTGGGTACAAGTCCTTTATCAAATATATGAACAACAAATTTTTTTTCTATTCTGTAGGTTGTTACTTTCTTCATGGTATAATTTGAAGCACAGATATTTTTACTTTTAAAGTGTAATTAATCTCTTTTTATTATAGTGTTTTCCTTTTGATGTCATATCTAAGAAATCATTGACTAATCCCAAGTGACACATTTACTCCCATAAATTCTTTTAAGATTTTTATAGTTTAGCTTTTATATTTAAGTCTACGAACCATTTTTCATTAATTTTTGTGTATTATGTAAGGAAGGGGTCTGACTCATTTTTCTGCATTTGGATATCCAGCTGTCCTGTTTTGTTTTTCAGTAATAAATACATTGCTCATAAAACAGAAAAACAAAAAAAAATCAAAATGAAACATAGAAAAAGACAAAAAGGAGAACCACTTCTTCTTGGAGAGAATAGAGAAAATTTACTTAATACGTAGTATTTGAAGTATTTGAAAGTTTCCTAAAATATGAATAGAATTGGGATGAGTAGAGAAAAATATGAGGGCAAGAAAATTATAGGCATAGCTGGAAAAGAGAAAGTGCCAAAAAGTTAAAATAACTATTTCATTTTGGCAATAATATACTTTACCTATTTATTTGTATTTTCCAAATTGGAATTCCAATACAGGCATGCGCCACCACACCTGGCTAATTTTGTATTTTTAGTAGAGATGGGGTTTCACCATGTCGACCAGGCTGGTCAAGACACAGCAGTAGAGCATGGAGAAAGAATCTAATATTCAATGAGTAGTTGAGTCACGTTTTTGGAAAATACAAATATTGGAATACTGGAACCTAACCATAAACACACCCTGAGAAAGTGATACAAGTACGAGTAATGTCTTTGAGGAGTGCCTCAGAGTTATTTTACCCTGGAGGCAAATGAGCTGGTGTATTTGTGAACCAGTTCTTTAGAGTACTTTGGTAAGGACTATTTTGAGGTATGTGGCCTACATTTAGTTGATGTGCTCAGGGTCTGAGATCTGATGCAGAGTGGAAAGTGGTCTTGGAGAATGATTTTTTCTTTATTGGAGGTGAGAGCCATTAATGGGTTTGTACTCACTATCCTCTTCTTCCTATCTTATTTCTGGGCACATCATGATCTGTTAGCCAGTTCCAGAGATCTCTGTGCCCTAGTACTCCCTGGTTGCCACCCAAACTTGGCTTCCCATTTTGCCACTTTTGGCAATTGCATCAACCTTCCCTCTTATAGTTAAGTGTTGCCATCTGGCCTCTGCTATTCTTAAACCTCATCATTTCTACTGAAACTAGGGAACGATTTCATAAGCAGATCCTACCCCAATCTTCAAATATAGTCTACAAAGTACAAAAAAGACTGAGTTTTCATGATGGAGTGTTCTCATTAGCACATTTATCTTTTGCTCTGAGGAAGAGTTTGTCTTTAGGACCATCACAGGAACATAGCCAGCTGGTGGAGTCTCTAGTGTTGTTTAATAAATCCATGTCACTATGTCTTTAAATCTTTTGACACCTTCATCAAAACTTTATACAGGTATTTTTTAACTCTTTTATTCTAGGTCATTATTTTATCTATATACTTCCAAGAAGCATGCTAATAGCATATCATAGCTGATTTCAGCTGCTGTTAAATTCTGAGTCATAGGTGAATAATCTCATATCAATCGACTCTGTCTTACCTGCCTTCTATCCTTCTCTCCCTTTCCACTAGTCTTGAGGTCCATTCCCAAGCATAGTTTCACAGTTCTTGCCAGTTCATATTAGCCAGGCCTTTCAGGTCTTTTGATGAATAATCCCTTCCCTTACAATGAAGGGAGAAAACTTTTATAGCCGGATTAAACTGAGAATCGACTCTAATGGTTGGCCTAGAAGTCTTAAGAAGAGAGGGAAGGAAGAGCTTGAAGAGGGCAGGTTTCATTTTGCCAGACATCTGAGGTAAGGCCTCTGAATGCCCCTCAGGCAAAGCGAGACTAAATGCCTTCAGCAAGAGTGATTGAGCCACTTTTGTAGGCCCACAGACAGGTTTTAGGGAAATCTGGGGCTCAAGTTCTCAAATATATCTATTCATCTCTATTCTGTAACTTAGAACCTTATCCATCTGTCACTTACTTAAGAGATACAATGATACTGCAAATTCATTCTTCTTTGCAGTTTGTTTCATTGCACAGTCAGATCCTGGTCTTGGTTTGCATTCCTATTTGTCTTTCGGGTGCAGGAGAAAAGTGTCTTTATAGATGCTATTATGAAAGCTTTGTATTTCACACCATACTCTGAGTTGGAGGTTGGCTAAATTGAGTGTGTCATTTTTTACTTCGCTTAATAAATTGATGGCACTTAACAATAACCACTGTCTTTATAATTTCCTTTGCTACAGAAGAATAACTTTCTCCAATCCTAGATATTTTGCATAAACTAGCACAGCCCTTCTACCTGTGTGATATTTCAGTTTACCACAGGTAAGAATGTTGGCAGTTGAGATACTTCAGGATGCTAGCCGTTATCCACCATCCTACTTACCACCAGCAGTGGAGTCCTTGTTATCATTTGGCCAGTGAGTAATACAAGCACTAGGATATCTGCTTCCTAGAATAATTTTCATACCAATTGTTTTAGTTGCAGTTTCCCCATAGCTGATGCTGAGATAGGAATTTTAAGTGCAGGTAGTTTATTTGGGAGATTCAGGGAGCATGGGTTGGGGAGGGGAAGTGATACAGAAAAAGGATGACTGCAATAAAGGGTGCTTTATTAAGCCACTTAACACCATTGATAAGTGGAGCCTAATCCTACCAGGACATTTGAGGAAATCACATAAAACACATCTCATGTACTAAATTCCATGAATTATTTGCTGAGGGCTTTTCCTCTAGGGATGTTGATTCCTCAAGCACTTTCTGACCTGATGTGTACACAGACAGAGAAGCCTTCTGCAGTTTTGTTGGAGAAAAAAACTCAGCCTTCGCACACAGAGCTGATGTTAGAGCTGAAAGGTCTAAGGAAATGGGCGGAGCTTTGATGGCATCTCCCACAGAACAGTGAAATGAAAGTTAATTGGTGTCAGACCATGGAGAGCATTGAATGCCATTCAAGGAAGGATTTAGACCTGATACTCTCTAAAGCAGAAATGTAACATGATAAGAATTGTGCTTTGGGATAGTTACCCCGAAGTAGTGTGTAGAATGGATTAGAGAACAGAAGCTGGAGTTGAGAGTGTCATAGAGGAGGAATAACAATGATGATCTTCATCCTGTTTCCAGTTCTCACTGGGAATTGCTCCCAGTTCTAATACTAAATCCACTTTTAGATGGCTTAACCAGATAACATTCTGAGCCCACTCCATCAAAAGAATTTCAGATAAAGAGATTCCATTTTCAAAAGAATTGAGAATTTAGTCAGAGTCAGAAAATTTGCACTGTCCCTTTTAAGCTTAAATATTTTTTTTTCAGCTAAAACAAATTAGCCTTATTTGCTCAGAAACAGCCTTATATAAAGAGAACCAACATTGACCTTGCCTGTGCTTGCTAATTTACCATACTTGTTTATTCACCTCTAAGTGCCCTTTGAATCCCATTTAGTAATTCATCATTCTCGGTAGTAGTTTACCAAAGACAAAGGAATAGAAATTAGCTGAGTAAGAGAAAAACAAACGAAAAGGAGGGAGCATGCCAGGCACGGTGGCTCAACACCTGTAATTTCAGCACCTTGGGAGTCTGCGGCCCGTGGATCGCTTGAGCCCAGGAGTTTGAGACCAGCATGGGAAACATGGTGAAACCCTGTCTCTACAAAAAATACAAAAATTAGCTGGGCATAGTGTCATGTGCCTGTAGTCCCAGCTACTTGGGAGGCTGAGACAGGAGGATTGGAGAATCGATTGAGCTCAGGATGCAGAGGTTGCAGTGAGCTGTTACAGTGCCATTGCACTCCAGCCTGGATGACAGAGTGAAACTGCGTCCAAAAAAAAAAAAAAAGAGGGGCACTAAAGAGAGCACTTTTCTGAATAATCCCAAACCAACTTAAAGGGGTAAAAACTAGGCAAAGAAAACGTTTTCATTTGCTCAGCACTAATCTAGTAATAGTGCATTAATTTGTCATTTTCACATAGAACACCAATAAACCAAAACAAATTAGGCTAACCTGGATTTCCATCCCCTCATGTACAAACTTAATCCCCTACAGATCTTTAGCCATATTTCTGGGACTTATAATCAAAATCCCTCTTCTTTTCACCTTTCCAATGTTGAGAACTTTGTTACTGGGTCAACTGTCAATAGCCTTTCTTCTTTATTTTGGAGAAATTCTCTATAAATGTATGCTTTTTATTGTTACATAATTCAATGAAAAGGCTTCTGTAGGGTTTAGCAGTTTACAATATATGGCTGGATATTTCCATATCTACAGTGGAGGCAACTTGAGTCCATTTCCAGAAAACTCATCATCTGTTACGCAGTGGAGCTCTGTTGTCTCCTGCTCCTAAACAAAAGTGAACAGATATGCCAGAATACAAAGTGGTGGGAATAAATACTGTGGTTTCAGTTGTGATCTCTGCTACACATGTTTATATAAAGTAAATAACATCTGTGGTAATCAGTTTTTATAAAACTCTGGCTTTGAGTAAAATAATAATCATATTTCAAAGATATTATAAACCTATTCTTCAAGTTGCCACAATGAGAAGGAAGTTCAGTCTTTCCATGTGCCTTTATCCCAGACATCCAAATCTCTAGAATGGTTTATTTATGTATAAGAAGTAAGATCCAGTGTCTTTTTAAAATTAAAAATACATATTTTAAAATTAAAAATAATATATTTTTAATATTTGTGGGTCCTAGAAGGTTTACATATTATGGGTACATGAAATACTTTGACACGGGTATGTAATGCATAGTAATCACATCACGGTAGATAGGGTATCCATCCACCCCCTCAGGCGTTTGTCTTTTGTGTTTCAAGCAATCCAAGTATGCTCATTCATTATTTTAAGATGTACAATTATTATTGAAGATCCAGTAGTCTTGCCATTCTGTGGAAAAGAGGTGGCCCCTGAGGCTGGAAGGCCCAATCACAGCAGCCTGTTAAAACTGGTTATTTCAGTGCCACACTATCATCATCGGTCTATGCAAGTCCTCTCTTGCCTTTATTTACTATTTAATACTGTTTCCTACTCACATTCCTCTTTGTTCATCATAGACAACTGTTCTATTTTGTTTGAGGGGGAAACTTTAATTTGTATGTATTATTAAACAATGTGAATTGTTTTGTGACTGTGTTATTTTGGTTTTTATAAATAACATTGTACCATAGATCTGATTTTGATCCTTACTATTTTTTTCATCATCTCTTTGTTATACAATCTGTGTTTGTTGCTAGGAGTACCTTGACTGTTTTAGCACTGATTGATGCATATGTTTCACTGTTTGGATCCACTATATTTTATTTATCCCTAATGATTACCTCCAATTTCCAGTTAATACAAAACATGCTCTGATGAATGTACTTATCCGTTTCCAGTTATAGACTTGCTAATTATTTCCCTGGGATATATGTATTTGTGAGTGTGTGTATGCATGTTAACATTGTAGAGTATATGCATACTGAAGTGCTAGCAAATTTCTCTCTGTAATGGCTGCAAAAGTCTACTGTCTTCATCAATAGTATTGTCAAAAGAAAAACTTCAGCTGAATTAAATTTAAAGGAGTTTAATTGAGCAATGAACAATTCACAAATCGGGCAGCCCCCAGAATCACAGAAAATTCAGAGAGACTCCAGGGATGCCTTGTGGTCAGAAAAAAAATATATAGACAAGTAAGAGAAATGATGTACAGAAATCGGAAGTGAGGTTCAGAAACAGCTAGATTGGTTGCAGGTTGGCATTTGCCTTACTTGAACACAGTTTGAACACTTAGCAGCCTCTGAGTGGTTGAAGTATGGCCTCCGGGATTGGCCTAGACTCAGTTACTGTTACAGTGCATATTCCTAAGTTAGTTTTCAATCTTGTCTGCCTATTAAGCTAGGTTACAGTTCATCTACAAGGACTCAAATATAGAAGTAAGGTGTTTTTCTCAGGCCATATTTAGTCTGCTTTAACACCGTATAAGGCTTCTTACTTACCTACCTCCATAACAATACTTGAAAAAATTGCTTTTTCACTTTTACCTATCTAATGAGCCTAAAATGTTATTCTAGTGCTGTTTTGGTATCTTTATATTTTAATGAGTTTGTGAATCTTCTCATATACTTGTTATTTCGACTTACTTCTGGAAAATGTCCTTATAACATCTGAGTATTTTAAAAAATTAGAGAAGCTATCTTGTTATTATCCATTTGCAAGAATTCTTTATGTAGTTTATATTTTTTCTTACAGATATTAATGCTGCAAATAACATATATAAACCTGTCATCTACCAATTTTATGTATGGTGTTGAGTAGAAATCCTTACTTTTTACATAATCAAATTTACCAGTTTCTCTCTTTATATTTTGTACTTCAGATTTTTATTTAAGGAGTTTTATCCAGCCCTCGTTCAGCGACATTTGTTTATACTATGTATTAATGTATAATTTTACCTTTCATATTTAAATCAATATTCTTTGAGGATCAATCTTCTTATAATGGGTTTATGTAGAGAGGCAGTTTAATTTTTCTTCATATAATAAGCCAGTTTGCTACTGAACAGCCAGAATAGTTGCACTGTGATTTTGTATGTACAATTTATTTGATACTTCTCATGTAAACATGGTCTTGTTTGAGCTCTGTATTCTGTTTCATGATCTATTTCTCTGTTATTGTGTTAGTGCACAAAATTTTATTACTATGGAATTATAGTATATTATATATCAGTAAGACAGTTATTAATTTAGGATCTTTTTATTGAATGAATTAGGTATTCTTGAAATGTTATTCTTTCTGTGAGTTTTAGAATAAGTTTACTGAGTTTTTAAAAAATGTTAAACTGGTATTTTGATTAGAATTGAATTGAATTTATAGATAAAACTGGGGGAAATTGTTATTTACAGCATTAAAGTATCCCATCATTAATACGGATTATAGTAACCCATCCAAGGGCATCAAATGTGCTTTCATTTATTTAGAAAGTCTTGTGAGACCCTTATAGGGAGCCAGCTGGCAAAGCAGAAATGTGGGTTGACAGGGTTCAGTCCTAGTGCCATAGAGCAGAGTACAGAAAAATGCCTCTGAAGCTGAGAGACGATGACTTAATGATTACTCAGATAGGGATTTACTGTTTCTTAAAAATTTGGTTGAATTTATTTAAGTTAACTTGCCTAGAGATTTGGCGTAATTATGTATCTGCTCCCAAATTAGTTTAAGCAATGTTTTTGTTGTTATTGTTATTACTTTTTATAGGGGAGAGATTTGTGAATTTTTTGTAGTAAATAAGGTTGTTATGTATTTATTATCACAATTATATGAATTTTCCAGAATTGATTAAGGATATTTCAGTTTTCTATGCTTGGAAACTGTTTTTCTGATGAGATTTATGCTGACACAAGGAAAATGACATTTTTATGCTCACACAAGGAAAATAACATTCTCTTTTACAATGCGATTTTTCTACTTTCTCAGGTATATATAATTATTTATTTTTCTATTAACTTATAAACTATTGCATTTACTTTAAATTTTGTCCTAATATTTACTGTGTTAAGTATATGTTCGATCCTTTAAGTATACTGACTTCTAACGTAAGCTTCTTGCCTGTGGGAACCATATTTAATTATGTGTAGCATTTAGCTTAATTCTGTGTCATTTTAATTTTTGACCACTTAGGAAAATAACATTTTCCTTGTGTAAGCATAAAATTTATGAAAAATCTAAACATTCATAAGTCATGAAGAAGAAAGAAAATTCATTGATAATCCCCTCTTTGAAAAATAATCACTCTTGTTTCAGGTTTTGAAGAGAACTTTCCTCAGCTTTGTGAGTGTGCTTCTATGCTATGAATACACACACACACACCCACACACACACACACACACACTTTATGTAACATAGGTTATATAATAAGAAATTATATGGTGCATAATTTTAGATGATATATATTATATACAACTTAATGTATTACATTATATAATATATGATATATTACCGTATGTTTTAAAAATTATTATAGTTTACTTGTTTTATAATTAAATTTTTCATTTACTAGTATATTATGAATACTTTTCCAAGTCATTGAATGTCTTTTTCACACTGAATTTTACTGACTGTATGATATTCTATCATTTCACTTTTCCACAGTTATTTTTCTAACTTTACTATGATTAAATTCTAGAAGCAGAATTACTAGATCAGTGTCTTAAATAACTTCTTAGAATGTTTACATGTGTTGCCAAGTTTTTCATGATTGATTATCATGTACCAATATCTTTTTCTAGAAATCCATTTTAACTGTTTTGGATTATTTTGTTTTAGTTATCTTTTTAACAACATAGAATTGAGTAACAGTTGTGTGTGTGTGTGTTTTAATTATTGGAAATTCTTTTGTTAAGCACTTTGATTTTTGTGATCAAGTTTGGACACAGGAGACTGAGTGCTACTGAGTATTCTGATTAGTAAAGATGAACTTGATGTTCTTGAAGGAACTTTGGAAGGAGAATGGATCTGCAGCTAACGTGTAGACTGCAGTTGGATTTTGTTTATTATAAGATCTGGGAGTCTTTATCTTTTAAAAGTGGATATTTAGCAATTATTGTTTGATAATTGACATGTATCCTTTGTCTTCTGTTATGAGCTATTGTATATCTTCTATTTATATGCTTACTATTTTTTTCTCTTCTCTTTATGACTCATTCTGTAATATTTTCTGTAGTTTACAATGTAGTTTTTCTATTTTATTGGGTATATATAATTATTTATTTTCTATTAACTTATAAACTATTACATTTAATTTTTGTTCTAATATTGACTGTGTTAGGTATATGTTAGATCATTTAAGTGTACTGACTTTGGATGTAAACTTCTTGCCTGTGGTAACCATATCTAATTATGTGTAGCTTTTCGCTTAATTCTGTGTCCTTTTAATGTTTGACCACTTAGGAAATGTGTATTGCTTTGCTTATTGGATTTAACTGTAAAGTTTAAATTGGATTTAAATTGTAAACTTCCATAGAGAAAATGGTAAAAGCACACACACACACACACACACACACACACTTCTATGTATTTTGAGAGTAGCTTCAAAAAATATTTCATAAATATTTTTTGATAAAATTCTCATTTCTGTCTCTTAAGAATATTGGATTAATCGAAGTATATATGAGAATTAACACTTAATCATTTTTGTCGAGTACTTAGGTACTTACAATGAACCTAAGTACAAAAGTACCTAAGTACGTTGGATCCATATATTGTATTTCAGAGCTGAAAGATTTATATTCCCAATGTGACCTTAAAACTCTGTGTAATGCATCATAAGGTTCTTTACTGGTATGCTAACAGCAATTTTAGTTTACTGTTCTGTGGAATATAATGTGCAATATTCAGGGATAGATTTTTTCCTTGAAGTTTGCTAAGCTAATGACTATTAAGCATTGTTATTTAGTTAGCCTCAAATATTGTTTTTCTTTCTTTTCCTTAAGAAAAGATTAATGAAACTTTTTCTAAAGGTTGTTTGAAATAATAGGGTAAGTTTATTATGCTGTCTTTGGCATATTACACAGTAGTGATTGCACCAAATCTACATAAATGCATATGGTTCTTTATAAGCAGTTTTACAGAAAGAATATAGTAAATCTAAATTACACTCTGAGTAATTAATAATTTGTGAAATTAAAAAATAGAATGTAGAAGAAATTCCCAACCTGGGTCAGCAGTTTAAAACAACTCTTCTAACTTCTACTAATTTGATATTCTAAGATAATTTTTAACAATTGGAAATCAGCACCATGGAATTATTATAAAAGAATAATGCCTCCACTTTGAGAATTTTCCCATTATCTATGTACTTACATGTTGTGTTTAAGAATCACTAAATAGAAATATGGTATACAAAATTAAATAATATAACCAATTGTAATTTTATTCAAGTCGGATTTTCATATCTGGCACCCTATAATTTCTATTGTTAAGTCAATTAATGCAGATAAACCTCATTTGAAGCCATTGGAATGGCCGATGATCATGGATATAATTTCACATGTAGGATTCTGATGTCAAGCAAGCTTTGACCTTCCAAGCACCATTCCTATACAGCTGAAATCCTAAATAGAGCTGTAATTTTAATTGAAATATGAAGGTCTAATATATTTTGAAAAAAAAGGTCAAAACATAGATCATTGTGAAGTGTTAAAACAACATTAATGGTCCAAAATATAACCTAATAACGTATGTACAGAATCATAATCTTAACTTAAATGGTTCTCTGCAAATTTTATTTCCATGTTACATATTTTCAATAAGAAATAACTCTTCTCAAGATTTCTGTGTGAAGATTGTGCTTCTGTACAAACCAACACTCCACCAAATATTTTCTTGTCATGGTCACTGATAAATTTTCTATTAAAAATCTAGTATACACTGAGTGGTCTTTATCTTAGTGGATCTTTCAACATCATTTAATATGCTAAATACTTTCTCCGTAAATAATTTCCTTCTGTAATGTGTACAGGACATCACACTCTCAGGAGATTTGTCTATCAATGTACATTAACATGTCCAGTTTGAATATTCATTTCGTTTATTTCATACGTGATGTTTATAAGAATTATCAATTCATAAGTTAATACACTTAAATATTATACCTTTTAGTTAAGTAGAATGTTACTCAGAGGCAGGGCTATAGACTTTATTAATAATTACAGCAAAGATAAGTGATTTTATTGGATCTGTAAATAGTCTCTTTTTATTAAAGTGCTTCTCCATTAAAGGATACTTCCTAAGCAGCCTGAATATTACTTCACCTGTTCAGTTCACTCTCTCTCCTGACACAGACACATATTCTAAATACCGTTTTCCTCTTCTCTGCCTCTTCATACACACACACACACACACACACACAGAGTGAGAGAAAGTACCTCTTAGTTATATAACTTTCATCCTAACTTATAATTGTGTGCACTAGCATAATGTCCAGTGAGTCATGTGATATTTGCAAGCTTCAGCTAAGTCATGTGGTATGTCTCTGTTCACCTGAGTCATCCTGGTGTCTTTAAAATGCTATGGCTAGGTTAGGAGATTGCTAAAAGTTTACATATTTTCCATCTCATGTGATTCATAGAATCATGACTTGAGCAGGAGTAGCTCTCCCATTAGTGGAAGCATTCACGGTTGTTTTAAATATAATTTAAGCTTTCTCATTATTAATTTGTATATTTAACAAATATTAAGAACCAACTGCAATCCCTGGTGTGGGAACATCCTATGGGAGGCTTGTGTGGGAAGCTCTATGATGAAAAGACAACGTCCTTGTCCTAACAGAGCTTACATTCTACGTAAATTTATCTTGATTCAAAGCCTTCATGTGCTCCAACATAACTTTTCACATACTTTTGGTGTTGATTCTTCTGTTTTCTTTGTAAACTCAGATAGTCAATTCCCTCCTTTAAATCAGCTTCCTCATCCATAAATCAGGATAATTTGCTTCATTCTCTATAACTTACAAGAATCAAATTAAATGTGATTTGTGACATTATTTTTCTGTGCTTGCTATATTTGGAGGTCCTATGTAACTAGCATAGTATTCATATATTGTTGAACATAAGACAGGGTAATTAAGATAAATATTTGCAATCGTTTTATTTAGAAATCCTATAAATCTTCAAAGATAATATTTGCAATATTTTATTTATCATTTAACTAAGAATCTCAACTTTGTAAGCCATTTAAGGCCGTTTGGACATACAGAAGATGAACTCTTTAATAAATTTAATCTTCAGAATATGTGACAGTTTTATGGGATAATCTATTCCTCTTAGTAGAAATTATCTTTATTGCTATAATATTTTAATCCTGTTAATAGGACAAATCCACTAAAAGTAAAAAATTTAATTGTAAAACTTACTTAGACTCAGCAGTTGTCTTCCAGATACACCACTGAATTCTTACCTTTGTTATTAAATATCTTTGTAGTGTTAATAAAAAAGTTTTAAGTTTGCCCAAAGTTAAATAGAAATGTATCTGCACATGATGCATTTTGCTTCTTGTTTTATTCTCCAAAGCTGGTTATCATTTAAATGCAGAGCCTTCACTTTTCTGCTGCAAAAACAGTTTTATGTTATTAACTACATGCCTAGCAGCAGAATTCAGGGCACTAATTTTCTAAGTTTATGTCAGTATATTGATACAAAGTGAATATTTAAGTAGTTCTGAGGAAAATGTAATATTAGAATAAGAAGACTTCTTTAACAAGCTTTGCTTTGATACAGAATATTAGATATATGTGTTTAAAAATTAAGCCACTGCAGAATTACACAATGAGATACCCATGTACATTCAACAATCTTAGTTTATTTGGCTTATACAACGTAAGATGAAGAATGTTTGGAACAAATCACATATGGGCCATTTTGCAACTTTTCATTCTCAGCCATTCTGCATTCTTAATCTTAGAATGAAGTTGAAGATTTTATTTCCCTCTTTGGCTCTCTTTCCCATTTAAATTTAGTTGATTTGGAGGAATAATTAGTTATTGGCATATACTACAAAACATTGAGAACATATTATATAAAAAACCTGGCTAGAAATTATAGATTTATTATGACTTTGTTATTGTATATTGTTTTAATCCATCTTTAAATTGTCTTTTACTTTTGGGAAAAAATCTGAATAATAATATGCTGTATCATTTCCATATTAATCATCTACCAGTGTAATGCTAGCTAATTTAAAAATGCATTTGGTCTTTTAGATTCTATATCTTTCAAATGGTCACGTGTTATATTCTATTTTCCATGACTATTCCCCCTTTATATATTTTTTATAAATACTTTTTGAAGAAAAATAATCAAGAAAAATATCTCCAAGTATTTATGTCCTTTGTAGTCTATAACTGGGATCTGTTAGAAATTGAGGAGGAAGTAAATTTACGCCTTAATAGTTTTAGTATTAGAGGACCTGGTCTTACGGCATGTAATTAACAAAAATCAATACAGAAAAGGGAAGAGAGGAAAGAGATTTCAGAAACACACACGCGCGCGCACACACACACACACACACACACGCATTTAGGAAGCACAGGTAAAGACGAAAATACGTTTCTCCAGCAGTCCCAGTCTTCCGTGTTATTAGAATACTTCCTTTTCTGTTACCTACTATCAGCATATTTAAGATTGGTTTTAACTGATACTTCATTTCCTTAAATCAGACCAGCCTTGCAGCTGTTTAAGGTCCTAAGGCATCTAGGGTGTGACTTCCCCCTCCCTTTTCTGTCTGGGATACAGAGGCGAGCACATTGGTCTGAAGGTAACTGCTCTTTTCTTTTGCTGTGTGTTTTGAGTATTTTATCAGGACTTATCTTTGCCTTTTGAAAATATAATTAGCTTTCCAGTAGTCCATTCTGTGCTAAGAAACAAACTATCTGCTCTTATTTTAAAATTTCAAAATTGATTTTGGAAATAAAAGTTAATATTTCTGTTGAATTCTAAAGATTTTCAGAGGGAAGAAGATATAAATTTGAGAGATTTATGTAAGAACTTTGGATGTATGTGTCCATTTGCCGGCATATTATCTGAATATTCTTTGCCTAGAAAGGCTGTTTGATTGCCTTATTTTGTTCTCCAAGAAAAGAAAGCCATCTGATTCCTCAATGACTGCCAGTTGCTTTAAGAATTAATTTCCTTGTTCTGACTTTCTATACCCAAAAGGAATCCGGTTTTTTGGCCTAGTTTATTTAGCTTGCTATAGAAACAAAAATTCATATGTGAATGGAGAAGGGTTTTTAGAGAATCCTCAGGCATAAATATTAAATAGATTAATTACTGCTCATAGCTATTCACATTTCCTATCACTTCTAACAAATACTCACTTCAGATGATACAGCCCAAAAACCACTAAGCTATATGCACACACTACTGGCAATTTTAGTCCTGCACCATGTATATCCACTAAGTAAAACTTCTTACCCTTTCTAAAACAAATATACATATAACTTATTCTTTAGCTGCGAAATGTTTAGATGTACATAAGTTTGGTAATTGTAGCTATTACAGGTTTAAAATAATTCAATCTGTCATTATTATAAATATCTATCATTATAAATAAATCTGTCATTAAATCGGTACTATTAAGAATCTCTATATTGCTGGGCACAGTGGCTCATGCCTATAATCCCAACACTTTGGGAGGCTGAGGTGGGCGGATTGCCTGAGGGTTCAGGAGTTTGAGACCAGTCTGGCCAACATGGTGAAACCCTGTGTCTACTAAAAATACAAAAAAATTAGCCAGGCATGGTGGCATGTACCTGTAATCCCAGCTACTTGGGAGGCTGAGGCAGGGAAATTGCCTGAACCCGGGCGTGGGGGCTGCAGTGAGCCGAGATCACGCCACTGCACTCCAGCCTGGGCGACAGAGTAAGACTCCATATCAAAAAAAGAAAAGAAAAAGAACCTGTATATTATATAATATATAATATGATAGACTCTGTATATTATATATGATATAATAGATTCTATATATTATATAATATATAATATAGTGTATACATAATAAATATACATATTATAACAGAATATTATATAATACTGTGTATATTTAATAAAATATATAAAATATATTTATTAATAATACAATAAATATATATAATACAATTATATATTTGTAATATGATTAATATAAATAATATGAAATTGTATTTATAATATAAAGCTTTAGTATACTTATAATTATAAATAATGTATTAAAATTGTATTATACTTATAATAATTAAAAATAATATAATCTTAAAATTATTATATTATTTATTATTGATATATCATTAAATTATTATTATAACATAAAATTTTAAAACCTGGCTTATTGGCCTAGTTTATTTAGCTTGCTATGGAAATGAAAATTTATATGTTGATGGGGAAGGG
Source organism: Symphalangus syndactylus (assembly GCF_028878055.3). Classification (NCBI taxonomy): domain Eukaryota; kingdom Metazoa; phylum Chordata; class Mammalia; order Primates; family Hylobatidae; genus Symphalangus; species Symphalangus syndactylus. The sequence goes on from NC_072443.2 coordinate 21,271,582, forward strand.
TTTTTAGAGAACCCTAATATATAAGAATCTGTAAATTATATATGTCATTATAAATACTTTTGTTATTAAATCTGTACTAAGTTGGTCAGTTTGGTCACGTGCTTGCTTTTACATAATAGGCACTGAACTAAAATATCCCAGTTCCTCTGTCTCTTTTTAATTTATGTTTTTCATGTAATATTTAAAATATCAATATACAAAATAACTCACCAATATAGAAAGTAGAAAAGAGCTCAGTAAAGCAAAAATCGAATTATACATGCTTCTACAGAATAGAATATCTTGTAAACTACATCTATTCTTATGTCCTGGATAAATAGAACAGAGAGACTCATTTTGTCTTACAGTCATTTTATGAATGCTTTTTTTTTTTTGGATCAAGGAATGACTATGAGAGGAAATTTTGCCAGAGTCTCTTGTTCAATGAAAGCTTTTGGTTAAGCAAGAATCTGCTGTCCTTTGGCAGGATGCCAGGAGGAATGTCTTAAGATCCATATAACAATTCATTCATTCTAAGACGTACATGTTGAATACAGTGTGATAAAGTCAATGTGGTCATAGGAGGAAATGAGAACAAGGCCCGGAAAGAAGTTTATTATACTTGTAAGTCCCAGAGAGGGGGTCAGTGCATGCCATTCAAGGCCACACAGGAAGCACTATGTTTTGGTCAGGTGGTAAAGACAGGAGTGATGGGCAATCTAGGCTAGAGCCTTTACTAGGGTTTCTGAGGGAAAGACAAGGTGGAGCGAAGCAAACACTTTGGTGTTTGCTTAGTTTGAATAATTCATGTGGAATTTGGGCAATAGGGGTGGTCTATAAGTACCTGATACCTGCCCTGTGATCGATCATCTAGGGCAGGGGAAATATTGGCTTGATGTGTGAGAGTAACACCTCATAAGCAAGAGTTAGGGGCTGTAGACTTGGGAGGGGCGGGCTTGCATATGAAGCTCCAGGCCCAGCCCTTTGCTATATCTAATAATTGGCTAGCAATGAGAAGTGCAGTTTCTCCACCCATACCATCTCCTCCCAGCAAGCTTTTTAAGAGGTCTTAATGTCATAGAATACATAAAATAAAGTTAGAAGACCTAGTTCTAATTCTAGTCCATGAAACACTGGGTAATTAATTTTATTCTTGGGTATTGGATTCCTTACTGTTATTATGAAAATAAAAATACCTCTCTTGCTTTATTGGACCAGTGAAGACCAAATGAGTTAACATTTGTGAAAAAGTTTTGATGTATATAAATTCAGTATATAAATAGTGGCCTTAAGGATCATTACATCCAAGGTAACCTTGTAGTACATGAAAGAAAGAATTCCTTGGAGTACAAATGATTCTTGCTTAACCAAAACTTCTCATTGAGCAGGACACTTAGTTACAAAACTTTTCCATCCATCTCTTTGTCATCCATCTGTCCACTCCTTGATCCAAAAAAGAGCTCACAAAATGACCATAGACAGAAGTTCCTTGTTCTACTCATATAGGTCATGAAAACAAATTATTTGCAAGATTTTCTTCCCTGCAGAAACATGTATGATTTAATTTGATTTATTTAACTCTTTTCTACATTATATATTAGTATCTTATTGTAAGTTCTACATAAAATTTTTCTTAAGCATACATGTGATCGAGGAGTTGTAATGTTTTGTATTCATTACCTATTATTTAAAAGCTAGCAACTGACAGAAGTGCAAAATTAATAGCAAAATTAATGACAGGTTTGATAATATACTTTATCCTGTAATTTATACATTTACCAGGTTTATGCATGTCTAAGTATTTCACAGTTGGATAATAAATTATATGTTTGTTTTAAATAGGGGTAGGAACTTTAAGTGGGACAGAACTAAAGTTGTCTAAAAGTGTATGCATATAGCTTAGTTTTATAAATTAATTTCTATTCACTTTCCTCCCTCTGGTTTATTGAATTTTATAATTCTTCATTGTTCAAGTCCAGTGCATGCTTCTTGTCTGAGCCTTCCAAACAACTCCAGTTCATGAGTGTTGCTGTCCTTTGAACACTTACTATATTTTGCTATATAAACTATTAGATTGTTACACTTAAACCTGCACTAAAATGTTGTTAATTAACAATTAACAACATTAACTAACAATTAACAACATTTTAATTAATGCTTATTAATACATGATGTGTAGAGTTGACAAAGTACTTTATGAAGTTAAAAAAGGCTTTTAAAGTAAATGTTTACACTAACTACCTAATAATGAAGTAAAACATAGGTTTCTAACTCTCTTTGCTATTAAAGAATAATTCCAGTAATCTTACAGTCCAAATTGGATTTTAAAAAGAATTATGATCATCTTTAGACCCAGGAAGGGAAGCCTCTACTCCATGCTAGAGCTTTAGATGGTCTTGCCTGTTCTCTCCTCTGCCTACATTCCTCTTCATGAAGATATGACCTTGAGGGATAAGAAGATATGCCACTTAGATCTTATGGTTTCTTTCTATACCATAGCACAGGTATTCAAGACCCTAGACTTTCTTGCTCAAATGGCCTCAAGTCTACTTTTAGGAGCTTCACAGATTCTTGCTGGGATTCATCCTCCAAAGGATGTACTGTGACACTGGTGTGCTCAGCCTAAGTTGACTGGAGGACTAAAGGTGGCAGCTTTTTGAAACAGGGAAAAGACACAGCTTGGGTATGAGATGCTCATATATGTGCATATGTGAAGTCTTTCAGGGTGTGAGATAGAGCTACAGTCAGGTAAGGGCAAAGAAGTGGGATTAACTGAGGTTAAGAGCTCGCTCTCTATAGGCCACTGCATGCTGCCTAGGGTCTTAGGAGTCCAAGTATTTTAAATATGAACCTGGATTGTCAGGTTGTTATGAAAGTATCTTTACAAAGTAGACCAATACTGTATATTTAAAGTTTGGTCTAATTTAAAGAATGGAACTGCAGGCTATTATCTTAATTGAAACAACTGAGACACAGAAAGACAAATACTGCATGTTCTCATTTATAAGTGGAAGCTAAATATTGTGTATACATAGATATACACTGTGGAATGATAGACAATGGAGACTTGGAAAGGTGAAAGGGTAAAAGCGGGGTGGATAATGAGAAATTACTTAATGGTGCAATGTACATTATTCCGGTGATGAGTACACTAAAGCCCTGACTTCACCAATATGCAATATATTAGTGCAACAAAATTATACTTGTATTCTATACAAGTAACAAAATATTTATCATTTAAAAATATTAAGGCAGGTGGTATGTGAGCTGCCATACTCATATTCTTGCCTTGGGACCCCTATTTTTTAGAGACCCTATTTAATTTAATACTTGAAATTATAACTAAAAGGTTAAAATTGACCCCATGAACAGCATGGAGATTGACCTCTGTGTTATTTAAAATCATGTATAACATTTGACTCTCCAGAAAAGTTAGCTACTAATAGCCTACTGTTGATCAGAAGCCTTGTTGATAACATAAACAGTTGATTAACACATAGTTTCTATATTATATGTTACACATACTGTATTCTTACAATAAAGTAAGCTAGAGAAAAGAAAATGTTATTAATCATAGCTGTGCATGCTGCCTCATGCCTGTAATCCCAGAAATTTGAGAGGCCAAGGCAGGTGTATCACCTGAGCTCAGGAGTTTGAGACCAGCCTGGGCAACATGGCAAAATCCCATCTCTACCAAAAATACAAAAAATTAGCTGGGCATGGTTGTGCATGCCTGTAGTCCCAGCTACTTTGGAAGCTGAGGTGGAAGGATTTCTTGAGCCTGGGATGTGGAGGTTGCAGTGACCAAAAATTGCACCACTTTGCTCCAACCTGGGTAACAGAGTGAGAACCTATCTCAGAAAAAAAAAAAAAAAAAAGAAAGAAAATCATAAGGAAGAGAAAATATATTGACTATTCATTAAATGGAAGTGGACGATCCTGAAGTGGCCTTCATACTTGTTGTCTTTATGTTGAGTAAGCTAAAGAGAAGGGTAAAATGGAAGGGTTGGTCTTGCTGTCTCAGAGGTGGCAGAGGCTGAAGAAAATTCGTTGTAAGTGGACCTGCATAGCTTAAACCTGTGTTCAGGGTACATCTTTATGTATAAATGCAGTATTTCCAAAAGGAAAAGTATTCCTGAAATGTGATATAATTTCTATATCTACTAATGTTATATTTTATGGCAAATTTCATAGGCTTTTAGATCTGTATCAATCTTGAATCTATATTCTTGTTTTAGGGAATCAGATCCAAATTTTTATGTCTAATATATATTACTTTCTATATTCTTCAATAAGATGAAATTTACCAATTATGTCTGTTTAGAGTGTTTTGGTACCTAAGTCTAATTCTAATTTATTTTATTTTAAGTAAAAGAAGAAACACTATTTTTCATCAAACATCACAAACTCAGTGTAAAAAAAAATGCATCATTTTGTTATGTATCCTTATGCACTGTATTTGAGAAGAATCACATTTCTGATTATCTGTGTATATTTTGGTACTTCCATATTTCTTGGTTTATATCGATTATGATTAGAGAATACATGTATTTTTTCACTTCAGACCCTTCTCTCATTCTGAACATCTCCGCAACCGAATGTATTTGTAAATAAGGAAATGTTATAATTTCATAATTGATATTTTCAAACACTTCTTCATATTTGAGTTAATCTCATATTTTCAGAGAGTTAATTTTTTGTTGAACACGGTTAGTGCTTTTTATTAATATGAAATGATGAAGATACTAAAACAGAATTTACAGGGAATATAATTCTTTTTTTTTATACTTAAAGTTCTAGGGTACATGTGCACAACGTGCAGGTTTGTTACATATGTATATATGTGCCATGTTGGTGTGCTGCACCAATTATCTCGTCATTTACATTAGGTATATCTCCTAATGCTTTCCCTCTCCCCTCCACCCACCCCACCACAGGCCCCAGTGTGTGATATTCCCCTTCCTGTGTCCAAGTGTTATCACTGTTCGGTTTCCACCTATGAGTGAGAACATGCGGTGTTTGGTTTTTTGTCCTTGCAATAGTTTGCTGAGAATGATGGTTTCCAGCTTCATCCATGTCCCTACAAAGGACATGAACTCATCCTTTTTTATGGCTGCATAGTATTCCATGGTGTATATGTGCCACATTTTCTTAATCCAGTCTATCATTGATGGACATTTGGGTTGGTTCCAAGTCCTTGCTATTGTGAATAGTGCCACAATAAACATAAATGTGCATGTGCCTTTATAGCAGCATGATTTATAATCCTTTGGGTATATACCCAGTAATGAGATGACTGGGTTAAATGGTATTTCTAGTTCTAGATCCCTGAGGGATTGCCACACTGTCTTCCACACGGTTGAACTAGTTTACAGTCCCACCAACAGTGTAAAAGTGTTCCTGTTTCTCCACATCCTCTCCAGCACCTGCTGTTTCCTGACATTTTAATGATGGCCATTCTAACGGGTGTGAGATGGTATCTCGTTGTGGTTTTGATTTGCATTTCTCTGATGGCCAGTGATGATGAGCACTTTTTCATGTGTCTTTTGTCTGCATAAATATCTTCTTTTGAAAAGTGTCTGTTCATATGCTTCACTCACTTTTTGATGGGGTTGTTTGCTTTTGCTTGTAAATTTGTTTGAGTTCTTTGTAGATTCTGGATATTAGCCCTTTGTCAGATGAGTAGGTTGCGAAAATTTTCTCCCATTTTTTAGGTTGCCTGTTCACTCTGATGGTAGTTTCTTTTGCTGTGCAGAAGCTCTTTAGTTTAATTAGATCCCATGTGTCAAGTTTGGCTTTTATTGCCATTGCTTTTGGTGTTTTAGACATGAAGTCCTTGTCCATGCCTTTGTCCTGAATGGTATTACTTAGGTTTTCTTCTAGGGTTTTTATGGCTTTAGGTCAAACATTTAAGTCTTTAATCCATCTTGAATTAATTTTTGTATAAGGCATAAGGAAGGAATCCAGTTTCAGCTTTCTACATATGGATAGCCAGTTTTCTCAGCACAAGTTATTAAATAGGGAATCCTTTCCGCATTTCTTGTTTATGTCAGGTTTGTCAAAGATCAGATAGTTGTAGATGTGTGGTATTATTTCTGAGGGCTCTGTTCTGTTCCATTGGTCTATATCTCTGTTTTGGTACCAGTACCATGCTGTTTTGGTTACTGTAGTATAGTTTGAAGTCAGGTAGCATGATGCCTCCAGCTTTGTTCTTTTGGCTTAGGATTGTCTTGGCAATGCAGGCTCTTTTTTGGTTCCATATGAACTTTAAATTAGATTTTTCCAATTCTGTGAAGAAACTCATTGGTAGCTTGATGGGGATGGCATTGAATCTATAAATTACCTTGGGCAGTATGGCCATTTTCACGATGTTGATTCTTCCTGCCCATGAACATGAAGTGTTCTTCCATTGGTTTGTATCCTCTTATTTCATTGAGCAGTGATTTGTAGTTCTCTTTGAAGAGGTCCTTCACATGCCTTGTAAGTTGAATTCCTAGGTATTTTATTCTCTTTGAAGCAATTGTGAATGGGAGTTCACTCATGATTTGGCTGTCTGTTTTTCTGTTACTGGTGTATAAGAATGCTTGTGATTTTTGCACATTGATTTTGTATCCTGAGACTTTGCTGAAGTTGCTCATCAGCTTAAGGAGATTTTGGGCTGAGACGATGGGGTTTTCTAAATGTACAATCATATCATCTGCAAACAGGGACAATTTGACTTCCTCCTTTCCTAATTGAATACCATTTATTTCTTTCTCCTACCTGATTGCCCTGGCCAGAACTTCCAACACTATGTTGAATAGGAGTGGTGAGAAAGGGCATCCCTGTCTTGTGCGAGTTTTCAAAGGGAATGCTTCCAGTTTTGCCCATTCAGTATATTGGCTGTGGGTTTGTCATAAATAGCTCTTATTATTTTGAGATACGTCCCATCAATACCGAATTTATTGAGAGTTTTTAGCATGAAGTGTTGTTGAATTTTGTCAAAGGCCTTTTCTGCATCTATTGAGATAATCATGTGGTTTTTGTCTTTGTTTCTGTTTATGTGCTGGATTTCATTTATTGATTTGTGTATGTTGAACCAGCCTTGCATCCCAGGGATGAAGCCCACTTGATCATGGTGGATAAGCTTTTTGATGTGCTGCTGGATTTGTTTTGCCAGGATTTTATTGAGGATTTTTGCATCGATGTTCATCAGGGATATTGGTCTAAAATTCTCTTTTTTTGTTGTGTCTCTGCCAGGCTTTGGTATCAAGATGATGCTGGCCTCATAAAATAAGTTAGGAAGGACTCCCTCTTTTTCTATTGATTGGAATAGTTTCAGAAGGAATGGTACCAGCTCCTCCTTGTACCTCTGATAGAATTCTGCTGTGAATCCATCTGTTCCTGGACTTTTTTTGGTTGCTAGGCTATTAATTAATGCCTCAATTTCAGAGCTTGTTATTGGTCTATTCAGAGATTCAACTTCTTCCTGGTTTAGTCTTGGGAGGGTGTATGTGTCCAGGAATTTATCCATTTCTTCTAGATTTTCTAGTTTATTTGCATCGAGGTGTTTATAGTATTTTCTAATGGTAGTTTGTATTTCTGTGGGATCAGTGGTGATATCCACTTTATCATTTTTTATTGCATCTGTTTGATTCTTCTCTCTTTTCTTCTTTATTAGTCTTGCTAGCGGTCTATCAATTTTGTTGGTCATTTCAAAAAACCAGCCACTGGACTCACTGATTTTTTGAAGGGTTTTTTGTGTCTCTATCTCCTTCAGTTCTTCTCTAATCTTATTTCTTGCCTTCTGCTAGCTTTTGAATGTGTTTGCTCTTGCTTCTCTAGTTCTTTTAATTGTGATGTTAGGGTGTCAATTTTAGATCTTTCCTGCTTTCTCTTGTGGGCATTTAGTGCTATAAATTTCCCTCTACACACTGCTTTGAATGTGTCCCAGAGATTCTGGTATGTTGTGTCTTTGTTCTCGTTGGTTTCAAAGAACATCTTTATTTCTGCCTTCATTTCATTATGTACCCAATAGTCATTCAGGAGCAGGTTGTTCAGTTTCTATATAGTTGAGTGGTTTTGAGTGAGTTTCTTAATCCTGAGTTCCAGCTTGATTGCACTGTGGTCTGAGAGACAGTTTGTTATAATTTCTATTCTTTTACATTTGCTGAGGAGTGCCTTACTTCCAACTATGTGGTCAATTTTGGAATAAGTGTGATGTGGTGCTGAGAAGAATGTATATTCTGTTGATTTGAGGTGGAGAGTTCTGTAGATGTCTATTAGGTCTGCTTAGTGCAGATCTGAGTTCAATTCCTGGATATCCTTGTTAACTTTCTGTCTCGTTGATCTGTCTAATGTTGACAGTGGGGTGTTTAAGTCTCCCATTATTATTGTGTGGGAGTCTAAGTATCTTTGTAGATCTCTAAGGAATTGCTTTATGAATCTGTGTGCTCCTGTGTTGTGCGCATATATATTTAAGATAGTTAGCTCTTCTTGTTGAATTGATCCCTTTACCATTATGTAATGGCCTTCTTTGTCTCTTTTGATCTTATTGGTTTAAAGTCTGTTTTATCAGAGACTAGGATTTCAACCCCCGCCTTTTTTTGTTTTCCATTTGCTTGGTAGATCTTCCTCCATCCCTTTATTTTGAGCCTATGTGTGTCTCTGCACATGTGATGGGTCTCCTGAATACAGCACACTGATGGGTCTTGACTCTTTATCCGGTTTGCCAGTCTGTGTCTTTTAATTGGAGCATTTAGCCCATTTACATTTAAGGTTAATATTGTTATGTGTGAATTTGATCCTGTCATTATGATGTTAGTTGGTTATTTTGCTCGTTAGTTGATGCAGTTCCTTCCTAGCCTCAATGGTCTTTATAATTCGGCATGTTTTTGCAGTGGCTGGTACCGGTTGTTCCTTTCTATGTTTAGTGCTTCCTTCAGGAGCTCTTGTAGGGCAGGCCTGCTGGTGACAAAATCTCTCAACATTTGTTTGTCTGTAAAGGATTTTATTTCTCCTTCACTTATGAAGCTTAGTTTGGCTGGATATAAAATTCTGGGTTGAACATTCTTTTCTTTAAGAATGTTGAATGTTGGCCCCCACTCTCTTCTGGCTTGTAGAGTTTCTGTCGAGAGATCAGCTGTTAGTCTGATGGGTTTCCCTTTGTGGGTAACCCGACCTTTCTCTCTGGCCGCCCTTAACATTTTTTCCTCCATTTCAACTTTGGTGAATCTGACAGTTATTTGTCTTGGAGTTGCTCTTCTCGAGGAGTATCTTTGTGGCATTCTCTGTATTTCCTGAATTTGAATGTTGGCCTGCCTTGCTAGGTTGAGGAAGTTCTCCTGGATAATATCCTGAAGTGTCTTTTCCAACTTGGTTTTATTCTCCCCATCACTTTCAGGTACACCAGTCAGATGTAGATTTGATCGTTTCACACAGTCCCATATTTCTTGGAGGCTTTGTTTGTTTCTTTTTACTCTTTTTTCTCTAAACTTCTCTTCTCGCTTCTTTTCATTCATTTGCTCTTCAATCACTGATACCTTTTCTTCCAGTTGATTGAATCGGCTGCTGAAGCTTGTGCGTTCACCACGTAGTTCTCGTGCCATGGTTTTCAGCTCCATCGGGTCATTTAAGGACTTCTCTGCACTGGTTATTCTAGTTAGCCATTCATTTAATCTTTTTTCAAGGTTTTTAGCTTCTTTGCGATGGGTTCTAACTTCCTTCTTTAGCTTGGAGAAGTTTGGTTGTTTGAAGCCTTCTTCTCTCAACTCATCAACGTCATTCTCTGTCCAGCTTTATTCTGTTGCTGGCAAGGAGCTGCGTTCCTTTGGAGGGGGAGAGGTGCTCTGATTTTTAGAATTTTCAGCTTTTCTCTTCTGTTTTTTCCCCATCTTTGTGGTTTTATTTACCTTTGGTCTTTGATGATGGTGACGTACAGATGGGGTTTTGGTGTGGATGTCCTTTCTGTTTGTTAGTTTTTCTTCTAACAGTCAGGACCCTCATCTGCAGGTCTGTTGCAGTTTGCTGAAGGTCCACTCCAGACCCTGTTTGCCTGGGTATCAGCAGTGGAGGCTGCAGAACAGCAAATATTCCTGAACAGCAAATGTTGCTGCCTGATTGTTCCTCTGGAAGCTTCCTCTCAGAGGGGTACCTGGCCGTGTGAGGTGTCAGTCTGCCTCTACTGGGGGTGCCTCCCAGTTAGGCCACTCGGGGGTCAGGGACCCACTTGGGGAGGCAGTCTGTCCATTCTCAGATCTCAGACTCCATGCTGGGAGAACCACTACTCTCTTCAACACTGTCAGACAGGGACATTTAAGTCTGCAGAGGTTTCTGCTGTCTTTTGTTTGGCTATGCCCTGCCCCCAGGGGTGGAGTCTACAGAGGCAGGCAGGCCTCCTTGAGCTGGGGTGTGCTCCACTGAGTTCCAGCTTCCCAGCTGCTTTGTTTACCTACTCAAGCCTCAGCATTGGTGGGCGTCCCTCCCCCAGCCTTGCTGCTGCCTTGCAGTTCAATCTCAGACTGCTGTGCTAGCAATGAGCGAGGCTCCGTGGGCGTGGGACCCTCCAAGCCAGGTGCGGGATATAATCTCCTGGTGTGCCATTTGCTTAAACCGTTGGAAAAGCGCAGTATTAGGATGGGAGTGACCCGATTTTCCAGATGCCATCTGTCACAGCTTTGCTTGGCTATGAAAGGGAATTCCCTGATCCCTTGCGCTTCCTGGGTGAGGCAGTGCTTCGCCCTGCTTTGGCTCACACTCGGTGGGCTGCACCCACTGTCCTGCCCCCACTGTCTGATGAGCCCCAGTGAGATGAACCTGGTACCTCAGTTGGAAATGCAGCAATCACCCGTCTTCTGCATCACTCACGCTGGGAGCTGTAGACTGGAGCTGTTCCTATTCGTCCATCTTGGAAACAGCCCCCAGAATATAATTCTTTACTCCTACATAGGAGAGTAAAGGATGTAGTATAGACATTAATAATAATGTATATGAATTCCCTGAGAAGTGAAATCAATTCTAATTATAAATGTATTCAAAATAAAAATCATCATTGGATGAGTACTTTAGATGCTTTCCTATGAGTAAAATACCTAGATTTTTAGACATTGATTTTGACAGTTTAAAATTATATCATATTTTTTACTATTATCTTGGTTCACAGTTACATTTAGAATGATTATATTGTGGTTCCAATGAGCTGTGATAGTGCTGGTTTGCCTTTAAGTGTCCTCCGAGTAACATAAGACCCATTATACATTAGGATGAAAGGCATTTAGATGGGAAATTTCATGTATATTCCCATGAGATTTTTGAATCACCCCTGATAAAAAATGTTTGTATTTTGTAAAATTAAATATACAGTTCAAAGGAACTCATTGTTTTCTCTGGAAAACGCCCTCTGAATTTCAAGCAAGAAATTTGCAGAAAATATTTTTTGGATAAAGATTGTGTTTAAGTTTGCATGATGGATAATATAAATTATTCTGGAAATTTACAGTAGATAATTAAAAGTACTTTGTGTCATAATAGTCCTATATACTGAGGAAAATAGGCATTCTGTTAGAAACTATACTAATGAAATTCAACCAGCCTTGATTTAGTAACTCTCTATAGCCAGTTAAAATAAGAAACTGCAAACAGAATTGTTAAATAATCTTATTATAAATAACTGAAGTATGTTATCAACCAATAGAACCCTTATTCACTATAGCAAACCATTTGTCATTTTCAGTATAGTCTAATGATAAACTATGATGCCTAGCATGTTTTCCCAAAAATGCTATAAGGTTACCTGAATGTTTTTCTTGTATTGAAAATGATCAATTATAACTATACAAATAAAATGGAGTTATAATCTAAATTTACAGTATAGAAGTATGCAATATTAAATGAATAAATATTGATAATATAAACTGCTTTCAGGGTACCCAAATATTTTTATTAAATCCCTTAAAAATGGACAAAGTCTTTCTATGCAATCAAGTGGCAAACTGCTTGTACATAAACATACAGAAGTGAAAATAATCCAGTGATCTAGCTCAGAGTAAAAGCCAAAGGGCTTAAAATGCTTAATAAAGACTTTTGGTTTGGCTGCTCTCTGACCCTCTGTTCTTATTATCTAGTGTGCTTTCAGTGCCCACTTATGCTGTTCCTCAAATATACCTGTACAGTCTTGCCTCAGGTTATTTGTATATACTGCTTCCTCTTTGCAAGTTTCACTATCTCATCTCTAAGGCAATGCTTAAATGTCACTACCTCAGTAAGGCCTTTTCTAGCCACCCGCTTAAAATTATAACCCTCTTCTTAATCTCCTTGCCCCGTTTTTCCCCATTGTACTTTCTACCATATTATTTAGTTTTACTCATTTCTACTTTTTAATTGTCTCTCTTCCCTCTAAAGTAAGCTTTATAAAGGCAGAGAGTTTTTGTTCAGCTTATTAACTGCTGTATTTCCAGTGCCCAGGGTATGGGAATGCCTGATAAATATTTATTGAATAAGCCTAAGGCCTTATCCATGTCTGTTTTCTATTGAAGTAGTCATATAAATATTTAATTGAATATTGGCAAAGAAAACACACCACAATTTGTGGCAAATTGGATATGCGGAAAGATGGGAAACCCAAAGTGCATTTTTTTTATATTAAGTTGTTCTGATAAGATAATGGATGCTATTTAATGTTCTTATAGTATGCCAGGAACTACCTGAAGTGCTGTACATGTATTTATCTAATTTACACCTTACAACAACCCTGTGAAGCAGATACTATTATCAGCTCCTTTACTGTTGAGGAAACTAGAGATTAAATAAAGTTGTCATGCAATTAATGTGTAGGAAGGCAAGACAGGACAGCTGATGCTAGAACCTGTACTTTTAACTAAAGGCTCATGGTTAAAATGCTGTTCCATTGATGCTTTGAATAGCTTCATTTGTATCCTTTTAATTCATTTTTATTTTGGTAAAACAAAAAAATTGTAAGTAATCATTTCTGTTTAATCGCCGTGGTTTAAAATCACTTAATTACTTTTTTCCCTTTTTGCAGTGGGATGCCATCACTGAAATGGATGAACATAATAGGCCCATTCACACATACCAGGTATGTAATGTAATGGAACCAAACCAAAACAACTGGCTTCGTACAAACTGGATCTCCCGTGATGCAGCTCAGAAAATTTATGTGGAAATGAAATTCACACTAAGGGATTGTAACAGCATCCCATGGGTCTTGGGGACTTGCAAAGAAACATTTAATCTGTTTTATATGGAATCAGATGAGTCCCACGGAATTAAATTCAAGCCAAACCAGTATACAAAGATCGACACAATTGCTGCTGATGAGAGTTTTACCCAGATGGATTTGGGTGATCGCATCCTCAAACTCAACACTGAAATTCGTGAGGTGGGGCCTATAGAAAGGAAAGGATTTTATCTGGCTTTTCAAGACATTGGGGCGTGCATTGCCCTGGTTTCAGTCCGTGTTTTCTACAAGAAGTGCCCCTTCACTGTTCGTAACTTGGCCATGTTTCCTGATACCATTCCAAGGGTTGATTCCTCCTCTTTGGTTGAAGTACGGGGTTCTTGTGTGAAGAGTGCTGAAGAGCGTGACACTCCTAAACTGTATTGTGGAGCTGATGGAGATTGGCTGGTTCCTCTTGGAAGGTGCATCTGCAGTACAGGATATGAAGAAATTGAGGGTTCTTGCCATGGTAAGAAACATTTAAATAATTTATCTTGCATTTAAATGATTCAAAAAAGTTTTATTTTTTAAATTAACAAATAGTAATTGTACATATTCATGGGTGTGTAGTAATGTTTTGATACATATAATGTATACTAATCAGATCAAAGTAGTTAATATATCCATCATCTCAAACACTGATCTTTTCAAAATGATGATTTATTAAAAGTAAATGTTATACATTTATTTCAAATAATACATTTTTGAGTAGTATACTTGATAATTAATTGTGAAAGCAATTGATTCATATTAACTATAAGAAAATTGCTGTCATTTTTCTCCTGGGAAAGGTATGAGAGTGTGCCAAAATGCTTTCAGTAAAGTAGTTAATATGAATTGCTGTATCTGCCTAATTTTTATAAAGGAAAACAGCATCAACAACAGCAACAAAAAGCAATGAGATTCAAAATAGTGATTTCCCTGCTGTTCACATTTTTACAGTTTATAGAAATACGACATTGAAAGACAGTTAGCAATAATTATTTCTATCGTATTGAATTATAATACTTGAATTGTACTTAAATAGAATTATATTTAAATAAATGAGGGATTCATGTATATTTTATTTCAAAAATGTGTAAGCTAGTTTATATGGGTATTATGTATGATGTTTGGTGGTTGAATATTGACCTGATCAGAGCTTAATTAATCTTTTGCTATTATTACATAGAATTTTTCACCATATAACACATTAGCTTTTCGTTTTAATAGTAGTATTTGTGTGACATCTAATTGTCAGGAAATATTAACATCACAAAATGCTAGTTAACTTTAGAACTTTACCTTTCACATTGTTATAACAATGAAATACCTATAATTTTCATGATGAAACATTTTTCACTTTTTATGTAATTCATTTTATGAAGGCTTATTTACCTAATAAGTATATACATTCAAAAGTTTTATATACTCCCCAATAAAGAGCATACATTTGATTATATTTAGATTTAGGACTCATAATCAAAACACAAATATAGAAAAAAAATTATTTCATGGTAAATAGTAATATACTGGAGATATTTCCCTCTCAATGATAACTTCTTAAGAGGGTGTTTTCTATAGCACCAGCTTGAGTTTATTGATTTCTTTGTTGATGTTATATTCACATTCATTAAAAAGGATGAGAATAAATAAGAAAAACATATCTGTATGCATATAAGGGTCATGGATAATATATGTGAAGTTTTAAAGGTTTTATCTGTTTATAAAACACTTGGGTTCTTGACTCTTGAGAAGTTCACTCGAGCTGCCAGTGATGATTATGTTTTGTAACTGGAGAATATTAATATTTGCATGAGAAGTCCATAGTATATATTTTACAAAGCATGAGTCAGCTTTCCTGTGCTTTTAATCATTAAAGTATGTTTCATTCAGGTTTAGTAATATAGGTTTTCAATATAGTTTATCAAAATTTTTATTCACTTATAACAAGGATTTATAATGGAGAAAAATTAAACCATAAATTATCCTGGAGTTAGGATCTAAAGATATTTTACATTGTAAAGTGCATATATTAGTTTGTTCTCATACTGCTATAAGAACTTCCTGAGACTGGGTAATTTAGGAAGGAAAGAGTTTTAAATGGCTCACAGTTCCACAGGCTTAACAGGAAGCACTACTGGAACACCTCAGGAAACTTACCATCATGGCAGAAGGCGAAGGGGAAGCATGTATGCCTTATCCTGGCAGCGGAGGAGAGAGAGAGAGAAAGGGGGAAGTGCCACACACTTTCAAACAACCAGATCTCATGAGAACTCACTATCATGAGAACAGCAAAAAGGAAGTCCACCCCCATGATTCAATCACTTCCCACCAGGCCCCTCCTCCCGAATTTCAAGATGAGATTTGGGTGGGGACACAGACAAACCATATCAGTGCACTAAAGGAAAATTTATACATATGAATAATTATCCAGTTAAGTGGAGAAGACAATAAGATCTAAGGATAAAATGTATTACACAGAGTAACCATGTAGTTTTTTTGGTACAGACATGTAATATGTGTAATAATCACATCAGTTTTACCATATTTTAAATTAGGTAGAAAGCCATTACTTGGTAAAAATAATACAGTTTTTTAAATATTTGAAGAATTATTTAATCTAAGAATTTATGTGATTTGCTATTACTAAATATTTGTATTTCTTTATGGCATTTACCACAGAATTAAAGTAACCAACTGTAATGTTTAGATATTTTTTTACTTAATATGCTTGCTGTGAAATTTTATTCTTATTTATATGCCTGAAAATTTCTTCTATGATTTGGCAAAGATAGTTTTGGACAAATGATAAGCAGCATCTGTTTATCTAGAGCTTCTACTTCTGTGTTTTTATGGCTTGTTATCTTTATTATTCTTTATCTGATTGCAGAAACATGAGGGAGTCAGTACAGAACATTTGTTCATCACCTTGTAGTGGGTGGCAGAAATTGGAAGAATTAAGTTTGAATTCTATATCTATGGCTTACAAACCTCAAAATCAAGTGTTTTTTTAAATTTATAAAGTAGTGGTTATAATCACCTAAAGATGAAATACATGTAAAACTATTAACAACAAGCAAACATGCCTGACTCTAATTAAATATAATGAATTGCTATCTATAAACAAAAGAAATGTCAGAGTGGATGTGGAGACTACATTATTTTAAAGATATATGTAGTGCACTACCACCAGTGTTCATTTTAGAGTACTTACTTTTATGTGTGTTCTTGATGTTGCATGTTGCCCCTTTCTTTCCTCTGATGAGAATTTTATCATTGCTTTTATTGCCATCTATTCATAACTTTTCTCACAAAAAAACTCTGAATTACATATAATCAAAAGGTCAAACTAATTCAAACTTATATGAAAAAACTATAGTACAAGTAGAAAAGTGACCACATATAAAATAGGAAAAGAAAAAATGAGTATATCACTATTTTTCTTCTCGTCTATTCTGTGTAAAAAATTAATTAATCTACACTATTGATCTTTTTTTAGAGACAGGGCCTTATTCTGTCACCCAGGCTGGAGTGCAATGGTGCGACCATAGCTCATTCCAACGTTGAACTCCTAGATTGAAGCGATCCTCCTGCCTTAGCCTCCCAAAGTGCTGTGATTGCAGGGGTGAGCCACTGCTTCCAGCCCCAAACTATTGATATTTTTGGGCATTTACTATTTCTTAATCACTTTCTTCAGTGGTAGAGATAAACATAAATAAGGCATATGTTTCTGTTATCCATTGCTATGAGACAAAACAGCCCAAAATGTATTAGCTTAAAACCACAATGATTTATTATTTTTCAGGGCTCAGCTAGGTAGTTCTGCTTAATGTACAATAAACAGCCATCACTCATGTAGCTGAATTCCACTGGGAGCTTGACTTGAGTTGGAATGTCCAGTATAGCCCCTCATCTTCCAGGGCCTTTCTCTCTGTGACCTCTCATCATTTAGTATCCATCCCAAGCTTTCCTGGAGCGTAGTTGCTGGCTTAAGAGGGAGTTTATTCACATAACCATCTGTAAAATGAGTATCTGAGGAGGTAGCACAAGAGTGAATACCTGAAAGTTTATTTATAGGGGACTGCCACCATGACAATATATTATTTTACAGTCTTCTCTCTGGATTCTCCTGATTAATGTCCCTTCGTCGTGCACAAAATTTCACACCCTCCCAAAAGTTTATCTTATTAGGACATCATGTTGAAGTCCAAAATAGCATGTTGAAATCAGTTCCAGATTCAAATGAAGTTTCATTGCTAAAATCCCTGTTGATCTGCAGAACTAAGAACCTAAAAATAAGTTATTGTTCCCTACACACACAACACACATGGAACAGGGGCAGGATAATTGGAAAATTTTCTCCCATTCCAAAAGGCAGGGAACACAACAGTCACTGGTCCATTGTGCTTGTGAAGTGCAACTGGTGTTTTCAAGGTTCCTGACTGGAGGGGCAGAGAATGTTTTCTGATTAGAGCCCACTTCTGCTCCCTGTGATTGGTTCCCTGTGTCTTTTGGCTTTCTTACTAGTATCTTGCCGCTGCACTCTTAGTCATTCACTCTGTTTATAAGAATTGCCCACGTGCTAGTTGCTAGTTTCAACAGCTGTCTGGAAACCTCTTTAATTTGATCAACAATGTTATGAAGTGATTTTTCTCTCTTCCAAGCTATCACAGGCAGGATTATTGCCAAACGCTCAGTACATAACATGTGTTGACCTTTTAGTATCCCTATTAACAATTTCTCTACTGATCTTCCAGCCTCTACTCACAGTCTCCACGCTATTCTTCAGCCTTTACCATCTGTTCAATCCCAAAGCGAATATCACAAGTTTTAACTTTTTGTTATGGCAACACCCAATTATTTGCTTGCAGTTTCTACAATCTGGAAATCTGGATGAAGTTCACTGAGTCATTCTTTTCCTGTCTTATCTGAGGTCATTCATGCAACTGCAGTTATTTGGAGGTTTAACAGAGCTGCATGTTTAAGATGGCTTCACTCATGTATAATGCCTCATCTGTTTGTTTGAGGTAATGTTGTATACTGTCTAAATCCTGGTAACAATTTTAGTACGTTTTATTTCAGGAAATTATTCTAGTTTTTTTTTTCTTTCTGATATATGGATTCTAAGGGGTTACTCACCTTAGCATTCAAGGAATTGTATATTTTGACCTTGTCCTGTTCTTTTGTAACCTCAGCAAATTCTGTCCACTATTCTGTTTTTTATAACTTTTGAACAATCCTTGTGTTTTTGTATCTTTTACCTTTTTTCATATTTTACCTAGCTGCTTTTGTACCCTTTTCTTCTTTTTCTGTGATGAAATTGTATTTATTCTTCAAGACCTAACACAAATGTCATGCCTCTGGGTCTTCACAAAGTTATTATCACTCTCCTCTGTGCTACAATTTGTGCTAATTATTTGTGTATCTGTTTCACTAGGGCTGTCAGATAAAAGAAGTGTACTTAAAAATCACACAATGTGAATGATCACAAAGCACTGAGTAGTTAAAAGTGCAGCCTGTTGGTGCTCCTGTGGAATGCTCTGTTTCTTCTCATTTCTGTGAAATAGGTAAATTTTCTTGAGAGAGAGTTGTAGTATTTTAGATCTGGAAGGCCTTAGAAAATATTTTTATCCATCATTTTATGAATCAGGACACTAAATTACTGAGAACAGAATTTAATTTCCTGGGGCCACAGAGTAGTAACTAATGTTAGATTGAGAACAAAGCCCAGATATGTCTCAATCTGGCGTTTGTGTGTTTCCCTTCCACCTATCCCCCATTCTTTTTTTTGTTTTGTTTTGTTTTGTTTTTTTATGAGACAGAGTCTCTCTCTGTCACCAGGCTAGAGTACAGTGGCGCGATCTTGCCTCACTGCAACTTCCGCCTCCTGGGTTCAAGCGATTCTGAAGCCTCAGCCTCCGGAGTAACTGAGATTTGTTGGACAGGATAGTCTCAATCTCCTGACCTGATCTGCCTGCCTCGGCCTCCCAAACTGCTGGGATTACAGGCATGAGCCACTGCTCCTGGCCCCCTATTCTTTCTCACTCTTTCATTTCCTCATTCCAGACATCCATGCCCTCACTTTGATGCTTTAATGTTTCCTGCCTGCCAGACCCAAAGCACAGGAGCCCTAAGTTTCTCATTATTAATTAGGCCTGCTCTGCCTTCTATTTCTCTTCAGGAGTCTAATGTGGACACTGTTGGAGCAGGATTTAAGCATCACTTTTGAAATTGATGCTGCTGAGGATGATGAAAATATATATAGATATGGATTCATCTGGAACTTTGCTTTTAGAGATGATAAACAGGAAAAATTACAGTGAGGCTTTAGGGATTTTTGTAATTTGCTTGAATGAATTTGAGACCTCTTGGTCAGCTATGCAATTAAGACACAATAAGCTGATTTAAAATAGAATAAATCTGTATCTAGTCATACTCCATATCTAATGAATGATGTATATTTAAATTGATGTATATTTAAATTGCATTTAAATAACTTGTTAGATATTTATCCTAAAAGTTGTACTACTGAATGTTTGAATTTGTGATTCCTTTTTGCATAATATTGTTAAGGCATACCTATATCCAAATTCTAGAAGCACAAAAGAGAGCAGTAGACTTTTACTCTTGCTGTATGAACCAGGCTTAAATAGATAGAAAGATTATATTAAGCATGTTTGCTAAAATTTAAAAGCAAACACAAATAATTTGGGTTGCTTTATTATACATAGTAAGCAATATTTTAGTCTTCTTTCAAATGTCAGCTGATATTTCATAACTATTTTAATTTTATTTCATAGATTCATAATTAAGACTGTCATATTGGGCATGTTGATGTTACAGATTTAACATTGTTTTAATTTATTCTACTTAATGTCAGACTTTTCTAAGGTTTTGAATTTAAAAGTAACATTGATTTACAAAGTATTATGCTAATTTACATCAAATGGTCTTTCAGTTTATATGTCTAGGACTATTTTAGCACTATGGAAGAAATAATTGAAAACAACATGCAAAATTGAATGCAATTTTTGTTTAGTTACACGAGTTCTGAAGTGGCATGAATCCCTAATAAGCTCCTCTTAAACATTAATTTAGAATAAATCTCATTAAGGTAGTGGTAGTTGTACTTAGAGATATTAGTTTGTGTTTAAAATTTTAGACCTGCTGAGAATATATATATATGTATATATATATATATATAGCAATAATGCCTTCTTTAAGCCTGTAAGTATCACTCAATATAACTTAACAAAATACTATTTGTCTATGAAAATTAAAATTGTGAAACACTAGGCATAATTAAAAACCTTTATTCTGCCTAGAAATATGCTTTAAAACTTTTTTTCTAGTAGTGCATTACTAGAAACTTTTTTTCTAGTAGTGCAAATTCAGAAAGAAAGCATGGTGGTGGCAATTCTCAGACCATTGCATTATTGTTCACAGAGGTGAATGGAATATACGGGGCCTTTAGTGACATTGTATTGATTTGATCTCTTGAAGAGTGTTGTTATTAAGGCTTCATGGCACAATCCTCTGCTGCAGTTCAGAAACATTTATGCTGTGTGTTTATGATCTTCTGTCTAATCATGTTATCAGAGATGACTGTGCAAGCAGAGAGCATAAAGAAATGTGAGATACCAGGATTTGCTGGTATTAAATAAGGGAGTTTGAGGATATGATGAAAAGCTGAAAGGTAAGATTGGGATCAGAAAAAAAGGGCAGATTTATTGGACCAGGTAGTATTTTCACTTTCTAAAGATTCTCACACACTAAATATAAACTCTTATAACCTTCAATTCCAAACAAAGCAGCTTTTTCGTGAAGCAATTCCAGACTTTCATCTATCTTGAGAAGAATATGAAATCAAGAAGCTTGAGAAGTCTAAAAATAGAAGGTATTATTTCCAAGCAAGAAAGGATAATGTTGAATAATTACAGGCATACCTCGGACATATTTCAGGTTCAGTTCCAGACCACAGCAATAAAGCAAATATCGCAGTAATGCAAGTCACATGAATATTTTGATTTCCCAGTGAATATAAAAGTTATATTTACACTCTATTATTGTCTATTAGGTTTACAATAGCATTGTATCTAAAAACAATGTACATGCTTAATTTAAAAACACCTTATTGCTAAAAAATTGCTAACGATCATCTGAGCCTTCAGCAACTCATAATCATTTTGCTGGTGGAGAATCTTGCCTTGATATTGATGGTTGCTGACAGATTAGGGTGGCAGTTGCTGAAGGTTTTGGTACCTGTGGCAGTTTCTTAAGATAACACAACAATGAAGTTAGCCACATCAGCTGACTCTTTCATGAAAGATGTCTCTGTAGCATGCTAGGTGCTTAATATCATTTTACCCAGAGTAGAACTTTCAAAATTGGAGTCAGTCCTCTCAAACCCTGCTGCTGCTTTATCAACGAAGTTGCAATAATATTGTAAACATTTTGCTGTCATTTCAGCAATATTCACAGTGTCTTTACTGGAATTAGATTCTGTCTCAAGAAACCACTTTCTTTGCTCATCCATGAAGGGCAATTCCTGATGTTTTCAAGTTTTATCATGACATTGCAGCAATTCATTCATATCTTGTCTCTACTTCTGCTTTTTCTCTTGCTATATCCACAACATCTGCAGTTATTTTCTGCATTGAAGTCTTGAACCCCTCAACGTCATCCTTGAGGGTAGGTGTTAATTTCTTCAAAACTCCTGTGATCGTTGATTTTTTTTTTTTTTACCTCCTCCTATGAATTGCAGATGTTCTTAATGGTATCTAGAGTGTTGAGTTCTTGGTAAAGTATTTTCAGTTTACTTTGCCTGGATCCACTGGAGGAATCACTATGGCAGCTATAGCCTTAGAAAATATATTTCTTAAGTCATAAGACTTGAAAGTTGACATTTCTCTGTGATTGATGGACTGCAGAATGGATGTTGTGCTAGCAGATATGAAAACAACATTACTCTTCCTGTGTATCTCCATCAGAGCTTTTGGGTGACCAGGTGCATCATCAGTGATCAGTACTATTTTGAAAGCAATCTTATTTTCTGAGCAGTAGGTCTCAACAGCAGGCTTAAAATTCTCCATAAACCATGCTGTGAACAGATGTACTGTCATCAACCTTTGTTGTTCCATTTATAGAGCATGGGCAGAGTAGATTTATCATAATTCTTACTGGGTTTAGGATTTTCAGAATGTAAATGGGCATTGACTTCCACTTAAACTCACAAGCTGCATTAGGTCCTAACAAGAGATTCAGCCTGTCCTTTGAAGCTTTGATGCCAGGCAATGACTTCTCCTTTCTAGTTACAAAAGTAGTAGATGGCATCTTCTTCCACTATAGGATTGTTACATCTACATTGAAACCCTAAATGTGGCCACCTTCATCAATGATTTTAGCTAGGTCTTCTGGATAACTTACTGCAGCTTCTAGACATCATCAGCACTTGCTGCTTTACCTTGCATTATTATCTTATAGAGATGGCTTTTGTCCTTAAACCTTGTGAACCAACTGCTGTTGGCTTCCAATTTTTATTTTGCAGCTTCCTCCCCTCACTCAGCCTTCATGGAATTAGAGAGAGTTAGGGTCTTATTCAGGATTAGGCTGTGACTTAAGGTGTTATGGCTGCTTTGACCTTCTGTCCAGATCACTAAAACTCCTTATCAACAATAAGGCTGCTTTGCTTTGGTATTC
This sequence comes from Symphalangus syndactylus, assembly GCF_028878055.3. Lineage (NCBI taxonomy): Eukaryota > Metazoa > Chordata > Mammalia > Primates > Hylobatidae > Symphalangus > Symphalangus syndactylus. The sequence continues at coordinate 21,294,455 of NC_072443.2, forward strand.
ATGTGTTCACTGGAGTAGCACATTTTATTCCTTGAATAACTTGTTATTTGCAATCACAACTTGGCTAACTCTGGTGCCAGAAGCTTAGTTTTCACCTATCTCGGCTTTCAAGGCCTTCCTCACTAAGTTTAATCATTTGTAGCTTTTGATTTTAAGTAAGAGAAGTGTATGTCTTCTTTTCACTTGACCATTTGGATGTCATTGTAGGGTTATTGGCTTAATTTCAATATTGCTGTGTCTCAGAGACCCAAGGAGACAGAGAGAGAAGGGAGAATGGCCAGTGAGTGGAGCAGCTGGAACACACCGTATTTATTTATTAAGTTTTCTGGCTTATGTGAGTATGGTTTATGGTACACCCCCAAAATAGGGTAGGGACATTGAAAATCACCAATCATACAAAAGTAACATAAAAAATCATTGATAATATCTGTTATGGTGACCTGTGATATAGGATCTACATAACATGTAATAAGGATGTAAAAGTTTGAATTGCTGGAATTACCAAAATTACCAAAATGTGATATGGAGACATAAAATGAGCACACACTTTTGGAAAAATGGCACCAATAGCCTTGCTTGATGCAAGGTTGCCACAGACCTTCTATGTTTAGAAAATGCAATATCTGCAAAGTGCAATAAAGTTCAGTAAAACAAGACATGCCTGTATATTATAGTTTGTTCTTTGTTATGATTTATAAAATAGGTTAAAGTGCAAACCTACTTGAAATTATAATTTTAGCAAATTATTTTACACATATTTAATACCAAGTTTAGTCCATATTTTATTCCGTTAACTTGAAGACTATATTGAAGTCATATTCCTATAGGGCTATAGGGCTGTCCTTAATTTAAAAAGTCAAATTTATGTAAATAAATTTACATACATTTCTATGGGAGCATAAATTTATTCACTATCTCTGTATTCTTTCCAGACATGACTTACCATGTTACCCATGTCACCCACTGAAATGGCTCCTTTTCATGTGAATTCTGCCTAGAATTTTAGTTCTACCTTTTAAACAAGTGAAATTAATATGTATATATGTGCAATAGTTGGATACATCAATTTATAGTAACAGTTTTTGTACCTTTCATTTTGTCTATCATTATCTCCTTTCCTTTGGGTTCAAAAGTATGTCTTTTGGTAGTTCTTTTGATAAAGTTCTATGAGCAATTAAGATTTTTATTTAATGGATATTTAAGAGTAGCTTTATTTTTTCTCTCCCTCTTCAATGATTGTTTATTTAGATGTAGAATACAAGATGATGATTTTTCTTCAACATTCTGAAAATGTTATTTCCCCATCTATGAGAATCTATTGTTGCTAATGATCTGCCGACAATTTAATTGTCGTTTCTTGGGGGATTATGTATAGGTTCTGTATTTTTGGTTTTTAGTTATATCTGATGTGTCTGGGTGTGGATGTATTTTTTTCCTACTTTTCATTCTGTGTTTCTAACCTGAGAAAGAGAGAGACAGAGAAAGAGAAAGAGAGAGAAAGATTGCTTTCTTTTATTCTGTATTTCTAGAATTTTTATTAAATATGTTTGTTGGAAACTTTCAATTTATCCTGTCTTTGAAATAATCTTTTGAATATTTAAATCTCAGCAGTAATTTCCAGGTTTAGAATTTTCACTCTGACTATGCCTAGTTAAGAGTTTACCTCATCTGTTGAGGTATCTTTATCTTCACTAGTTTTAGTTGTTAACTTTTTCGTTCTTACTTTTTGTTTCATTTCTGCCTACTTTGTTACATAATTCTCTTCCTCTTTTATGGTTATTTTATTCTAGATATATTTCAAGGTCCCATTCTAATTGATTTGGATCAAATTAATCTGATTATTTAGTGTGTTGCCTACATTTCTAAGCATTTGGGTCTATCATGTACTTTGGAATTGTAGTAGGCTGACTTTCTGGAAATTTCTTATTTTGCTGTCTGATTTCTGTTACCGTGTCATTAGTTTTTTTATTTGAAAAGTTTGTGATTATACCAACCCAGTTCCCTAAGCCTTAAATAGAGAAAATTTAAGAGGCCTAATAAATTTCCCAAAGAATTCAGGTTAATATTCCTGGTTGACAGGTAGTTCTGCTTCATGCAGTAATTCAGGGATCCAGACTTCTTGCCTTTAGTAAAGCAGACATCTCTTAAAGCCTTGTAGTTGTCTGTATCCAGCTCAAAGATTAGAGCAGACTTATGTCCTTCTTAGTCAACTCATATTTGAAGAGTCACATATCATTTCCTATCACATACCAACAATGGCTGCAGTATATGGCCACACATAACACAAATAGAGGGAGTTGCTATTAAATGTTGTTCCTAGCTCAGTAGTCACTTTCCACAAACAATTCTCTGCCGTGGAAGAGGAAGACCAAATTTTTCTAGACATTTGGTCATCTCTGCAACAATCTGTCACTTTACCAACAAAATGTAGATATTGATCCTCATGTATCTGATAATGCACAGTTTTCTCCATCAGGCTCAAATAATCCCTGAACCCCTAAAATGAATAAGCATAACACAGGCTGTCAGAGCTGATTAGCCACCAGTAACTACATGGTCATGGATGACAGAAGAATCTCACAGATAGTGGAGTTGAAGGTCATTGAGAACAATGACACACACCATTTAATCAGTGTCCATATCTTTTGGAGAGCTTCATACTACAGTCTACCCAAAAAGATTTTCCTGTTTCTTTTCCTTCCAGCTTTCAACCCAGCTAATTATTGACTGAACCCATCTGTTCCTGGAAATATTAATATATTGTTAAATGTGTCAAGTAGCAACCAAGACAAAGAAATCATAGCTGTTGGCCAGCCTTCCAAGTTATTGCATGTTAAAGTTTTACCAAAGTTATTAGTATTGTGTAATACAGGTTTTCATCTATCCAAAGCCTCCTGTTACACATCACCTGTCCCCTGATGGCTAAGTTAATGTCACTTATTTTAGAGTTTTGTTATGGGTCTATTCCAATTACCATGTGTGTATTTATAAACATACATACACACACATATAGCCATATGTAGCCACTCATATATAGCCATATATATGTATACACACATACACACGCATATATATATATATATATGTGTATGTATATATGTTAGAGTTAAAATATTATTTAAAAGCTGAGGTAACAGATAAAAATTTCAAAGTCCAGAGCCTTACAATGTAGAAGTTAGTTTTTCATTCACGTTACAGTCTAAGGTTTGCTTGTTGTTGAGGGCTTTCCATCATACACAAAATAAGAGAACTGTGCATTTTCTTTAGCTCTGTTATCACCTGTAGATTTGTTGTTATCTGTATCCAATGAGTAGAGGATATATGTATCCAAGAAAGAGAGCATATATAGTATACAAGTGCTTCTTAAAAAACTTGCCATAGAAATGACATGTATGTAATCAACAAGGTAAAGGTTTTTAGTGTAAGGTTAAATATTGTCATGTCAAGTAATTATGGTAATCAGGATTTTTCTTTTTTGAACAGTAGGCAGGTAGTAAGCTAAGCTATATACACATAGTGTATATATCTTAGCAATGTAGATTAAATCTGGGGCCTGATTTTTAGATTTTTAGTTGTGTCTTCTCTGGCTACAAAAGGCAAAACATTTCTTTACAGCCTTTCTAAATCTCTGGTTCTCTGAGGATATTTTGATCTGAAAGATTAAAGCCCAAGGCTTGTTATTTTTTTTTCTGTAAACTCTCCAGCCCAGTCAGAAATAGCCATATATATATATATGCATGTGTGTTTGTGTATGTATGTGTGTGTGTGTTTCATAAAACCAGGTATAAACCGAACTAAGTATGCCAAATTAATTTTTATAAATTCAAACCTTATTCTCTTTATACAGAAATAAATAGTATTCAACTATTTTGAAGAAAGTGTGATTCTTTTCATATAGAAACTAAAAATAGCAACAGGGAACATTTGTGGTAAACCTTCTGCAATAACAATTCATACATTATTTGAAGAATAATGTATTTTACATAAATACATTCAAATTGTTTTTAAGATATCTTGTCTCTTGTAAGAAAATCATCTCAGATGTGGACATAAACTCGGATGTAACTTATGGTGATATTGGAGGACATTCCTTTTTTTTATTTTTATTTTTATTTTATTTTATTTTATTTTTTATTATTATACTTTAGGTTTTAGGGGGAGGGGGGAGGGACAGCATTAGGAGATATACCTAATGCCAAATGACGAGGACATTCTTAATATTTTTGAGTCCTTTGAGACAATAACTTTACAAAAATTTAAGGAATTACTGGTGTTCTCAGTTATTCATGTGGCCTTTTTAGGAAATAATACTTTTTGTACTCAGTTTTTTCTTCCTTTTAACATGTGATACTATCAATTGAAAATTTGACTTTTATAAATAGTTCTCCATTATGATATTACGAAAACTTCTGGTAACAAGTTATCGTTTTCAATCTGAAATTACTACAAACTATTTTTTTAGAATGAGTATCAATAAATAAATAAATAAATAAATAAATATTATTACTGGAAATGGTAGTCTCAGTTTTACAGGGAACTATAGAGTAGTGGTAAATTTAAAGAGATGGAGATGTTCGGTTTCAAGTCACTCTATACAAGGACTATCAGCATGAAAAGAAGCATGCTGTACCAACAATAGATGGGAACTTTGGGACCGTAAAAACAAGCTCTGCTTTTCTGCAGCAATGGACAGAAAAAAGCATGATTTATTCCCATTATTGGACAGTATCAAAAGTGACTGCCATGAAAATGATGAAAACCTCTTGAAAGATGGAAACACTGTTCTGTTGGACAGAGATAAACAAATATTGTCTTGGATAGAATTCTTTAACTAGGATTATGGTATATTTGGTCTTTTTAAAAATAAATGACTAATATTCTAATTTCTTGGTTTTATTTCTATTCTTTTTTAAAAGTAAACTACTCTTCAGGATTGGTTATTTTTTACTGCCTCATAATTAAAGAGCCTGTATTCTTTATCTCTGTGTTTACAATTAAATATTTTTAATAAAATCAAATGTAAAAATTGTGTTAATTTGTAAAACATTGAAGATTCTCTATTAATTTAATAATTGCATTATGACCAGAAGGACTTTCCTCTTGAAGCCTAATTTTATGTGGGTGCATTTATATATAGATTGCTATTATGAACTAATTCACCATGGAGATGAAGTATTAATATTATATGTATATAATTTTTTAAATTAGCCTATAAAATAAATAGCATACCTTACTTATGTAAATATTTTTTATTTATGAGGGTTTTTTTTTTCAGAAGTTCTCTTTCATCTATTGAGGTGACCATAAAATTTTTCTATTTATCTATTCATGAGATACGTTATAATAATATCTTTCCTTAGAAGACCAATCTATGGTTTAATGAAGTTAGGTTATTTGGCCTTGATGGATTGTTACCTTAATATTGAATTCTATGTATTTTCTTTAATTTATTAAAAATTGGGATGAGGATATTCTGTTGAAAGCTATGAAGTATAAATATGTTTTGAGTGACATAAAGAATATAATAGTTATATATACTATATTCTTGGATAGGAGTTGTAAACAAGTCAGACTCAAAATTCTTACTGTTTTTGCTACTTTGAATTCAGCCAAAACGGTGCTCATTTTGTATAAAATAACAAGTGCATTGCAACATAAAGGAATATTTAAAAAGAACAGTAAACTAGAAGAGTATTCTTGGCAGATATTAAAATGTGTTTAAAGGAATATATTTAAAATACATAGTATTAACTTCCAAAGATAAATATTCATCAATGTTACCAAGAAAAGAGCTTAAAAATAGACTAAATTACATGAAGTAGTAAAACAATGGTGAAATAGAGTTTATTAATTAATGGGAAGAATAGACAGATTGTTTAATGCCATGGTTGTTATGTTGTAGGGGTTGATAATGGGGAGAAGAAACAATGATCATTTGGACATAGGGTGAGTATTGCAATTTCTTTTCTTTTCTTTTTTTTTTTGGAGACAGAGTTTCACTCTTCTCGCCCAGGCTGGAGTGCAATGGTGAAATCTTGGTTCACTGCAACCTCTGCCTCCTGGGTTCAAGAGATTCTCCTGCCTCAGCCTCCCAAGTAGCTGGGATTACAGGTGCACACCACCATGCCCAGCTTATTTTTGTATTTTTAGTAGAGACGGGGTTTCGCCATGTTGGCCAGGCTGGTCCCGAACTCCTGACCTCAGGTGATCCTCCCACCTCGGCCTCCCAAAGTGCTGGGATTATAGGCCAATTTCTTAACTAAGCCCCGGAAGAGTCACTCTCACAATTAAATGTGAGTTGAATGTTGGAAATTAGCAGCCATTGTACCTTAGTGGAGAGATATATTTGGGGAAAAGAGAATTCCCACAGTTTCTTGTTGCTTTAAAATGAAGCCTAAGGCAAAGTTATAATAAAATGAGGCTTACTTGTAGGATACAAATTAGGATTTTCATGAAAATTTATAACTGTAATGAAGCAGTTAACTTTTTAAAAATGATTTGCTTTCCTATTTGTTTCTTTTTTTCTTTATTTCTTCTTCTTCAAAAAGAAAAGGGGGGATAAATGTGCAGAACATGCAGATTTGTGACATAGGTATATTTGTGCCATGGTGGTTTGCTGCACCTATTGACCTGTCCTCTAAATTCCTTCCCCTCACCCCCCACCCCACAACAGGCCCCAGTGTGTGATGTTCCCCTCCCGGTGTCCATGTGTTCTTAATGAATGTTCATCCCCCACTTATGAGTGAGAACATGCAGTGTTTGGTTTTCTGTTCCTGTGTTAGTTTGCTGAGAATGAGGGCTTCCAGCTTCATTCGTGTCCCTGCAGAGGACATGGTGTCATTCCTTTTTATGGCTGCATAGTATTCCATGGTGTATATAGGTACCATGTTTCTGTTATCCAGTCTATGATTGATGGGCACTTAGTTTGGTTCTATGTCTTTGCTATTTTAAATAGTGCTGCAATAAACATATGCATGCATGTGTCTTTATAGTAGAATGATTCATATTCTCATGGGTATATACCCAGTAATGGCATTACTGAGTCAAATGGTATTTCTGGTTCTAGATCCTTGAGGAATTGCTATATGTCTTCCATAATGGTTGAACTAATTTACATTCACACCAACAATGTAAAAGCATTCCTATTTCTCCACAGCCTCACCAGCAACTATTGTTTCTTGACTTTTTAATAATCGCCATTGACTGGCATGATAAGGTGTCTTATTGTGGTTTTAATATACATTTCTCTGGTGATCAGTGCTGTTGAGCTTTTTTTTCATATTTTTATTGACCACATACATTTCTTCTTTTGAGAAGTGTCTGTTTATGTCCTGTGCCCACTTTTTGATGGGGTTGTTTGTCTTTTTCTTGTGAATATGTTTAAGTTCCTTGTAAATTCTGGATATTAGACATTTGTCAGATGAGTAAACTGCCAAAATTTTCTCCCATTCTGTAGGTTTCCCATTCACTTTGATGTTAGTTAATTTTGCTGTTCAGAAGCTCTTTAGACTAATTAGATCCCATTGATCAATTATGGCTTTTGTTGCAATTGCTTTTGGCATTTTTGTCATGAAGTTTTTGCCCATGCCTATGTCCTGAATGGTATTGCCTAGGTTTTCTTATAGGGTTTTATGGTTTTTGGTTTTACATTTAAGTATTTAATCTATCTTGAGTTATTTTTTGTATAAGCTATAAGGAAAGTGTCCAGTTTTTCCAGCACCATTTAATGAATAGGAGATCCTTTCCCCATTGCTTGTTTTTGTCAGGTTTGTCAAGGATCAGATGGTTGTAGATGTGTGGTGTTATTTCTGAGGTCTCTGTTCTGATCCTTTGGTCTATATGTCTGTTTTGGCATCAGTACCATGTGGTTTTGGTTACTGTAGTCTTGTAGTACAGTTTGATGTCAGGTAGTGTGATGCCTCCAGCTTTGTTCCTTTTGCTTAGGATTGTCTTGGCTATACCAGATCTTCTTTGATTCCATATGAAATGTAAAATAGCTTTTTTTTCCTAATTTTGTGAAGAATGTCAATGGTAGTCTGATGGGAATAGCATTGAATCTATAAATTACTTTGGGCAGTATGGCCATTTTCACATTATTGAATCTTCCTATCCGTGAAGATGGAATGTTTTCCCATTTGTTTATGTTCTCTCTTATTTCCTTGAGCAGTGGTTTGTAGTTCTCCTTGAAGAGGTCCTTCATATCCCTTGTTAGCTGTATTCCTAGGTATATTATTCTCTTTGTAGCAATTGTGAATGGGAGTTCATTCATGATTTGACTCTCTGCTTGCCTATTGTTGATGTAAAGGAATGCTTGTGAGTTTTGCACATTGATTTTATATTCTGAGACTTTGCTGGAGTTGCTTTTCAGTTCAAGAGGTTTTTGGGCTGAGATGATGGGGCTTTCTAAATATAAAATCATGTCATCTACAAACAGAGACAAATTGACTTCCTGCCTTCCTATTTGAATACTCTTTATTTCTTTCCCTTACCTGATTGCCCTGGCCAGAACTTCCAATACTATGTTGAATAGGCGTGGTGAGAGAGGGCATCCTTGTCTTGTGCTGGTTTTCAAAGGGAATGCTTCCAGCTTTTGCTCATTCCATATGATAATGGCTATGAGTTTGTCATAAATAGCTCTTATTATTTTGAGATGTGTTCCATCAATACCTAGTTTATTAAGAGTTTTTAACATGAAGGGATATTGAATTTTACTGAAGGCCTTTTCTGCATCTATTGAGATAATCGTGGTTTTTGTCTTTGGTTCTATTTATGTGATAGATTACATTTATCGATTTGGGTATGTTGAACCAGCCTTGCATCCCAGGGATGAAGCTGACTTGATCGTGGTGGATAAGTTTGTTGATGTGCTGCTGGATTCGGTTTGCCAGGATTTTTGCATCAATGTTCATCAGGGATATTGGCCAGAAGTTTTCTTTTTTTGTTGTGTCTCTTCCGAGTTTTGGTATCAGGATTATGTTGGCTTCATAAAATGAGTTATGGAGGAGTTCCTCCTTTTCAGTTGTTTGGAATAATTTCAGAAGGAATGGTCCCAGCTCCTCTTTGTATTTCTGGTAGAGTTCAGCTGTGAATCCGTCTAGTCCTGGGCTTTTTTTGGTCGGTAGGCTATTAATTACTGCCTCAATTTATGAGCTTGTTATTAGTCTATTCAGGGATTCAACTTCTTCCTGGTTTAGTCTTGGTAGGGTGTATGCGTCCAGGAAGTTATCCATTTCTACTAGATTTTCTAGTTTATTTGCATAGAGATGTTTATGGTATTCTCCGATGGTAGTTTGTATTTCTGTGGGGTCAGTGGTGATATCCCCTGTATCATTTTTTATTGTCTTCTCTGTCTTCTTCTTTGCTAGTCTGGCTAGCAGTCTATCTATTTTTTTAATTTTTTCAAAAAAACAGCTCCTGGATTCATTGATTTTTTGGAATGTTGTTCGTGTCTCTATCTCCTTCAGTTCTTCTCTGATCTTAGTTATTTCTTGTCTTCTGTTAGCCTTTGGATTAGTTTGCTCTTGCCTCTCTAGCTCTTTTAATTTTGATTTTAGGGTGTCAATTCAAGATCTTTCTAGCTTTCCGATGTGGGCATTTAGTGCTATAAATTTCCTTCTTAACACTGCTTCAGCTGTGTCCCAGAGATTCTGGTATGTCATCTCTTTGTTCTCATTGGTTTCAAAGAACTTGATTTCTGCCTTAATTTCATCATTTACCCAGGAGTCATTCAGGAGCAGGTTGTTCAATTTCCATTAAATTGTGTGGTTTTGAGTGAGTTTCTTAATCCTGAGTTCTAATTTGATTACACTGTGATCTGAGAGACTGTTTGTTATTATTTCAGTTCTTTTGCATTTGCTGAGGAGTGTTTTACTTCCAATTATGTGGTCGATTTTAGAATAAGTGCCATGTGGCACTGAGAAGAATATATATTCTGTTGTTTTGGGGTGGAGAGTTCTGTAGATGTCTATTAAGTCGACTTGATCCAGAGCTGAGTTCAAGTTATAAATATCCTTGTTAATTTTCTGTCTTGTTCATCTGTCTAGTAGTGAGAGTGGGGTGTTAAAGTTCTCCACTGTTATTGCGTGGGAGTCTAGGTGTCTTTGTAGGTGTCTAAGAACTTGTTTTATGAATCTGTGTCCTCCTGTATTGGTTGCATATGTATTCAGAATAGTTAGCTCTTCTTGTTGAATTATTGCCTTTACCATTATGTAATGCCCTTCTTTGTCTTTTTTGATCTTTGTTGGTTTAAAGTCTGTTTTATCAGAGATTAGGATTGCAATCCCTGCTTTTTTTTTTTCTTTCAATTTGCTTGGTAAATTTGCCTCCATCCCTTTATTTTGAGCCTGTGTGTGTCTTTGCACACAAGATGGGTCTCCTGAATACAGAACACCGATGGGTCTTGACTCCATATCCAAATCGCCAGTCTGTATCTTTTAACTGGGGCATTTAGCCCATTTACATTTAAGGTTAGTATCATTATGCCTGAATTTGATCCTGTCATCATGATGCTGTTTGGTTATTTTGCATACTAGTTGATGTAGTTTCTTCACAGTGTCTTTGGTCTTTATATTTTGGTATGTTTTTGCAGTGGCTGGTACCGGTTTTTCCTTTCCATATTTAGCGCTTCTTTCAGGAGCTCTTGCAGAGCAGACCTGGTGGTAATGAAATCCCTGAGCATTTGTTTGTCTGTAAAGGATTTTATTTCTCCTTTGCTTAAGAAACTTAGTTTGGCTGGATATTAAATTCTTCATTGAAAATTCTTTTCTTTAAGAATGTTGAATATTGGCCCCCCACTCTCTTCTTGCTTATAGGGTTTCTGCTGAGAAGTCTGCTGTTAGTCTGATGGGCTTCCCTTTGTAGGTAACCTGGCCTTTCTCTCTGGCTGCCCTTAACAGTTTTTTCTTCATTTCGACCTTGGAGAATCTGATGATTATGTGTCTTGCAGATTATCTTCTTGTGGAGTATCTTAATGGTGTTCTCTATATTTTCTGAATTTGCATGTTGGTCTGTCTTGCTAGGTTGAGGAAGTTCTCCTGGATAATATCCTGAAGTGTGTTTTCCAGCTCATCTCCGTTCTCCCTGTCTCCTTCTGGTACTCCAATCAATCATAGGTTCGGTCTTTTTATGAAGTCACATGTTTTTTGGAGGCTTTGTTCATTCTTTTTCATTCTTTTTTCTCTATTCTTGTCTGCATGTCTTATTTCAGTAAGGTGGTATTCAAACTCTAATAACCTTTCTTCCGCTCAGTCGATTTGGCTGTTGATACTTATGTATGCTTCACGAAGTTCTTGTGCTGTGTTTTTCAGCCCCATCAGGTTGTTTTATGTTCAAGCTACATAAACTGGTTATTGTAGTTAGCAGTTCCTCTAACCTTTTATCAAGGTTCTTAGCTTCTTTGAGTTGGGTTATAACATGCTCTTTTAGCTCATCATAGTTTTTTATTACCCATCTCCTAAAGCCCTACTTCTGTCAATTTATCCATCTTATCCTCCATCTAGTTCTGTGCCCTTGATTGAGAGATGCTGTAATCATTTGAGAAGAGGCACTCTGGCCTTTTGGGTTTTCAGCATTTTTTCGTTGAGTCTCATCTTTGTGAATTTGTGTAGTTTCGGTCTTTGAGGCTGCTGACCCTTGGATGGGTTTTTTATGGGGGCCCTTTTGTTGTTGTTGTTGTTGTTGATGATGATGCTGTTGTCACTTTCTGCTTGTTTGGTTTTCTTTGAATAGTCAGGTCCCTCTTCTATAGGGCTACTGCAGTTTATTGGGGGTTCACTTCATGCCTTATTCATCTGATTCACTCCTCTGCCTGGAGATACCATTCAAGGAGACTGGAGAGCAGCAAAGATGGGTGCCTTCTCCTTCTTTTGGCACCTCTGACCTTGAAGGTCACCAACCTGATATCAGTAGGATCTCTCCTGTATAGGGTGTCTGACAACCCAGTTGAGTGGCACGGGGAGCAGGACTCATTTAATGAAGCACTTTGTCCCTTGATGGAGAAGGTGTGTTTTGCTGGAGGGAAACCCACTAGTCTGGGCTGCCTGGATTCCTCAGAACTACCAAGAGGAAAGGCTAAGTCTGCTACTCTGCAGAGACCGCGGCCACTCCTTCCCCTAGGGGCTAAGGCCCAGGGAGATCCAAATTCTGTCCCTGATCCTCTGGCTGGAGTTATTGGAGATCCTGCAGGGAAGTCCTGCCCACTGAGGAAGGATGGGTCCGGGTTAGACCTTAAGAGGCATTCTGGCAGCATGTTGCCACAGCCAGTGTGTTGGGCTGTGGGGACAAGTCTTGGTACCAAACCATCCAGCCTCCCTGGTTCTGGCAGGAGAAAAGAGCAGCCTAGAGCTATAGAAATGGGTGCTGCCCTTCCCCCATCCAGGGAGCTTAGTGTGGTAGGCAGTTGCCAGTCCCAGTGCTGGTTGCTGCCTCTCTGCCAAGGAGCTCAAAGGGCTTAGACAAAAGGCAGCTGCAGCTGGTGCTGGTCACCCCTCCCCCAAGGAGTTTGGTTGGCTTAAGCAGATTCCAGCTGAGAGGCTGTAAGAATCTGCACATTCCAGGGTTGTGAGGCTACGCCCTGGTGGCATGGTTTCATGAGTGGGATCTTTCGATCCATGGGTTGCACAGTTCCACGGAAAAAGCAGTTTCCCTGGCTGGGTAGCATGCTTACTCACCACCTCACTTGGCTGGAGGGAACCGACTCCTCTTCCCCTTGTGGCTCTCAGGTAGGCCACCGCACCACTCTGCTCTTCCTTCTCTCTATGGGTCATGCTGCCTTCTAGTCAATTTTGATGAGAGAACCTGGTTACCTTGGTTGCCGTTGAAGGATTCACATGCTTATCATTTTTTTTTTTTTTTTTGATAGGAGCCTCCAAAGGCCACTGCTTCTAGTTGGCCATCTTGGCCCCACCCCAAAACAGTAACTTTTGAAGAATAAAAGAAAAAGCAAAAGAGAAGCATTACTAAAATATTAAACGGTTACATTTACAGCCAAAATTTGTTTTGTTTTCATTTTTTTGTGTTTTCATTAAGAAGACATTGGGTTGGTATGAAATATGGGTTCTGGTCACTCAAAGGGAAATTCTAGATTATTTGTAATATCATGTAATAACTTATAGCAGGAATTGGCAGACCATAGCCTGATTGCCAACCCCAACCCATTTTTGTAAATAAAGTGTTTTGGAATACAGCCAAGTTATTCATTTACATATTATCTGTGTCTGCTTTCAAGCTATAGTAGCAGGGTTGAGTAGCTGTGTCAGACACCATATGGCCTACAAAGCTTAAAATATTTACTATCTAGTCATTTATGGATAATATTTGCATACCTCTGCCCTATAAGCAAATTAATGCATATCTTGGAAATATAAAGTTATCAAATTTGTTATTTTTTAGCCATATATTAGTGGGTAGCATTTTTGTAATTAAACATAGAATGAAACCTCTACTGGAAATATTTTCCTCAAAAGGTAACCATCTTTTTATTCAGTCATTTATCTTGTTTAAAAAAATTATTTTAATTTATTTATTTATTTTGAGGCAGTGTCTCACTCTGTTGCCCAGGCTGGAGTGCAGTGGAGATCTCGGCTCACTGCAACCTCCACCTCCCAGGTTCAAGTGATTCTCCTGCCTCAGCCTCCAAGTAGCCGGGACTACAGGCACCTGCCACCATGCTCAGTTATTTATCAAAGCATCTGTGCTAAGGAATACACATTCAAAAGCATTCAATAGAGGATTTCATATTTATTTGTCTTCGGAAAGAATTTGGTTTTTATTAAAATGCAGAAATACCTGAGAGAGATTATGTTAGTTAAAAATATAGGGACGTGTATGTGGTACGTGTGCGTGTGTGTGTGTATTTTCATAAAGGAGTGTTAGTCAAGTGCTTGCTACTGACTTGTAACCAAGCTAAGGTTTGGCTGCATGCCACCTGAAAAGACAAACACATAAGAAGTAAGGTTTCATGGAAGGAAAGCAGCTTTATTCAAGTGGTGACACCTTGGGAGACGGCCAGACTCAAGTCTCAAAAAGCCATCTTAAATTCTCAGGCTGTATAAGGGGATTTTAAGGGGGAAGGTTGCATGGAAACTGTACAGGAGTGTGCATGGTACAGGTCTGCTTATTGTTTTCCACTGCTAGTTTGAGTAACAGACTATCCAGAGGCCTGGTTGGCATCATCTCAGTAGAGGTCAGGTTAGGGATTAACTGCGCAACTGTTACATCTTGAAAGGGAGAAAATTGAAACTGCCATCTCTGCCTCATGCCTGGATTGTTGTAAGATTAGCCTTTGGACATTTCAAGCAAACAGGTAGTTAGACATATGTGTATCAAGAAACAAACAAGGGAGGGATTATCTTTAGAGTAAGCTAACAAACTGGCTATACTGGTTATATTAGGAGACATTTCTCAAGGACTCTTTTTAATGCTAGCTAATTCTCTCATTGTGCATTTTGACTAATTGCCATGACAGACACTAAAAATGTATTTGTGATTTGTTCAACTTTTATTTCTTTTTCAACTTTTATTTTAGATTTAAGGGATACGTGTACAGGTTGGTTTTATGGGTATATTGTGTGACACTAAAGTTTGTGATACAAATGATCCCATCACCCAGGTAGTGAGCATAGTACTCAATAGTTTTTCAACCCTTATCCCCCACCCCACTCCTTCCTCTAGTAGTTTTCAGTGTCCATTGTTGCCATTTTTATATACCTAAGTACCTAAGATTTAACTCCCACTTATAAGTGAGGACATACTTACTTATAAGTAAGTATGGTTTTCTGTTTGTGCATTAATTTACTTGGGATAATGGCTTGCTGACTTATCCATGTTGCAGCAAAGAACATTATTTCTTTCTCTTTTCTGTGGCTGCATAGTACTCCATGGTACATATATACCATATTTTCTTTATCTGCTACACAATTGGTGGGCACCTAGGTTGATTCAATGTGTTTGATATTGTGAATAATGCTGTGATGAACTTACAAGTGTATACCTTTTTGGTAGAGTGATTGATTTAAAAAATATATATATATATACCCGGTAATGGGATTGTTGGATCAAATGGTAGTTTTAAGTTCTTTGAGAAACCTACAAACTACTTTCCACGGTGGCTGAACTAATTTACATTGCCACAACAGTATATAAGTTTTCCCTTTTCTTTGCAGCCTCACCAGCATCTGTTTTTGCTTTTTTTTTTGAGACAGGGTCTGACTCTGTCACCCAGGCTGGAGTGCATTGGCATGATCACAGCTCACAGTAGCATTGACATCCCCAACTCTGGGCTCAGATGATCCTCCCATCTCAGCCTCCATGGTAGCTGGAACTACAAGTGTGTGCCACCTGCCCAACTAATTATGTATATTCATATATATATATATGTGTGTATATATTTATGTATATTCATATATATATTTATATATGAATATATATAAAACTAAAATATATATACATAAAATTTATATATGTGTGTGTGTGTGTGTGTGTGTGTGTATATATATATTTTTTTTTTTTTTTTTAAGAAACTGTGTTTTGTCTTATTGCCCAGGCTTGTCTCAAACTCCTGGGCTTAAGCAATCTGCCCCCCTTGGCCTCTCAAATACTGGGATTACAGGCATGAGCCACCACACTGGACTTGTTGTTTTTTTGACTTTTTAATAATAGCCCTTCTGACTGATTTCAAATGGTATCTCATTATTGTTTTGATTTACATTTCTCTCATGATTAGTGATGTGGAACATTTTTCATATGTTTCTTGGCTACTTATATGTCTTTTGAGAAGTATCTGTTAGTATATTTGCACACTTTAATGGGCTTGTTTATTTATTTATTTATTTATTTATACTTGTTGAATTGTTTTAGTTCTTTACAGATTCTGAATATTAGACCTTTTTCAGATGCATAGTTTGCAAATATACTCTCCCATTCTATAGGTTGTCTGTTTACCCTATTGATAATTTCTTTTGCTGTGTAGAAGCTCTTTAGCTTAATTAGGCCTCACTTGTCAATTTTTGTTTTTGTTACAATTGCTTTTGAGGACTTAGTCATAAATTCTTTCTCAAGCCCAGTATTCAGAATGGTATTTCTTAGCTTTTCTTCTATGATTGTTGTAGTGTGAGGTCTTATATAAATGCACTTGTTTAAAAAAGTGTTGAGTTAATGATTTATATTCTTTGTGTAAAAGTATACACAGCATCAGATTATAAATAAAATTTAAATTATATTTTACTTAGAAATTATGAAAAAAGATTTTCTGTAAAAAATAGACTAAATTTCCAGTAGGTTCTCATTTTTTTCTCCCTACATCTGTATTATATTGTGCTTTTAGCAATCCTAGATATATGTTTATTACGGTGTGATGGAGGCCTAATATTTACTGTGTACCCACTACCTCCTGAAAAACCATGAATTGCTATTAATTATCACAGTCTGTGTCAAACAATACACAAATCCTTGGAACACAGTACTATTTATAATTGTGCTGTTGCTTATATGAAGGGATGTACACTCACATGGAGGCCATAAGTGTATATACACTTTGTATACTTAGCTTATTATGTTATGAAATATGTTTAAAATGGGTGTTCTTTGAAATTTTCCCAAAATTGATAATCTTGAATAAGAATCTTTTTGAGGATATTTCTAAAATAA